>NW_020884898.1:4648421-5082350 GCF_003945725.1 Corapipo altera | reverse complement strand
AACCAAGTCCCCTCCTGATTTAACAAAGTCCTTTACAAAGCTGTTTGAGCTGAATGACTGGCAGTTGCTCTCTATTCTTGGAAATTATGCCCTTTTCACCCGTACAAACAGCTTTGTTGCTCCACATTAGGTAGTCTGCAAACAGTCATCAGAACAACCATTTCCAGTGGGAAGCTCTCTCCTAGGATCCTTAGGGAATGTAGTATGCAAACCTTGGCTTCATGTTTTGTTCTTTGAACAAACAATTTGCATGCTACCAGTGAGAACACGTGTCTCAGGAGAAACCAGTGATGCATAGAATCAGTGATGCCAAACACACAACTTATTTCGGTAGCTGTGAGCTCAGACCAGGTTCACCCTGGCTGCAGGCCATGTATGACACTGCTTGGCCCCACAGTGGAGTGGGTTTCCATCGGTCTGTGGCTCAGCAGCAGCCCTGCATCCCGAGGGAAATTCCTGGACCTGCAGCTGGGAAAGGGAAACTGGCTAGAGAGGTTCTTTGCAAGGCCCCAGAGCACCACTGGCACCAAGATGAAGTCACTAGTTTGCTTTAAACTGATGTTGCCAATATCTTCATTTTCTCCTTCAAGTCTTTACATGTCCCTCTCACTAGAAAGTGAAATTTCCATACTGCTCTAAGCAACTCAGACACTGTTTAAAGTGCTCACATACCTGTCAAATTCCCAGCAAATATTCTGTCAGTGTCATCCATGAACTTTCATCCAGAAACTTGGAAGAGCCCACCTCCCAGGAGGAGAGTCCAGCTGCAAACCCATCCTCCTGTCCTTCCAGCACTGGGAGGTGTCTTCAGCAGGATGGTGTCAATCCCTGTCTCTTCTTCCTCTGCACTGCACCCCAAAGGCAGGAGCTCTCTCATTCATTCCTTGCAGTTAAAGCTGTCATGCAGTGATGAGAACATCTGTGGCACAGACTTAAATAATATCAATCTACTGATTTTTAAAGTCAGACCAAGAGGAATCTAATTTAAAACCTGGAATAAAGATGTAAGTATATGACTTAGCCTCACTAAAGCCAGTGTTCTTATGTGGGTAATATCCATTACTTCAATCTGAGCTTCAGAAACAGGCTTATACAAATTTTTGTCCCTATGCAAATGGAAGCATTAGCTCTGAGTTGCTTGGCTTTTGCCAGCTTAGATGATATTCAAAATTATTTTATGCAGGATTTTAACATTTATATTCTTTAATGCCTCTGACCTTCTTGTCTGCCAGGCAGCTGTTTAGTGCCCACTTGAATCCATTTCAGCTGGAGCTGAATTCACATGTAGCTCTGGGGGCTCTCCTTTGTGACATCAACTACTATGCTTTTAAAACTGCAAATAAATAAAATTATAAATTGTAAGAATGAAGTGGAAACATGTGCAGAGGTGGTTTTTTCTAATTTATTTTTTTTTTAATTCATTTTTTTTTAATTCATCAAAGGCAGCTGAGTCCCTCTAGTGCTTCCATGTTGTGCTCTGCCTTTGTTCCAGCAGGATGATAATGAAAAATGGAAAACATCAGTCTTCATTGCTTTAACATATCTCCAAATGTGTTTATTGGTTCACTGGGAGAGGAGAAGGAGATGGACATTAGACTGCATTTAATTCACTTTTAAATCTGTCCAGGCCTGATTGTGAAATCTAATCTCCAACATATGTTTCAAAAGTTTCCACAATTAACAATTCCACAAAAGTCCTCTCCCTCTCTCCCTTTCCCTCTCCCTTTCCCTCTCCCTTTCCCTTCCCTTTACCTCACACAGTTTTATCTTTATGAAAAGTTTCTAATCAAGGCTTGGAATTAATTCAACCTGTAATTAAGACTCAGATTAAACACAAGAAGATGAACTTTCCTTTTGTCTCCTGTTTAACCAGGGCTGTCTTGAATCAGGATGGGTGTAAGTATGTGCCTGAACGCCCTGTTGAATCAGAGCTGTACCCACACAACATCTTTCTTTCATTCAGGTAGCTACAGATGAGGCCAATTTTGTGACTGTTTAAAGAGCACTTCATGGTTTTGCTGCTGAAGTTAATTATTTAAAGCTCTTGGTAGGCTGAAGTGGGATCATACATGTGAGAAGCATAAGATGTACAGACTGTGGTAGGATGTGGTGCAGCTTTGAAGCCATTTCTAACAAAAATGATGCCCTAGTGATGTCAGATTTTGCCACTGCCCATCTGCCAGATGGTGCAGAATGACCCACTACTTTGTGCTTAGCTGTGCCTTCAGTGTATGTCTTGGAGTGTCCCTCTTTCTTGACATCACAGCATTCAAGTTTTTTGCCAGTCTGGCTGTCAGAAAACTGAAGAAAACAGAATAAGCAAATCAGAAGTAAATTGTTTGAAAGCTTCTTATCTTTGATGGTACACGTTTTCCATTAGAATAACTACTTAGAAAAGATTTCTGTTAATGTGTGTTGCTTGAAAGCGAAATTTTTTAATCAAAATATTTGAATTTAAGTTGTTTTCTTATCCCTAACTCCATCTCCAGTTTTGTACATGAGGAATCATATGAAGTGGCAGCCTACATTTAAATTGTTTGGGAGGAGACAGGCATATTGTCTTAGTTATACTGGAAAAAATATACTGGTGCACAATTAAAATGGCCACTGCTTTCAGCTTGCCTGATTATAATCTCTACCATATGATTTCCCTCTTGGAACATGCAGCTCCTTTTTGTGTTCATAGGAAAATATCTTATAGCTGAGTGCAACTAATATTGGAGAAAATATTAATTTCCAGCTGGAATATCTGTGAAAATTCACAAGCTGGTAGAAACTTAAATTAGATTTGCAGCATTCTGACACAAAAGTATAGTATATTAAAGAGGACAGATTTAGCACTGGTTCAACTTCGATTCTGGATGCTTAAATTTAGATATTGTCCAGGTATCTGGAATCTCATTAGCTGATGGTCTTGGGCTGCAATATGACACATCCTTTATCACACTGAAGCTATCAAGCACAGCTTACAGGCAGAGAGACTGTAGGAAACTGTATTTCTGTTGCCCAACATTAAATCTCTTTCGCACAAGACCCTCTTACACTGTTGTGGACTGTAAAACAGATCTGTGAGTCCAAACCAGGCTACTTTCATCTCCAGCAATAATCTGTCTACCCTAGGCTTCAGCTACCCTAGGCTTCAGGAGCACTGGAACACCATGTTCATAGCACTACTTTGTGAACCTGATAACAATGTTTTGACTTCCCTTCTGTTGATACAGGTTGTTTTGTGTTTTGAGGGGGAATATCAAGCACGAATGCACGTTTGCAGCTGCTGTTTCACTAGGAAAGCACCACAGTTTGATGCTGCCATGGAAGAGCTCTCAAGAGGGTGCTGCTAGAAGAAGTGGCAATCTCCTGTTCTTTTTCTGCCTCTATATGTTGTAACAGTGTGATCTGTTTATGCAAAACAGGGCAAAATGCAAGGGTTTATGCTAAATGAGGGCTATTGCTGAATGCTTACTTACACTCCTGTTGTAGCCTAGACATGTCCTAGAGATTTGGCTCTGTTCTGGGGAGGCGTGGGGGCAGGTGATCTGTTTGCTATATTTGGGTGTTGGGTGACCTTTGCTAGGGAAAACTTCTCACCTAATTATACCCTCTTTGCCTAGAGAACTAAGCAGTCCTGACCATATCACACAGGACTGATCTTTGCTCCAAATGGTGTGTGGCAGGCATGTCTGCAACTGCAGGGGATGAAAAGCTTTCCCAGGTGTATGAGGCCAGAGTAACACTGAGCTGTGAAAGCAAAGCTGCGCGAGCACTTTCAGAGCCAGCAGATGAGCAGAAGCCAGACAGTACAGTGGGGTTGTTTGCTGAGGACTCTGGGTTATTCTTCTGAAGCTGCCTTACTGAATTTCTTTAGGAGTATTTTCTTTTCCATTCCCTAACCTAATTAGTGTATTCATATATTTTGTCTAAAACTTCCGCTCCCTAGTCCATATAACCTATTTGTCCTACAAAATTCAACAAATCACATTACTTCACATCTGCTGACCCACTTGTGACGTGGCAATGATAAAAGCAAAGTGCTTACTTGTTGCTGAAACATAAACAGTGTTTGGAGATGTTGATTTGAATGAAAGCTACTGTGAAACTACAAACAAAGGAATCCAGTTGCCACATTACGAGTTATGTGGAGCTGCATTTCAGAAAGTGAAATCCTGGCTTTGCTACTGCCTGGCAAATGGGAGTGTCACTCATACAGATCTGGGGCCTTTATGCTCTAAGTCCATGTCATGACATTAAAATTACAGGTTGGAATATATTCAGGCAACTGGTGGCTCTGAAATGCAGGTATCATCTTCTGAAGTATATGGCTCTAGACAATTTCAGGATTTTTCCATATTAGATATATACAATTATTTCTTTATTCTGAAAGCTCAAACAGAACCAACTTTCAGATAGCCACTAACCTTTCACTGCTTTGAAACCACATGCATTACAACCAATGGCAAAATAGTTATTTTATGACACCAACATCTCTTGGTTTTACAACAACAGTTGAACTAAAGAGAGGAGAATGCAGCAGCTTAAGAACCCTATCACATACTGTTTTGAGGTTTTTCCTATTTAATGTTAATACAATTTCAAGCAGAAAATCACATTATTTATTAACAGCACCAGAGGAAAACAGCTACTCCAAATTTTTTAGTTACACCATTTACAATACTTACCCAGCATAGATACCACAATTCCACAACTAATCAGCTTGGCAGATAATTCTCCAGCATAAATAGTCTCCTCTTCAAACTTCCAGTTATTTTCTAACTTAGATGGTGAAGTTTGAAGATTGGATTCTGGAGATCTAGCCCTCAGACTGGCCTTCTGATCCAAAGCCAGGCTCCTGAGGCCTCTGAAAGACAGGAAAGAGTTTTCCTTTGGTCTCATGATGTCTGAAATGTCTAAGAACTACTCACTACAATGCTTTCAGAG
This sequence comes from Corapipo altera, assembly GCF_003945725.1. Taxonomy (NCBI): domain Eukaryota; kingdom Metazoa; phylum Chordata; class Aves; order Passeriformes; family Pipridae; genus Corapipo; species Corapipo altera. Next base: position 5,077,415 of record NW_020884898.1, on the reverse strand, counting down.
CCAGAGGGGGACCCTTCATCAGGAACTGTAGTGACAGGACAAGGGGGAATGGCGTCAAACTGAAAGCGGGGAAATCTAGATTAGATATACTGAAGATATTCTTTACTGTGAGGGTGGTGAGGCACTGGAACAGGTTTGCCAGAGAAGTTTTGGATGCTCCATCCCTGTAAGTGTTCAAGGCCAGGTTGGATGGGGCTCTGAGCAACCTGGTCTAGTGGAAGGTGTCCCAGCTGATGGCAGGGGGGTTGAAACAAGATGATCTTTAAGGTCCCTTCCAACTCAAACCATTCTATGATTTTGTGATTCATGAACCTTATTACTGTATAAGAGGTGCAGCTTCCAAGAATTCATGATCTAATCAAAGAAAAATAGCCAGTGAACTATGACTTGGAAATGCAGTCTTGGTCAGCCGCACTACAACTGACCTGCTGCTGCTTTGTTTGTGCTCTGAAGAAATGAATGCTACCATAGCAAATAGGCTGCCAGTATGTCATAAAACTTTACTAGTTCATCACTCATTTTATTATGCAGCTGTTTGTGAAAGTGTAAAAACTGTTATTGACATTTGTGTAAAATACCAAATGTGTTTGATTTCCCTCACCCCCTCTGACTCCTCACTGTAACCACAGGGCTGACTGACCTAGGTAATGCAGTCACAATGTTTTGGAAATGCAGAACACTTCACCACCTTTTGTTAAAGAAGGAATTGGCTGTATTTGGTTGGATCCAAATTCCCTTCAGCATGAAAGGTGGTGCCTCTGAAATGCCATTTTTCTCTCCCAAGAGCCTCTTTAAGCACTACTGCAAGAAGTGAGAGTATGTCAGCGCCTCAGCTGGGCTTCAGTTGATATGGACAGGTCATGGAGAAGCTGTTTCCTCTGCAGGGCTTTCTCAGCCTTGCCTTGAATGTTTCTTCTTGGTTGAGGAGAGCAAATTTGGGCAATTGCCATCACCCAGAAGCCACGGGACCTCGTCAGTTCTGTAGATATCACAGGGTGTTGCCTTTTCAGGACTGTAGCTCCTTGGAATCTTAAATGAAGATTGTTTCAGGTAACACCAACCACCAGCTACATGTTAGGACATGAAGCCTACAAGGAGTAACAACAACAGCAGAATATGAAAATAAAAATGTATATTTTTTTCTCTTGAAACTGTATATAATCCTAATTTTAACCTGCTGTAGTAAAATATTGGTGTACATATATACAAATAAATAGTTATTTGCTGTGTTTATACATACTATTAACTATTTATAAATACAGAAAGGGATTGGCTCCCTCCTAAATAATGTTAGAAGCAAAATAGTCCCCAGTATTTTTGCATGTCAAAGCAATGCTCAATGAAGTGTGACGTGATGGGAATTTTTCTGTGCTTTAGAGGGGCCAGAATTTTATCCACAGAATAAAGTGGGAACTATTTCTGCAAGACTGAGTCCAAACATTGGCAAAGGAAGTTTTAATAGATTTTTACATGACATAAAGCCAAAAGTATCCATAAATGACTGATGTCTTAAATTCCATGGCAAAAATCCTACTGAGCTCAACCGAAGATTTTCCCTTGAGTGCAGTGGTCATGAGATCAGATATGAGGGAGCAAAAATCAGTTTCTCAATGCTTAATATCTATTTTAACATAATAAAAAGTGTAACCAACAGTGTTAGAACAGCTCATTCATACAGTACTTCTAATTAGAAAAGCACGATCAGGAGGGCCTCCAGAAACTGGTGAGGGAAACCTCTGAGTGCTTGTTAAAGGCTTTGAATTTTAAATGCTCCTTTCCCACTGGGGTAAGGTTAACCAGAGCAGGTAAAACTACTTTTGTATGTATTTTGTTGGTTATAAACACTACTGACAGCAATACTCCCTCTGCAAGCAGTTACTACAACCAGTAGCATCAGTCCAGTTGCACTGTGATTTTTAATAGATGAATTAGTGGTTAAGTAATAAAATACAAAATTACCTCTTTTAACTGATGTATGGTTGTACAGGTAGAGTTTTCCAAACCTCTTCACTAACACAGTTAATTATTAGCCTTTTGCATAACATTTCCTTAGATTCCAAGCTCTTTCTGCTTGATGGACTAGTTTTAGTCCAGTGAAATAAAGACGCTCCATTTCCAAAATTTATAGGGTTCTTTTATTACTTCTAGTAACATATTATACTGTATAAATACTCTATCCTTGTTATATGTCCTTTTAAAAAAGTGATAACTTAGAAGATCACATTAGACAAGAAGTATAAAAATAAATATGCTCATTATATGCATTTATTACAATTTATAACCTTTCCCAGAAGGGAAAGAAATATAAAATACTTATAAAGTATATAAAATCTATAGTAATATATTTTACTATATACATATGGAAAGCCATATTCTCTCATTGTCTATGAACTGGCACAAACTTCAATCATGTGAATGCAGCTGTGGATGGACCTGCTATCCTTCAGCTTTGCCTTCCCACCTTATCAGTGATTGAGCACTACAAACCCATCAGAGGCCGCATAGGAGGTTCCCATTCACAGTGGGATTCTTCTTTTTTTTTTAACCCAAATGCAAACAATATCCATTGGCTGGGGCAAGGCAAAAGATTTGAACGTCAAAGCTTGACTCAAATGCTCACAAACTCCATCAGTCTGTTTGACAGGAAGGTAGGACCAAGCTGGAATCAGAAAAGCCAGTGGAAGGTATGCAGAAGGCACAAAGAGCAACCAGAGGTAATATCTGTTCCATGAAGATTTCCACTTTGTCTAGCCTCTGGATTACATATGTCACCACAATGGCACTGGAGTGGATGAGAGAAATGGACAGGCACACTGGGATGACATAAAGGCACTTAAAAAACCCAAAAAGTTTAGTTATTTGTGAAGTTGACCGACTATTCTTGATACTTCTTACTCTTTACACATAGAGAATATGGCTTTATTTTTATATAAAACTATTCTCTAAAACAATAGCAGCCATGAATGACATAGTTAAAGCTCCTTTTCCAATCCTGTTTTTTTGCCCTTTGTGAGGTAGGTAAGCTCTGACCAATTATTTTAAGCTATCTTTTTCACTCCCCTTTCCCTCCCCTTCCTACACCTGGGGACTTGATCAGTACCACAATATAAATCCAAAAGAAGGAAGAAATAACTAAACCCCAAAATGTTTGCTTAAACATGTCTTACTGCTCCTGTTTTGTTTAATTTGTAACAGACTTTAAAAAAGGCAATTATGATGTCTTTAGGCGTTATCTGCTGAAGATGAGTGAGTGACATGGGTCTGCTATCCCATCAAATTTTCAGTTGGCAGGGTATTTTTAGGATGCAAAGCCAACTAAAGCTATTTGCACTGTCCCACCTCAGTGGATCCTTACCATGAATTTTTTATGCAAAAACACATGTGCTGCCTCTAGCCCTCTTTTTTTTTTTTCAGTGCATTGTTCTGAAGTTAAAAAAAAAATAAAAAATAAAAGACTTTTAGCTTTCCCAACTTGTCCTATTTTAACTGCAGTCCGTAACGTTGCAGAAGTCTATTAGGTGTTTCGGTTTCTTGGAAGGTTCACAGCTTTCTTGCGGCAGCACGCTGCCGTCATAAGAAATGCATTTCAACAATCTCTTCTTGAAACCTTTCCCACATGTCTTAGAGCAGGGTGACCAGTCCCCCAGCTGCCACTGCGGGCAGGGCACGTCGGCACAGGGACGGAGGTTGCTGGGCTTCAGCTCCCGGGCGCAGTCGGAGGCCGGCCGGCCCTGCGGGTCCCGGCACTCCACTGCCCGCCGCTGCCAGCCCGAGCCACACGACTTGGAGCACTCGCCCCACTCCTCGATGACCCACTCGGACGAGATGATCTCCCTGATGGCGTTGAAGGACTCTTTCTTTCTACCGGGCGCCTTCTCCGACCCAGGCTGCGTGGGCTTCTTCACGAAATAGGTGAACTTGATCTTGGGCTGCGGCAGGTCCCCCACCGTGAGGACCTGGATGGTCAAAGGCTCCTTCAAGGGGCTGAAACTGCGGATCCTCTCCAGGGCGGCAGAGGAGCCGCTGTACCTCAGCACGCTGCCCTTGTAGGTGATGTCCTGTTCCAGCGTGGACAAGGTGTAATCACCGTTGAGGACGTAGGTGCCATCTGCAGCTTTGATAGCGAGGAAGCTGCCATCGTGCCTCGCGCCCCTGTGGTTCCGCTGCTTCACCTCGATGTTGGTTGCCCCAGCCGGAATGGTGACGACATCGTGGTAGCCGGGTCTGCCCGAGAGAAAAGAGAAAGACTGAGCCCTCCGCTCTTCCCTGGGAAAGGGAAGAAGTTTCCCAGCACAAGGCTGAACTTCGTTTTTAGTCAAAACATTTAGGTCATGAGCTGCCAACCTAATGAATGGAGTAAGGGATTCCCCAAGTCACATCCCACATTTGCAGAGACACGCCCACACGTAAGGGCTTTCTTTTGCTGCATTCCACTGTAAGTCATCCTCAGTCAGATCGTTCTGACATATCAAATCTCAGTTCCAACGACACACTTGGGCAACATCTCGCTGACTTGGAAAGCCAGAGTTTGCACCCACAAAACATTCACCAGAACAAAGTAACAGCAGCAGTCATATACTCACTTTGCTCTTACAAGTGTGCCAGACACTTTCTTGCAAGTGGATCCATTGCCACCACAAATACCGCATTTGTCAAACTTCTTGTTGGACCCTATCACACGGTCACAGCCAGCCTTTACACACTGCCCCTGCACACACACGGACGTGGAATCGGGGCTACATGGGGTGCCGTCCACAACCTTTGCAAGAAACAAACAGCAGGACCTCTGATTAAAAGATGCACATTGCTTTGGAACTGCGTAACACAGACACATTTCAAATGCACAGTATGGACAGGTGGTAGACCTGCAGCACCTGTATTTTCAGGGCTTTGGAAATTAAAAAGCAGCCCATGGTCGGAGGTATGTAGTGCTACTTCATCTCACTTGCAAAAATGATGTCATGGTGAGAGGAAAGAACAAAAAATTTCAGTTTTCTTTAATACTCCCTCATACAAAACTGTTTTACTGACTTCATGTAAAGAAAGAATGTTGTTTTCTGATGTCACTAGAAGGCAGTCATGTTCTCAAAGTACAGTATCAACATTGCTTTTAATGTTGTTCAACATATCCTCTATTTCTAGAAGTACTGGTCTACAAAAAACATCTGTGTCATCGCCCTGGTAGTTACTGGCTCTCAACATCTGATGACAGTGAGTTCAAGTAGCTGTGCAAGATGAACACTTTTCCTCATGTTTATTTTAAGCTGTCAGCATATTAGTAACCAGTATGAGAAAGCACCAGTGTTTTGGCAAAGATCCCCCCCCAGTTTTCTGAACATATCTTCATGTAATCAAATTGGTGGAAGGAGAGGAAAGGAAACCATGGTGGAGTGGGTAGAAGAGGCAGTACGTGTGAAATAACTGGAAGCACTGTGCCAGAATAGTTAAAGCATGCTTGTACTGATTAAGCTGTATCTGTAGGAAAACGAATAATCCAATTTCAATATAAGAAAGACATAATTTCAGATTTCTGCACTGTTTGACCCTTCACATAAAGAGAGAAGATAAAAATCCTATTCATATTAGATGGAAGAGGTATGGTTTTGAAATACCTTTGGCTGTAAAACAAAGAAGTATCCTGTTCCTTTTGCTCGGCAAACCAACTTGCATCTGTCCTTTGGAGAGACACCAGCAAACTTGGGTGTCCACTCCACTGCAGGTCCACTTCCAAAGGGAGACTTGGAAAACTCATTGTGCTTTTCACATTGTTCCTCCCTAAACGTTTTGCCTGCAGGCAGAGAAAAGACAGGTGGACATTAGATCATCCCTGTCCATGCTCTTCCTCCACAAGACACCAATCCTCTGCCTCAGAAATGGGGACAGGATTACCATCGTTATCCGGGCAGTCCTCAATGTTACATGATCTGTATTGCACGCGCTTCCCTTCACAGTACTTCCCGCCGTTCCTCGGGATGGGGTTGTCACACTCCCTGAAGGAGTACTGCACTCCACCGCCGCAGGTCCGGGAGCACTCTCCCCACGCCCCCCAGGACCCCCAACTCCCATGCACTGGCGTCTGGAATGACAAGCAGAAGGGGAACAAAAGTTAATACAGTAAGAGCAAGACAAAACCAAACCACAAAAACCACAATCATGCTCATTTTTACCCAAACTACTCATTAGATGCTCCAAGTTTGTTTTATTACTGTCTGCCTCCATTGATTCAACCCCTTTTAACTGATTCCTCCCACCGCAGCATTTTCCATGCGACTCTGCAACCCAAGATACATTCTGATTTCTTTCTCAATACTTACATCATAATGCTTCTTCTCAGTTTTATTCACACACTTGCCATTCATGCACCACTTCCCTTCCCCGCAACTGGTGCCGTCTGCCCAAGGGAAGTGTTTGGTTTGGCACACAAGCAGTCCTCCAGAAGTGCCAGTACACCACAGCGTCGTACACGTACTGGCTGCGTCGGGGCAGTGCTTGGACTCATCTCCAAATGTAAACTGGCACTGTCTGTTGGCATCGTACAGCGTGCCAGGCAAGTCAGAAGGGAGCTGGATTGGTTTGTGGGGCTTGTCTAACAAACACTCACCTGAAGATGAAAAAAAAGGGGAAAAAAAAAAAAAAGGCAGATGATGCTGTGAGTGAATTCAGTTTCAAAAGGGAACTGCATTTGCTTTGTGACAGAAGTCTTTGAGCCCATTTTTGCCACCATTTCTATAAAACTAAGGGTCTTCTAAATTCACTGGCAGCATGCAAAAGGTTAACTCTATGCTGAAGCAGAAAGCACTCTGTTAAAAAAAAGGAAAAAGAAAGAAAAAAAAGAAAGAAAAAAAAAAAGCAGAGCAGTAAAGCACAAGAGCTTAAATGCCACATGAATGGAAAGCTTAATAATCTTACCATGACCATTATCCAAAAATGTTGTAATCATGTAGGCACTACACGGAGACCACGGCTGGCTGCGATCCAGATTGGAAAGCATAGATGCCATCATGTGGAAATCCCGGCTTATTCCATTAATACCAGCACACTGCTTTGCATCGTCATGAGGCATGTTAAACACATGGCCTTAAAAAAAAAGGAAACTCTGTGATTTTAGGAAGTCTGTCCTATGCATTACCAGTAGTATTTTAAATATTACTCTAGAGCTGCTCATAGCCTGGTCTTTAAGTAATAACCCAAATCTGAATGCTGCCAGATTTTAAGCAGATGGCACTGTATCTTCTCTCCCGTTTTTTCCTGCAGTCAGTCAAACACACAGCTCTTGCAGACAATGCTGTGCAGACTGGATTTGCTTTCCCCAGTTCAACCCTGCTGCAAGGCAAAGCTTTGCCTCCTCCTGACTGCACCGGGTGAGCCCGCGGTGCAGGCTGGGCAGTTGCTTTACGGCATCAAGCTGGCTTCAATTAATCACATGAAACTGCCTTTCAAAGCTTCAAGTACCTAGTTCGTGGGCTGTTGTAAAGGCAGCCTGCAAACCATCGTCTTCTATGATAGAGCAACTGCGGTTTAGATCACAAACTGTTCCCACATCAGCCATCCCAAGAGTATCACATGTCTTGGCACCGCACAGGTCCTGTAAAAAAAGGCAGTTTCATTATTAATCAGATCAGAGACTTAACCTTGGCAAGAGCCATCCAGCCCTGGCAGTTTGCCTTTACTTATGGAAAGAGCATAAATATTCAGCACTTCAATGGGTATGATGGCAAAAATCTGTCTTTGGAACATACACAAGGGTTACACGTAGAAATAAAATGCATAATTTCCATCCTAAATCTGCTAAAAATATATGGGGCAGAAATACAGTGCACAAACTGTAAGTTTCACCTGAGATGATGCAAACAGCAAAAGACTAACAAAATAAAAAGCACTTCATCTAATTTTTAGCCTACTTCACCAAAGCTGTGATGACACAAGACTGTCTCTGAACACTTTTTTGGGGGTTTCCTGGCAGAAGGGGCCTCCTGGGGTAGGGAGCAAAGGGCGTGGGGATGGATTTGACCTTCATGTCCCTCACCTGCCTAGTGAAGAGGATTGCCGTGTCGTAGTGCTCTGCGTGCCGGTCGCTGGGCGGGTTGTGCTGCTTCTGCCAGCTGCAGAAGTTTCTCAGAGTCAGGGCTGCGTTCGAAGAGATATCAGGTCCCTTCCGCTCCTCGTAAATGACCATGATTTTCACCACCACGAGGCTGATGGAGTTACGGATGCTGGGATGCTTGTACAGCTTGGCCGCCACAGAGAGCAGTGTCAGTAGATAGTGCTTCAGCCCGCTGCCGTGGAACTCGGCCATGGACTGGTCGGCTACCAGCATGGTCTCCACGTAGCGGGGGCTGGACACAAACCTCTTTTTCCTTCTGCTTCTCGTTTCTGCATTAAAAATAAGATAGGGAGAAGGAGGGAAAGCGCAGGTCAGCACAACAAAACAAGAGACCACCGTAAGGAAGCCCAAACCCACCGATACTCAAGGGACGTACCCCATGGCCCCGCGCCCGCCTCCCGCCCCCAAACTCCGGCAGCCCCCGCTGAATAACCCGTCCAGCTCGCTGCCTCCGGGCGAACGCCGCACCCAGTGCGGAGCACCCCGCCGCCGCCCCTCGGGATGCGATGCGGAGGAAGCTCTGGCCGGGGCATCCCTGCCAGCGCCCGTCGGGGCGGGGGCGCTGGGCGAGGCAGATCCCATGCCACCCCATCCCATGCCACCCCATGCCATCCCATCCCATCCCCGTCCCCGCGGAGGGCGGCGCGGCGTCCCGACGGTACCTGCGAGCCCGGCGGGCTGCGGCCCCTCCACCCCCGCCCCCGCCTCGGCCACGGCGCAGCGGGCGGCGGGGGCGGCCCGGCGGGCCCCGCGCAGGCGGAGGAGGTGCGGTCCGGCGCGGTGCGCCGTGCCGGGGGCCGGCTGGATCAGGTACTGCCGGCCCCGCAGCGAGAAGGCGCCGCGCATCCCCGCGCACAGGCTGAGGGCGGCGGCGGAGCTGGGGTCCCGGTTCACGGTGCCGGAGTAGAAGCAGCGGGAGAGGTCGTCCTCGGGCGGCGGCGGCGGCCCGCCCAGGTACTGCAGGGTGAAGTCCGGGGCCAGGAAGCTGCTGTCGGGCTCCAGCTCCAGCGTCAGCCGCTCCCCGAAGGCCTCCAGGCGGAAGCGCTCGCGGCCGGCGGGCGCGCCCAGGCGCCGCGGCAGCACCAGGGCCCGGCGCTCGGCGCTGCACAGCCCCAGCAGCGCCGCCAGCACCGGCGCCAGCGCCGGCAGGGGCCCCCCGGGCCTCATCGCGGCCGCCGCGCTCGGGCGGGGGAGGCTCGCTGCTGCACCCGCCGGCTTGACGGAGCCCTTCTCGTGTCTTTATTTGACTTTATAGAGAAATATGTAATAGAGATATAGGATTTTTTTTTTTTTTTTTTGCTTTCAGGTTTTGGGGGGTGTCTGAGTCTCTTTCTGCTGGCGGAGGACCGGGCGGGCTCCGGGTCCCGCGGTCACTGGAGCGGCGGCGTCGGCTTTCCCATGGCCGGGGCGCGGTGGCGGGGAGCGAGGGTGTGCGAGGGCGGCAGCCGTGCCCCCCGGTCCGTCTCTCTGCCTTCTGTCCTGCTCTCGCTGCCGCTTCTCCTTCCCGCCTCCTCCTCGGCTCTCCCCGGCAGCGGCAGCGGGCGGGGAGGACGCTCCGGCGAGTCTCCGGCAGCCCCGGGACGGTCCCGCCTGCACTTCCACGGCCCCGCCGAGGAGCCTCCCGTCCTTGCCGAGCGGAGCGAACGCCGGCTCTCCGGGCCAGCCGCGCTCCGACCCCCTCCGCCGTGCGGGCTGAGTGCGGCAGCGGGGCGGCCGGGGCCGCCCTTTATGGGGTTCTGCCGGGCCGCCCCCGCCGCGGCGCGTCCCGCCGCCCCCCGCCGCCCCCCGCCGCGCCGCCCCTCGGCCCGGGCCGCTGAGCTCACTGCGTGCGTAACGCGGCCGCGGGCGGCTGCCGGCCCCCCTTCTCCCCCGCCGCCCCCGACGGGGCGGGACGGGGCGCGGCGGGCACAGCCCGGGGTCGGCTCTCGGCTGCCGGGTGGCCTGCGCCCCTTCCCCTGCCCCCGCTGCTCCCCCTGCCCGGGGCCCGCCCGCCCGCGGGGGTGTCCGTCCCCCCCGGTCCCCGAGGGCATCCGAACTCAGTCCGTGCCGCAGTGGGCCCGAGCTGTGCCCCGCGCTGCCCGGCGGACGCGGGTCTCTCGCTGGAGCGCCGGGATGGGCTGCGGGCGGCGCCGGTCCGGGGGCTTGGGCGTGCGGCGGGGCTGGGGAGCGGCAGGTGGACGGCCCGGAGCTCCTGGGGCGGGGGAGGAAGGGGAGGGGGATTCCTGATCGCCTTCGTGGCTTTTCCGTCGTTTTATTTATTGGCCCCATCCCCCCCGCCATTCACCAAGCAATTCTTGCCCTTTCACGGCCCTAATAGCTGTAGTCAGTCATGCACCTGTACTTCTGGGAAATGGTTTCTTTTAAATCACTTAAACAGAGACATTTACGTAGGTGCAGCCAATGTTTTCCTTTGAAGCCATAACCAACCATAGTGGTGCAGCTAATCCCCTTAATTCTTTATATACAACGCCCGTGCGATGTGCACTGCCAAGTAACGCTTCCTTCTGCTTCTTGAGGCCGGGAGGATGAGGACAAAGAAGTGGTGAGCAAATGCGTGAATGAAAACAGAAGGCAGTGTACCTGTTGGTGACCTCCTGGGCTTCCAAATTGAAGATGCTTGTGTGTCTCTCAAAATGGCATTTTATACAAGTTTAAAACTCAGAGGTTGAAAACAGAAGTAGCAAAACCTTGTGATAGGGTGAACATTTCTGTAATTTTATGTATCCGCTGTTTTCTTAGGATGGAGTGTCCCATATATGCCACTAAATCTAACCCAAAGGCTATTCTTCCTAATTTAAACCATGTCACATGACCTTGGAACTCCGTGTCTGTGTCATTGCACAGTCTGATTGCCTGCTAAATTCCAACAATTCGTTCGTTTCCAATGGTGTTCTGTAAATCTTGCAAGTTTAGAAATGAATTTTGAGATGTGCAAAAAAACATGGGAAGAGGTAAACCCTATTTCCCAGCTACTTGCTCAGCACAAGTGCTGTTGTGCCACAGAGGGATGAGCAAAATCAGAACTGGGCCTCAAATGTGGGACTTTCTTTAGAATACAACAGGAAATGCTGGACATTTTGAGCAGTGTCATGACTTCTGGAGACTATGGCTGCTGCCCATTAATACCTCAGGAGCAGAAATACCCTTTTGGTTACAACAGAGGCCTAATTTGGCTTAAGCTGGAGATGTGTGTCAGTCTCTACCCTTATCTTTGAGATGTGGTAATGTGTGCCCAACTCTGTTGTGCTTTCCCTAGCATAGAAAACTCACAACAAAGGAACTGTTCATTCATGCTTTTAATTTTGTGTTGCATAGGATACCTCCCTAGGAGTTGTACGTACTTTGAAATTTAGGGAATTACAAGTGTCACAGACTAGAAATAGAAGCATAGAATTGAAAGGAAAGAATTTACATAATTTATTTTTGAACTTGCATGGATTCAAGATAGAGATGCTTGCAAATGTATTAATTAAAAATATGAAAACCTCCTTGTCTGTCATTTCACAGAATAATCAGTGTCACTCATAGATCAACAGGGACTTGAGCCAGGCCACGTGTCCACTCAGCTGCCGGGTGCTCTCTGTTGTAAGATTTTGTTGTTATTTTTTGATGTAAATTCTCTGATTTGAAATATCCTGACCACCTTAAAACAGCTTTATTGGTCTGAAAAGTCTTCCCGTTGTCCCACCAGGTGGCACTCGCCTATAAAGAATTGTTCTGGGAGGTTGTTTCACGGTTCATCTCCCAGGTTTCAGCTGTGCTCTGGTGTAAGGTTTGCATTTTAGCAGTGATCTTAACAGTTCTATGATTAAGGCAAAACTTTTCCTGGCATTTATATACTATCCAAGCTGCCTTGTTTTCCACTCATTGCTAACTGTGCTGCTGTGCACTGCTTGAACACAAATCATGTTGAGAAGAAACATTTACAAAAGATTTGCTGCCCAACACACATACAATACCACATGCATCATCTTGCTACAGCTTGAGTTGTTTTCTGTGAATAACCCCAGTGATTTTAGCTGGGTTATTCAAGACATTAAAGCCTGTGTACATGCAATTGCAATCCATATCATATCTAATCCATGCCAGCTCCGATCCCAGTTTGTGTGAATCCAGACTTAGAAAGATAAACATACTGAGCTTTTGCAGAATTTCGATTAGTTGGATGAAAACTTAGAAAATACATAAAACTTGGATTTTTTTTTTTTTAATGAAGTTCTGGCACTCAGAGAAAAAAACCCTAAAATCCAGTGAGGAAATACAAGAAACTGTAACGCCAAGTAAGCCACCAGATAGCGCTCACACATCATCGTATTTTGGTCAGATCACTGTATTTTCGTCTGCAGTGCAAGAATAGTTTTTATGGCTCAGACTCAAGTATTATTAGTCTCTGAGCAGTATTAACAACGGTGAAGCTTTAATTCCTTTGCCGCTGTTTGCATAAACGGTTGCTTCCAAAATTAAAGAAAAAAAGCAACAAAACAAACCGCCCCACCGTTTTTCAGCCTATTCGTTTAAATGCTGCAGAATGACTGCTTCTTTCAAAAGCTGTTTATAGTTTAGAACTGAAACAGCAGATGGCACATTAGGCCTACCGAATAGGGGATTAAAGACCCGATGCTGTTAAAAAAGTCCTCAGAAGAACACTTCCAAGATTATTTATGGAGATTGTTCTGCTGTGGTGTCTTTTGTGTTATATGTGTTTTTCCATTTATTATTGATTTTGAGATCATTAGCTGTTGGGTTTTGGTAGTAGGATGACAGTGTTTTGATAATCAGCAGAACTTGGAAAAAAGCAAACAATGTCCATCATCACTTTAATGAGAAGTGTACTTTTTTTCTGAGAAGAATCATGCGATTTAATGTGTTGATGTGTTTCCCCATAATTTCTGCTTTTACATTACTAAAGTTGCAAAAAAAAAGAAAAAAAAAGATGCAGAAATTTGGGCACCTTCCAAATTTTATTGCTAAGTAGCCTATGTAGGCCTGTATGCACTCAAAATGAACCGCTACCGGTTATTTCTGCTTTCCATTATTAAACTTTATTAAACTTCTATCAAAATTGGTCTCAGTGGGAACTTGGTCTGACACTTCTGGGTGTGTGAGTCAAACATTTTGCTATTCAGAAAATATAATGCACCAGACTTTGCGGTTCAGAATACAGGTTAGTTCAATTTATAAAAGTAAGGGCCAGCCAAGAAGCTTCATTTACTTTTAACTGAAAACCACTTGTAGAAGTAAGAATGCATTTATTGTGTGCCAGTCCTTATTTAGGTCACAAAGAAATTTTCTGTAGATATCTTGCCCTGACTAACATAATACCGCTCCCATGATTTTAGTACAATACAGGCATTATAACTGATGGCATAACTTTTCACTTTAACAATTTTTATTGTACACAGGTAGAAGTATTTGTAATCCAGGTCACCTACACATCTCCCAAGGACAGTATCTGTTTTTTCTGTTTGCTCCTGAAATAAGCATGGTGAAAAATGTATTGACTTTTGTCCATGATAACATGTTTTAAACCATTTTACAGTTTCTTGATTGATGTGCTTGTTAGAACCTGTGAGCTGATGCATGTTAAGTGATAAAGTTCCAAGAGTAGCAGCAACAAAGATGTGCATATATTTAGTGCCAGTTTCATGGCTAGATCAGGACCTGGGGGATGGCCTACCATTTAGGTTTATGTTAAACTCTTCCCACCTATTATCAGTCACATACCATAGCAAAAGTCTGTTATCACAGCAGGGTAAGGCCGAAGAGGGAGATTTGCTAAAGAATGTGAAGTCAGATGTGACTGTATCACACTTAAATCCACTGGCTCAAAAGACTGTTTAGATCTGACATGTGTATCTCACTTTCTGGTAGTAGAAGTATTCCTACTGAAGAATTCGCATCACCATCTAAATTTCTTGTGAACAGCTGACCTAAATCCAAATTTTCATGGTCAAAACCACTGCTAGGGATCAAATAAAAGCAATCAGGCAAAACAAAATGCTGCATTATAGCATGTCTTCAAAAGTGTTTCAGAAGTTAAATATAACTGTAACATTGGCTGCAAAGTCCCTTGGCAAATGGCAAGGAGCACATTCATGTGTACCCTGAGCTCCACTGACATTTTGATATTTTTATCACACTGCAGTTTCGACAGATACCACACTTTCTTCATGTGCTTTGGACAGGGGATTTCACAAGTACTGCAAGAAGTGTTACAATTGCCATGGAAGTCCTCCTAATGAAAACTCATCACTGTACCTATTAATAGTTTTTCACCTTTGAGACATCTGTGTGGTATGGCAGACAATTGCCATTCACTTAGCAGATGTTGGCAATGGCCACGCTGATTCCAAAGCTACTGCCTAGTAAGATTTCTATGCTATCCTGGGTATGGTGGTCATTCTTTCTGACCAAAGTCTGTATAATGCTGATACACCTTATAAAAATTGCCAAGGAATTTGAACATTAGCAGCAAACATTTTCAGTGGAGTTAACTGCCCAATCTCAGGCTGGGCAGTTCCCTCACCCTAGCTCAAGCTCATCCACCCTTCCTACTTGTTATGCTGGATAATCAAAATTGGACAGTAGGTGTACTGAACGAAGGGCAAAAAACATTAAGGAAGGTGATTAACCACTCTTCACTCCCCAAACAATTTATATATGTGTTTAGACTCATCTAATCCATACTTTGCTAAAGTTCTGGATAGGCTTTCCTCTTGGTTTGCAGGGATGGGGCTGGCCCCTCAAACTCCTCTGAGTCTTGGTTTGCTCACTTGTTCTGAGAGAGTTCCTTTTTTCTTCCCTCTCCCTTTCCAAAAAGCCTCACCTTTCCTATGCGTGTCTGAAGATGGTCACTGCTGGACAAATGGCATTTGTTGTAATACTCCCATGAAAACTTCCTTTTTGCCTGGCACAGCTTTTTTCCCCTCGTGAATAACTGTGACATCTAGGGAAGAAAGTTAGACCCTTTCTAACTGTGGTTATAAATTCATGTATGAGAGGCTGAATGTATTGTTAGCTCTGTATTATAGTCCAACACACTGCTTGAGGTTACCTAAACAGGCAGTTTAAAGTAGAGATTAGTATTCATTGTCAGCTTCTTCATCACCTATGACAGAGATAATATACTAATCGCAATAATTGAGGTGCTCAAAATGTTATATTGCCATTCCCCCCCTTTCCTTCAGACATGAGTGTTGCCTTTCTACGCCTTGTGAAGTGTTTTTCTGAACTTACTACAATGAAATGGACACACAGCAGGCCCAGGGGTCTTTGATGCCCTTTTTAAAAGTTAGGTATCTTGCATTTTACCATCCTTAGATCACTGTGTCATCTTTGCTGATACTAAGTAGTGCTGAACTTGTGCCATGTTGGTGTCTGACATAGTTAAAGATTTTCTCAGTATAGTCAAGGGTAGATTTTGCTACCTGAGCAGGTCAGAAGCCCTCTGACACCTTCTAGAAAGAGTGAAAACTTCAATTGTTTCAAATACGTGAGCCACCTCTGTGGTCCTTACTATACTGAGGACATGGTCCTTGAATTTGTTGAGACACTGACCTTGCTTCTGTTGCCTTTTGATAAAATGACAGTGTCTTTCTGTCTCTGTGATCTGAGGTCTGTACCACTAAGGTCAGAATATCTGCAGACTGTTTGGGAACAGAAGATGCGACCTCTTCTATCAACTCTGACACAGAGGTGGATGTTATGATCACTCTTAACCTTTTTTATATATATTTTTAGTACCTACTTTTACATACTAGGTCATGGTTGGCACTTGTCGTCCTAAATCTTGCTTTGATTTTAAATAAGAGCCTGTATTGGCTGAGCAGCCACAGATTTCCTTGACACCTGCATCCCAAAGGGGGTACAGCATTTGTAGTCTCCTCAGCTTACTCTTGGAGTGGAATTTGAAGTGTCAAACAAACATGCAACAGTAGTCATTTGAGAAGTAAACGGGCAAATGCCTTTAGTAGGCAAAAAGGAAAGTGAAACTTTGGGGAAAAAAGAATCAAGCAAGTTACACTTTTCTACATCCAGCAGTTGACTAATAAACCTCAACAGCTCTGAGTTTTCCTCTTGTGAAGAGAGGGATTTTGACATGTCTGTGCAACTCTTTTAAGGCCAAGAGAGTTGGTAGTCCCAGTGTTTTCACTAATTTCTGCACTACCTGTCAGCGACTGTAATGGAGATTGTCTGTTAGCTTCTACCTCGCTGCAAAGCAGAACCTGTATCCCAAGTGGAGAAAGTGATGGTCTAACCCTAACCCTTTCCCTAACCTTAATCCTAACCCTAACCCTAAACTAAGCATGAAATACTCTTGCCTGCATCTCTTTTATTCAGAACATGTAAACAAAATTTCAGCAATGTATACCTCAAGAGAGAGAACCTCAAAAGGCATCTTCACTTAACAGTAAATTCGGGGATTTGCATCAGGACCTTTACTTAGATGTTTAATCCAGGCAATTCATCAGTTTATTCTGTGACCTAAGCAGATGTTTCAAAAATACTACCAGGGGTTATAATACAAAGTCATGGTTTTAAGTACAGTTTTTTGTTTCTTTCTCAAATATTTGTTATATACCAAAATAGGGTAAGATGTCTCTTTAGTTTTTGGGAGACCTGGCTGTGCTCCAGGCTCCTTTTGAGATGAGGAACAAATCACCTTTGCTTAGTCCAAAAAAACCCCATTAATATGTAAAAAATCAGTTATTTACTCCAGTTGCTGGGTGAATACTATTTTTTAAAATCTTGTCGGCTTTTGGGAGCTCTTAATAATTACCTCCTTCTAAGCATTGGTAGGAGGAGGGGAAAATGGTCTGAAGTTGTGCCAAGGGAGGTTCAGGTTGGATATTAGGAAAAATTTCTTCAGTGAAAGGGTGTTTAAGCATTGGAGCAGGCTCCTTGGGAAAGTGGTGGAGTCACCATCCCTGGAAGTGTTCAAAAAATGAGTAGACATGGCACTTTGCAATATGCTTTAGTGGGAATGGGGGTATTCTGTTGAAGGTTGGATTCAATGGTCTTGGAGATCTTTTCCAGTCTTCATGATTCCATGATTCTGTGATTGTATTTTTGACTCCCTCATTGTGCTTATATGACTCTCAAATGAGCAATTCACTGTCATTAAGGACTATCTCCTCAAAAGCCCCTACCAAGTGCTATCCTTATTTAACAGGCAAAAACCTGAGGTACAAAGAGATTAAACAATTTATTATCAATAGGACAAAATACCTTTTTTATATTAATGTAATTCACAGATGTTTGCAGAACCTCTAGCTCTGCCATAACTTGTTGCAGCTATTTCAGAACAGGGCTCATGATGTTGCTAATTTGTTCTTGCTTTCTGACAGTTTTATCCACATTTGAACAGGAGATGGGATGGCTACCTCTTAGTTTTTTCTGCTTTCAATCCCCTTTGTTTTCTAATGTTAGTCTCTTAACTTCAGATGGCTTCTTCACTTCTTTTTTTAGTGTTAAAGTAAATGAGAAATCTTTGTTTACTATTGGGTACAAGGGCATGTAAGTCCATAAGACTTGCTTAGGTGTCTTGGGATAGAACAAACTCCTAGAAGGTCTCCCTAGGTTCTGGATATACCTATGCATGAACCCTGACACCTTTTAATCACAAGGTCAACAAGACTTCATCACATATTTTGCCTGACACATTGGAATGCTTAATATCTCCATTTTATCAATTAAGTGAGTAAAATAAAAGGTTGTAACACTAATCTTAGGTGAAGAAATATGTGGTATCATGGTGGGTTGACCTTGGCTGAGTGTCAGCTGCCCAACTGGCTGCTCCCTCATTCCTCCTCGTCAGAATAGGAGGAAGAAAATAAGATAGAAAAGCTCATGAATTGAGATAAGGGCAGGGAGATCAATTATCAGTTCCTGTCACAAGCAAACCAGACTTGGAGAAAATTAATTTAATTTATTGCCAGTTGGAGAGGGATGATGAGAAACAAGGATAAGATCTAATTCACCTTTTTTTCTCCTGGGCTCTAAGGCCCTCTTCAATTCCTGACTCCTCTGACTCCCTTGTAAGTGGTGCAGGAGGATGAGGAATGGAGAGCTGTGGTAAGTCCATGACAGCCCCTCTTTGCATTTCTCTCAGATATTGTCCCTGCTCCAGTGTGGGACCTTTCCATGGGCTGCAGTCTTTCAGAGCAAACCCCCTCCACCACAGGTCCTTTCCGTGGCTGCAGGGGACCCCTGCTTGGGCACCTGGAGGTCTTTTTTCCCCCCTGCCCACTCCCCTCGGGGCTCTCAGGACTGTCTCTCACACTGTTCCCCTCACCCCTCACCGTTGTGCCCTCCCCTATCCCGCTGTTCCTGAGGCACCACCATCGTGGCTGTGGGGCTCAGCCGTGCCTGGTGGTGGGTCTGCTGGAGCTGGTGGAACTGGCAGTGATCAGCATGGGGCAGCCCTGGCTGATCCTCACAGGGACCCTCCTGGCAGCCCCTGCCAGGGCCTGGGCACCCACACTCCATACTGGTACTCTGACTAAGAATGCTGCAGAAAGGACATGCAGAAAATTATATCCCGTGGTTTTCCCTTTCCAGCCCATTGCCTTTTTGCCTGACTTCACTGTCACTGTCACCTGCTGCCTGTACCCTTTTCCCTTCCTTCGGACCAGTTCCTTGCAAGCCTGGGATGCCAGGGAGGGGCAGCAGGAGCAGCAGGGTCATGTTTGCCACTGTCCTGGAGACTGATCCCCTCAACCTCTTCACACCGTATGATTTTCCCAAGCCATGTGAAAATCTAATACCAGATGTCCTGCTCAGGAATTAAATGCTTGACAAAATAGATGAAGCCGTTTTCGTCGGATTTGTATTGATGATACCCCATCTTTGACTGTCCCTTGGTGGCAGTTGCCCTGCTCCTCTCTGAGGAGGGCAGGTGAGGTGAGGAGGCCTCTTGCTTCCCTCCCTGCTGCTGATCCGGCCGGGAGCTGTCAGTAGGAAGAGGGTGAGCACAGGGGCAGCGAGGGCCTTCCTTTGCAGCTCTCTCCAGTTTTTGGAAAGCTTAAACTCCCTGTCTGTCCTAGTTCACTGCAGAGTCACGGTTGCTATCTCCCCAGCAGATCTGGAGCAGCTCACATGAGCCCCTCCTCTGGCACACAACCTTGCTTGCACAACTCCATGTTAAGACTATTAATACACCCTGCCCACGCGAGCAGCCCTCGCTGCAGCCATGGAACACGTATCTCAGTCACATAATGTTAACAGAGGGAACTCAGCAGACACATAGGCCCCAGTCCTGATAATATTTATAGTTAGGCTTAACTCCCAGCATCTTGCTAACCCCTGGAGTGCTCACAGGATCGAAAACTTAATAAAATGTTGGCTAAAATACTCTGTTTACAAATGATATCAAGAGGAAGCATGTGCAATGTCTTACCAGGAGAAATGAAGTTTTTAAAACAAAACACCCATCCATCCTCCATGTCAGTTTATTCCACAGACACTATAAGAGAGCACAGCAAGAAATAAACAGACAGTAGTAAGCCAGTACAAACCAAGCTTTTATTTTCACTCTTGTTACTCATTCCCCATCTTCTGGAAAAAACATTGTTCCTGCTTAAGACCAAACACCAAAAAGTCAGTCAACAAAACATTTAACTTCCATTTAGCATCCCTAAATTTCCCCTCTTGGCTTTGATATGCAAACCCTTATGCAAAGCCTTTGCTGTCATGGTGTAGACAGGCCGTTTGACCTCCAGTGGGTATAAAGCTGAGCATGTGAACACGTTTGTGAGAGATGCAGGAGACCCCTGCTGACGTGCTGCCTTCACTATGCCACCAACTCCTTTTTGCACAGCATGCCATAAGATATGGTATTGCTTTGGGTGATAAAGAACTAAGGGAGCATGGGGATGTTCAGGAAACCTTTTCATTCAGTCTTATTTCCATGAGTGTCCTGGGTAATTCACAGTGTATTTGACTGAATGGTTCAAATTGCCAAATGCGTGTCCTGAAGTTAAAAACTGTATTTAAGGCAAAATTAGAGGTTTGGATATATGATGAGGATTGGTCAAGGAAAAAAAATTACAGGTTTTGAAATGTCTCAAGTCTTCTAGGAATATGTGGACCTAAGAAGAGAGGGAAGGGGAAAAGTAGGGGAAAGCTTTTCCTGGTAGTATTAGATCTAACAGTTAATCCCAGTATTTTGATTCATTCTCTTATTGTTGAGTTCTACCTTCTGTTTATTTAGAGGATTATAAGTTTTAAATCCAAATAAATTTAAATGTGCATTTTAAATATCGCAGACAGAAAGATGCATCATAGTTTCATGATGCATGAAACAATAAAATTAATTTTATTACCTGCACAAGTTCAGCCATAATTTGTGATCATAAGGTGGGCATAACTGGAGGGCAGACATCACATCCCTGTACCCGCTGGCATTGCCCTCTCCTGTTGTGAAAGATACCCAGTTTGCCTGTTGGCACTCTAGGATCTGTGGGGAATACAGCTGAGGCAACCCCAAATTCTTTGGGTTGCAGTTGCCTCTGTCTGCTTGGCTGCATGCTGAGACCTGAGCAGAGGGACATCTGCGTGTCCCTTGTGAAATGCAAGTGGGTGAAGAGGAGAGAGAGCCCTCCAGCTGCCTGTGGCCGATCCAGGCTCTTTCAGGCTCAGTAGCAGTGCTTGTTGAAATCGTGTGGCTGCTGATGGGCTGATCTTCAGCATTTGCAAAAGCTGGGCTGGTCCTCAGTAAGTGTGGGACTTAATAAGGGACATGGACTGGAGGAGACTTCTTGGGCTTTTGAGTTTGACATTCCAAGGGGAAACATGGTCTGGTTACATATTATCTTCAAAGGCATAAATGAAAGCAGCTAGGGAAACCCCTTCTCTGGGACCTCCAAGGTCTCATAGCAGGACTCCTGCAGAGCCTGGATTGTTCTTACATTTCCAAAGTAGATCAGCACTATTTCTAATCATCTGGGAAGAAAGAAATCAGTGTTATTCTGTGCTGCTTCCCTCACCAACATTTTCTTTCTGGATTATTTAAAAATGTCAGAAGCTGTTGCTCAATAACATTTATGAACTGGGTGTGGTATAAAAATCCTAGCTACAGCGCAAATATGCACAGCTGTCACATGTAACACACTTTTTAAAACCAATGCATCATCAGGTATTTCAGCAAACAGGTGAAAAATTCCACTTTATAAAAACATACCTTTATATAATTCTAATGATGCCAGCTGAGCTGCCATTGCTTTAAATGGTAAATACATAAGCTAAAATAGGTTGTGTAAAGAAATTGTTACTAAAGCAAAAAAGTGAAACCAAATTTAACTGGGAGGGACCCTGCCAGCTTTGCAATTTGGATTTCAAAACTCTCCAAGAAAAACGTTCTGTCTTTACCTTTCCAAAAGAATTCAAACTCGAAGATATTATCGGAAACAACTTGAAAAACTATAAACACTCAAGCTATGACATACAGCACTCAGAAACTGTAAGTGACAACATTAACTTGTGCTATTTGTTTCAGGGAGGGCAGAAAAGCAAAAGTCAACGACAGTTGGGACACCCACTACTAAAAGTGCCAGCACATGTTGCTTTATGTTACTCTCTGTGGCTCCAGCCCCGCAGTATTTTTCACATATTGGTGGACAGGTGTGCTTGAACAGAGGCTCACTGACTTCTTGTCATTCGAGCATCTCTTTTGCCTTCAGGGGCTTTGATCTGTGTGGCTGGAAGTCTCTTCTTCGCTTCTGCCTACAGCAGTGTCCTGACACAGCCTTGCCTCTCTCTTAGCATGGTGCAATTCATCTTGACTGCTGCAAAGAACTATGGAAATACGTTGTGTGTTAGCTCCCTTTAGGTCATTTGTACAGTTATGATGTGAAAAGTACCCAAAACTATAGCTGTGAGCAATGTAAGCGGTGGTTGTCCACAAACCAGACATTTAATTGTTAGTGGCAGTGAAAAGAGACCAATTATTGATGTTAAAGACTGCTGCATCCATAGCCTACGTGGCCTCTCACAGGTGCTGATTCCAGATAAGATCTGCTGTAGGTGCACATAGATAGACCTGCTTTCCAACAAGAGGGATGGAAACAGAGGGCATGACAGCTGTAAAACTGAACCTGATGCATTTCAAGACTGAATTACGTGTATCTACCTCCTACCACAGCAGAAGAAGGGATACGTTGATGAAGGAAGCAGATTCCAGACTCGTGTCCCTAAAATGCTCCAAAACATACATGCATAAATTTCCTGCCTGGGCTTATTTCAACATCCAAATGAATTTGTGAGCAGTGTTTGATTATCCAAGAGCAGGGGAATGCAAACCTTCTGGCACCTCCAGAAAGCTTCCAACAAGCACTTGGACTAGCAAGCGGTGCCTGGGGATCGTTACCACACAGAGATAAGTTTAATTACAGACATCAGCATTTCGTTGGAGAGGCTGCCTTGTCCAACATTTTGCTGTGTGTGCGTATGTCATTTCAACCCCAACAGCGAGCAAAAAAGGATCAGCTGGTGCTCTAGACTCCAGGGCCAAGTGCTGTAAATAAATGCTGTTCCACACATGAGTAATTCATTTGGCTCTCTCTGTGCTGTCTCTGGGACCATGAGTCGGGGAGCACAGTACGAACCTTGGCCCACTCTTTGTGTGCCTACATTGCTGCAAGGAGGCATCCAAAGCCCGACTACCTCCAAGCCCTGTACTCTCCCTGTCACAGGTGAAATTGGCTTTGCTATGGCTTGTTTGTCCAGGAGTAGGGATAGAAAGGACTTCCATCTCATTAGGGGAAAAGGAAACCCTGCTGAAAGCATTATCTACTTTACTACACTCAGTTTCTTCTTGCTGAAGATGAAACTAGTTGACCACCAACTTTTTCAAAGGGACATTGTCATCTAATCCTGCTTTAGACCATTGGTTGGAAAGGCAGGGGTTTATGGTTAGATTTGGTTATTAGTTATCATGGACTAGGTACCATGGCATAAATATTTTACATATGCTTCTAATTCTGTGTCATCAGTGCAGGTGTTAAGTTGGAGTTTTGTATGCTTGGGTTTTGTCTGTTTTTGACATACGGTCTACTTTTAGACCCACCAAGGAATATGGGATAAAGACAGAATATAAACAACTAAATTAATGGGTTTGCTGTTGATCTTATGTTAGGAGTCAGAAGAAAGAAATTTGGTGATATAGGGTGTGACTGAGATACATAGATAATTATCTTATAAAATAGCGTGAACATTGGCCAAAGTTGGAAAAAAACAGTGTTTCTAAATAGGAAAATATTTTGCTGCTGGGGATTTGGGGATTTGTGTACTAAGAAAGGGCTGAGGGGTGGTTCTTTATGCAGCATGGAAACACTCCCAGCAATTCATCCTCACTTTGACTTTCTTTGTCATCTGACTGCTGCCACTCAGCTGTGTACTGTCCTCGCTGAACTGTGGATAGGAAACCGTGTGTTACTACATCCCTAAACTTGTTTCTAGGGAGTGATGGTGAGATTTATCCTAGATTACAGCTCCTGTCATCTCTACCTGTTTGTTCTTTAGAGAGCTCATGAACATTAGGAAGCAAAATCTAGGATAAAACCCCCACAACCCCTAGAAACAAGTTTTGGGATCTAGTAACACACGGCTTGGTGGACACATAAGTGGTGTCAAATGTATAATTGATTTGATGAAGCTGTTCTGTAGTATTAGGACCACCCAAAAGATGGCACTAAACAACCTTTAGTCATGGACACTTACACACAACAAAATTTGCTAATAATACTCAAAGAAATAGCTCACTACCTTAATTCTGTAATTTTGTGTGCAAAAGTAGAAGTCATCCTGATGATACTATGTTAGACCAACAGGAAAATTGAGGAAAAACACTTTTATATAAGCAGGTAAACTTTGCACTGCAAATATTACTTTCCTAGGCCACATGAAAGCATTCATATTTTTGTAAACATGACAATGTGACATTTGGTGAGTGGTGAAAATGTGTTAAAATTACTCAGGACTTAGGCACTGCACTTAAAATATTTGTTTCCTTAGAAGCTACTGATGCCATTGCTTTACATTGACCTTTATAAATCTGTGGTTGTTGGGCCAAAAGTGGTTTTATTTATGTGGGTACAATGTGGAGTCATTCCACCAAAGCCCACAGAGCTACATGGAATGACAGGTGTTAGCAAGGGGAAGCTCTGGCCACTTGTCACTGCCTTTTTTAATAGGTAGGGCTGAATATTTTGATTTTTAAATTAGCCTAGTTGTCTGCAATAGGAAGAACAAGACATGTTTTTACTAGTCACTTTCTGGTTTGTGTTGTAATAGTTGAAGGAGGAAAAAAACGCCTTTTATATTTATAACCTTTGAAAACTCAGTAATGGACTCCAATTTATACTGAACCCTGAAGATGAGAGTGTTCACATAAAGTGCTGGATGAAGGATCCTTGCATTCTGTAGGGGTAATTTTTTACAATTACTTCAGTTTCATGATTGGAACCAAATACATGTTAATAACAAACAATATAAATGAAAGAACACTGAACACCACCTTTGCTTAGAGCAGAAATCATTTGGGTGGCAAAAGGAGTTGAGAGATCTAATGCCTTCTACAAATATTTGATCCCCTGTATTTCGAGGCTCCTCTTTTGAATGTGCCTGTATCTAAACCTGCAGCTAAAGTAGCGGGATAAAAAGAAACTTCCCAGGAACCAGGCACAGAAACTTTCACCAGTTGCTCCAAAGTGTGCTCCCTCCATGAGTCTAGACTTCTGCCTGTCTTAGTGCCATGGCCAGCATGGATGCATATGAAGTGTTGAGCTTTCCATTGCTCTGTGCACTCGTTGGATTTAAAGGCATTTAAATCAACTGTATCAGCTCAGAAAAGGGAGTCAAGGTTTGTTTTTTTTTTGGTAACTCAGATAAGGCATTCAGCTCATACAGTAATTTGGCTAATATATGGTTGAATTATAACTACTATCTGGTTATAATCAAAAAATAAATTTGGATGTTGGGGATTCAGGGAATGAGCTGGAGCACATTCAAGAGAATTTAGTGACACCTGTGGAAAAACTGCACAGACATGAAAGCAGCAGCTGGCTTGATTATATTTATTCACCATGGAGTAAAGAAGACAAAAAAGAAGAGATAGTGGCAGTACACACAGAGCGAATGGGCGAGAAGCTGGACTTCCTTTGTTCTTGTAGCACAGCAACAAGATTTACTCACTGAGAGATTCTGCACAATGCATAGCATTCAAAGCCTCCATGTATATCATGGTCACATTTTGGATCTCATAGTCACAGCTCGTTGAAACTAAAGGCTTACCAATATTGATGTGTAACAGGGATACTGAGTTGTAATAACCAGTACTAATATATAATTGAAAAATTGAAAGTTCTTTAGTTACATACGATTTTAATATTGTATATCAAGGCTAAGTGAAGGAAATAGTTGTGCATCTTTCCAAGGCCTTCATAATTTGATTTTAAACAACTTCATTTTAATTAAAAAAGGCCTCTGCAAATAAGTCTTGGCATAAAAATTAGGTCACTCCACATGAATATGTTGTGGGCAGAGGGAGGTGAGCAAAGCATTTTTCTGGCAATCATTGCAACCTTTACATTCTGAGGGGATTTGAATTCACTGCAGATATTTTCTATGAGGAGAAGAGGTATAGTTTCTTATGAGCTTGAAGATAACTTTCCAATGAAGTAAGAGCTGGAAGACATAAGGAGGAGGGATGATAGGGAGGGAGAGAGTCTGAATTGGAACATTACTAATTCTCACAATGGTAGCTCAGTGAAAAAAAATGCTGCAGAACAAACCTGCCTTCATCCAGTCAATTTTTGGAAAGAATTATAGCCATTTGGAACTCAGTTTTTACTTGAAAACTCTTTGGAAACAGGATACTGCTCCCAAGCACTTTCAGCCCTTGAAACCTGGAATGAGATTCCTCTCACTCAGCTACAGACATCTGCACTGTAGCTGTCTACATCTGAACCCCATGTCCCTTTGTCACTGGAAAGAAATACACTTTTTTAATGTGTGATCCATCTAACCTATTATGGACATCCCCTGTATGGTGAGAAGAATCACATGTATGAAGTGCCCATTCTCTCTCTGTTGAATCCAAAAGGCACCTATAAACCCTGTTCAGATGCAGATTCAAAAGTCCTGGTGAGAAAGCCCCTCCCCAGTGTCAAAATATTTTTTTTTACATTCTTGAAAGCCTATGAAAGAGTTGTAGCAGTTTTATATATTTAGACTTAAAAAAATTAATAAGAGGAATGGTGTAATACAGTCTTGGCAGAAAACATGCCACTGAAATAGTTTAGGACAGCAGTGTTTGTCTTTATAGACCTGCTCACATAGAAGTCAACCATTGTTCCATAATGCAGTCTGTGGAGCAATCGGAGACCAGGGATGCAGCAAACAGGGAAGCATCCCCTACATATAGCAATAGAGACCAGTGGGGAGAAATAAGAGCCTGTAGTGTACTGTTCATCTTATCCTAAGGTCAGTGGCAAAAGCCACAATCCTTGTACCTTTTCAGTGCTTACTTTTCAGTCCTGTTTAATATCTTTATTGATGATCTGAATGAGAGGATCGAGTGTACTCAGTAAATTTGCAGAAGACACCAGGTTGGGCAGGACTGTTGATCTGCTGGAGGGCAGGAAGGCACTGCTGAGGGACTGATGGGCCAAGGTCGACAGGTTCAACAAGGCCAAGTGCTGGGTTCTGCACTTGGGTCACAAAAAACCCCTGCAGTGCTACAGGTTTAGGGCAGTGTGGCTGGAGAGCTGCCTAGGGGAAAAGGACCTGGGAGTGCTGGTGAACAGCAGCTGAACATGATCCAGTGTGTGCCCAGGTGGCCAAGGTGACTAGTGGCATCCTGGCCTGTATCAGCAATAGTGTGGCCAGCAGGACCAGGGCAGTGATTGTCCCCCTGTGCTGGGCACTAGTGAGTCCACACCTTGAGTGCTGTGTCCAGTTCTGGGCCCCTCACTGCAAGAAAGACACTGAGGAGCTGGAACATGTCCAGAGAAGTGCAACAGAGATAGGGAAGGGTCTGGAGCACAAGTCTGATGAGGAGCACTTGGGGCAGCTGGGGGGGGCTCATCCCAGAGAAAAGGAGTCTCAGGAGTGACCTTCCTGCTCTCCACAACTACCTGACAGGATGTTGTAGACAAGTGGGGGTCTCCTAGGCAAATAGTGACAGGCCAAGAGGATGCAGCATAAAGCTGGGCCAGGGAAGGTTTAGGTTGGACATCAGGAACAATTTCTTCATGGAAAGGGTTGTCAGGCATTGGAACAAACTACCAGGAATGTGTTGGATCACCGTCCCTGGAGGTGTTCAAGAATCCACTGGATGTGGCAGTTAATACTGTCATTTAGTTGACAAGGTCATGTGGTTAGTCAAAGGTTAGACTCCACAATCTTTAGGTCTTTTCCAGCCTAAATGATTCTGTGATTCTCTGTCAATTAGCAAAGATGCCTGGGTTGACTAATTAAAGGTACTTCAAGAGTTGCTGTAGGCAGGGCCAGCACTCCTGTCTGCAGTGTGGAACTGCTTCTGTGCATGCAGCTGCAAGAGGTGACTGGAATGAAAAAAATAACTGAGAACGTAAACCTGATGCTGAAAGCAGCTGTAAAAAATCCTGGTAACAGAGGAACAGTTGTTTTATATCACTATTTTGGAGCCTAGAAGCCCACGGTACATTCCTGGCTGTGGTTCTGCTCACTGTGTGACTTAAAACAGGATAATTATGACTTTTATGTCTTCCAGTTGCTTCAGCTGGGAAACAGGGGTAAGGATATCTTCTGGTGTCTATTTGTCACCACTTCATTTGACCTGTGTAAGCATAGGCAAATTCTGAAATCTTGCAGCTCAGCTTCACAGTTAACGGGAACTTGGGGATATTTGATTAGGATTAGGTTTTGAATGGCAACGCTATCTTTTAGTTAGACTAGTCTTGCATCAATCCAGCGTAATTTATTTGAGAGAAAATCCAAGCAATGAATTAATCAGTAAATCCTTGGAGATACAATTTATTTCATGTCATTATATGTATATGCTTTGCTTTTTCTTCTCATTTCTTTTAATTTCTCTGTTGCTGCAATGTGTGCTAGCTCAAGGTTGGGAACTGGAGACAAAAGCAGGGAGCAGACATTCCTGTAGGTGCCACTACTCTGGAGAGGGTTTGTGTAACTCCACTATTACCTACACAGCTCAGTCACACACTAAGGACATGTGGGAGGGGGCTGCTTGATGACTCCTGCTGTTAAGCTGCCCGGTGGGAAGGGACTTCCAAAGTCTGAAGTCCTGCTGCTGTACTTACTGGATAAAAGAAGCTAAAATGCCTAACACAGCTATACAATACATCACTTGCACGGAGGCAGTGAGAACCATTTTGGAGGCAAAAGTCTCAGCAAAGCAGGCGCTTCTTGGGGAGGAAAAGGGTTTCAGTGAGTGAGCACTGCATTAACACAGAGTACTGGGCAATGCAGTCCCATTGCTGAACCTGGGAGCAAAACTGTAGTAATATTGACCCAAAATTTGGGTTGGATCCATGTCTCTGCTGTTACATTTCTTTCCCTTCTATTTTTCATGACTTCAAGCTTGTGTACTGTGTGTTGTTTGGGTGCTTACACTGTCTACGCCCTGTTTCTTCTATTTGTTTGCAAAATATCTTGTAGGCTGAAGCTACTGTGGTGGAAATTATTAATGATCACAATGTGTGCAATGCCTAATTTGACCTGGAACTCGTGCCTTATCCTCTCACATGCAGCCAAAAATCCCGAAGTGACTTGAATCATGATGGTTGTGTTGCATTTTAATAAAATTTCCAAATTCAGTCAATATTAGAGAATTCCTGCTTTATAAGTGGCTTTTCATCCTTGATTCGTTCAATTTTTGACATTCTTGTAAATTTATATTCGCTACACAGGCGCTTGAAGGAACAGCACATTGAACTGTTCACTCAAAGCATTGCTCTGTTACAATGTTTTCTCATAATAAGAGAGCATGAAATCATCCAACTATCTGCTGGAAAATGTACTAATTATTTTCTGAGTGGGTAAAAGGTCACAAGCAACAAAGCAAGGGAAAGACAAGCAAGCCCCCATAATTCTGCACTGGAATTACACATTGGCAGGAAAATAATATTTATTAATACAGCCTACAAAAGTAATAGTAAAGCTTTTCTAAAAGCTTTAGCATGTTGTCCAACATGAAATTTAAGAATTATTTTGTGTCAAGACCAGAAAGACCTGCCCATAGAAACAGAGTTATAGTACTAGCAAAGAATAGGAACGTTTTATTTTCAGGTTCTCAAAGCAAACTTTGATCATCAGGCAGGAAATACACCAGACTTAAGAAATCCTGCCACTGACCTCTGTGGTAGAATAAAACTGAGAAAAAAGGGGAAATAACTCACCAATTTCTTAATTACTATTATGCCAAGACTTTTAAGAGTTTGAATTCCAAGCGTGTTCTAAGAAAGGAAAACATTTTGTTTCATTGAACAGCCCTTGGGGTTGACTGGCTTTTTTTCCCCCTCGACTCTCCCTGAGAGATTTTTCTATTTCTTTTCTATTGCATGTACGTGTAAAAATACAAAGTCATTTGTAAGAAGTTCACTTAATTCCTCACTCTTAGCTCACATTTGTTACAGATTTTGTTTGGCTTTCAGTTTGCCAGAAGGGAAGGGAAGCATGTGCTCCAGCCAGGGAATGCTGCTGTCCACTGAAAAATGTGTTTGGATGGAGGAGCTCTTTTTCATGGATGGATTGTGGCTTTTGGCAGCAGAGGTGGCAGGAAGCAGTTGCCATAACTACTATACCATTAGAAAAAAATGTTTTAAGTAAAGAGACATTTTTGAAATTATGGTTTTATTAACAATCCTGGTAGAAACAATCAATTCAATATGATGGGTGGCAGGATACTGAATGTGGTCTCCTGAGTGTATGCTGAGGATATGCTTTTAGGGCTATATTCAGGCTTTGGCTTGTAAGGTACATAGAAGAAGAAAATATGTAGACAGCCAGAGAACTGAACATAATCTGCCTTGCGTGGGATTTTGGGTTTTGGCTAGAATCACACTATGGTGTTAAATAGCAGGGTAAAAAAATAATATGTTTTTCAAAAGCTTTAAGGAGGGGATTTACAAATTCACTGCAATGATTTAGAAATAAAAGTTACATTTTAAGTCAATACTAAGGACTCTGCCTTAAGTATAGACATAATTTAATATTTATCTCTATTCAAGTGACAGCTACTACTCAGATAAAAAGCCCAGACATAGGTGGTTAACACTGCATATTACTGGAGTAGAGCCAGGGATGGTTTATACTGGGTGAAACCCAACTGAAGGTTTTTCATCCTCAACATTACACTACACATTATTGTCACTGGCAAATTACTTTGGCACTTTTTGTGTGCTGGTGGAATCAGAAAACATTTCACACTGCTAAAATAACCTCAGTCTATTACCATATAGACACCAGTGTAGTTTTTGTGGTCCTTTAGCTACTTTCCTGTATTGCTTTGAGACATGTCCCAAATGACCAAGCTATCTATTTATTAGTGAATTGGCCTCATGCTCCTGCTTAAAGACTGGCTCCCAGGCAGGCTTTATCCCTTCATTCTGACAAATTTCTGGGGTCAGCACCTATGAGACTGTTTCGCAGTGAGCAACCCACGGTCATGGTGCACCTTCAGCTGGGACCCTGGTCCTGGTTCCACGCACAGGAGAAGCGCAGCCACATTCCCACCTCATTCAGCCAGTGGCTTTCTCTTGTGTGACGACACCAAGAGCTCTGGGGTACTTGTGAATCAAGCTTGTACCTAAATCCCAGGTGTCTGAAGTGTGTTTCCTATGGTACATCTTGCTGGTCTGAGCAGGTGTAAAGAATAAACTCTAGTTTACCTGCTAACCCTTTGCTTTGAAAGCCAGCGTTACATTAAGAAGTACATTTGGAATGACTGATTCACTTCCACACCTTTGTGGGTTGTAATGCATATTGCAGCTTCAATTGCTTCCATGCAAGTGTAGGAACCTCCTAGAATATCTAATTAAAAAAATAACAAATCTTTGAAAAGGCTTGAAATTATAAACCCATCTGGGCTGCAATCTTCCGGATTTTAGTAACAATATCCACATTCTCATGAATAATTGGGCTATGAAGTCTTCAGGTACTGCTTCCAATGGAAATCTATATTTATTGTTTTTGGAATAAAAAAATTTTTGTTCCTTATATTTAGCTGATAAGTTTAATCTTGTATGAAATTATCCTAAACCGTCTGGGCTCCCTTCTTAGTTATTACTTCTTCCTTACTGTATCTAATTGAAAAGTAAAGCATTTTTTCCTCTACTGCTGCTCCATTATCTTATTTTAGCTGTTCTGTTTTATATTTTAAAGCTTACCAAAAGATATTGAGTTCTAGGAGATCTAAATCAACTCCCTGAGTTTTCCAAAGTTTTTGGATGCTGCCTGGTTATTGCTTAGATCCAGATTCAAAAGAGAAAAGATCCTGTTCATAGATACTGTTCTTTCTTGGAGCTTTTCCCCTGCTTTTTTCTTTTGTAGTTGTAAATGAGAAGTAACTACATCTCTTAATTTTTTTTTGCCAATGTGTTTCTTTTTCCTAGTCTACTAGGTATTTAACATCCTCTTTTACATATTTCTAAAAATCTGACTAGCTCTGAAAACAAACCAGGTGATGATTTGAATACACATTATGAATGCGGCCAAAGGAAATGGCTCCTGGGGTAGAAGGTGCAGACTCTGGGGAAGAGGAGCCTGAGACTGGAGCCACACTGGAAAGGCCTTCCCAGGCTGAGGCAGGCAGAGATCTTTTGGAGGCAAAGCTGTTCCACAGTAACATTACAACTTGTTCTGGCTCTGTCTCTGCCTGGCCTTAAGAAACTATTTTGGGGGAAAAAATAGCCAAAAATACACAACAAATCTATCCCAAAATAATAAACATTCTGACGGAGGGGGAAACAAACCCTTTGGTTCTTTCTCCTCTCCTCTGAAGGAAAAGTTCTTCATATATAATTCTTCACCGTTTCATTTTATCCCGACAAACGGGCAGAGTTGTGATGGTGATTTCCTGCATTCATGGAGAGGCTGAGGTTTCCACAGAGGAGTTCTGCCACTTCCCTTCTCCCTTTGAAGTGAAGCTGAAGAGCATTACAGCGTGCCTGTGCAGCCAAGAGTCTGACTGTGTATTTTGGCATTTGAATGCCAGACTGGTTGGTAATTTCCCCTTAAATCCTTTCATAGCTCAAATTCCTGTTGAAACAACCTATATCTCCGTAGCCACTGGTTTACCATACAGGGTCTGCCATTCGGTTTATCCCTCAGAAGCCATGCCATTTCATGTGCCTTTATTTGGCTGTGTGTAGCATGTATTTAAAATGAAATATTGGCCCAAACCCCTCTGGATGGCTGTCAGATCTTAGCATGCCACATAAATATCAGTGAGAAAACATTCCTCCCAGCCCACACAGAATGCATCTAACACTGTTTTTTCTGGACAAACCAGCCCTAGCACAGTGAGGCCTTCGGCAAAGGACCACTTCCAGTGGGCAGAGCCCTGTTTTAAATTGACCACTTTAAAGTGCTCTGAACGTTTCCAGTATAATTTTTGTTACCCTTTAGTTACAGACCACCTTTACTAGGTAACTAATCTTTTTTGCCAACCCGTTGGGTAGCTGCCATCTAAGCAATTCCCTGGGTGGCCTGCTGCCAGCTCTCAACTATTTCAAGATGTGAGTTACCTGATGCTCTCAGGCATGACAGGACCATAGTGGTGCTCATTGTGCTGCTTCCTGCCTGCTTTACCAGGCGGTTGTTTCTCTGTGGTGCCTCCATGGTTTTTCAGCTGCACAGGGCTGGTTTGCAATGGGCCTCTCTGCTGCAGTGCCAGTCAAGTGCAATTTGCACTTTTTTTTTTTTTTCAAAAATGTACAGTTTATGCACACTAACACGTGGATGGCCCTTATGTGATTACTGGCATGGCTAGAGCAGAATTTACACCTGCAAACCTCACCAGGGCATATGGGCTTCAATCTTTACAGCAGGTAAGCAAAATTATCCATGGGCATGAGAACATCTGGCTCCCATCAGCAGAGGACCTGGGCACAGCACCTGCTACCAACAGCAGCCTAAAGCTTGAAAGGAGCAAGGGCCTCAGTGCCTGCAGAGCAAACAATGCAAAATCCATTTTGACTGCACTCTCAATACTGCAATTGTGCAAGGGTGAAAAAAGGACAGAAGCAGAGCCGGCGCTATTTAAAAGATTGATTTCTGATGCACACCTGTGTGAAGCATCCAGATGAGCCAGAGACAGGTATGTCCTTGCCCTTGTGCAGGATCTCAAAGTTCAGCTGGTTTCACCCTGTGACACAGTGAGAGTCAATGCCGGCAGGGCTCTCATATGCGCTGTGGGGTTCAGCCCCCTGCCCTCCACTTCTGGCAGCTGCGAGGGCAGGGGTTCCTGTTCCTTTGGAGCCCAGCTGGCAGCTGTCATGACTTATGGGAAGCGCTCCTGCTAACGAGAGACTGCTTAGCAGAACGCACGCCTCTGTGGTCAGGGACATGCAGGAGGGCTTGGCTTAATTCTGTAAGGTTAGGTCCTTTGGGTTTACTGAGACAGTGGAATAGATGGAAGAAATAAAACAAAGACACACCACTGAACCAAATTACAGGTAGGTATAAATAGATGCTTACGAGCTTCCTGTGCCAAGATGCATTAAAGCTAATAAAGGTTACAGAGTGCAACACTTCTAACCCCTTAAACCTTCTGAGACACCCCTCTCTCCAATACCTGTGTGCACATGTGTTCTCCAGAATTTCATCCAACTTCCTGGTCTTACTGTATTTGTGAAGCAACACTTGGAGCAGTCAGACTATGGTGGCAATGGCCAAAGTGGCCATTTTAATAAGCTCATCCTAAGGCTGCACACAATTGCTTCAACAAAGCTTTCTTGAGCAGCTGCTTAAGAAAATGTCTGTGCACTTTCACTTAGAGGTATGCTTTTCCCCAGAATGATCAAGGGAAAGCAAAGAGACTGCTGCCCTGTCCTTCCAAGCATGGAAAATAATAATTTTTCTTTGGCTTTTTTTAGATTATTTTTCCCACACATTTGCTCTTCAACTCTATCCTTGGGTCAGCTTAGAATGCTGAGTGGTCTAAGTATGATGAATTTATTACTTTAAACTTCACAGAGCACAGCATAAGGAGAGAGGAACAGTGTAAGCAATGTGGAAAGGCTTGTACATTTTCTAGTTTGATTACTGGATGTATTTTGAGGTTTCCAAAACTATTTTTGTCTTAAAAAAAAAGGATCAGTTTGGCTAGAAGACTGAAATTGGATCAAATCCATCTTGCATCCCCACCTAAAAATGAGATTTGGGTCTGCAAGTTCAGAATCTTGGGAATAGAAGTCTCCCTCCTCACATGTAATTATGGATAGTTTCTGAAGAGGTGAAATGTCACGTTCTGAAGAGATGGAAAATACATTAAGAGAGAATGAGTTCATCTTCCTGATACAGAACAGTCTCTGCAGAATAATGGGATTATGGCAGCGTTGGACATTTGAGAAAGTCTATACTGCTGTGTCTGCTTTATTTGATTTGTATATGAATGGATTTCCATTTCCAGTAATTGTTTCCTCTGAGTTACTGCAAACTCTAAAATGGGAAATAAAAATGGAATTTTGGGGAGATAGGACCTGCTATAATCACTTGGTGACATTGCAGCTTGCCATACAGAGAGAGATATGGAGGAGGTGCTGATTTATCTCTGAGGTGGTAACACTTGCAGAGCTCTGTAGGAGGCAAAATGAAAGTAGAGGATAAAGTTGTGGCTTAGTTTGCATGTCTGGTATTTCTACGTGCAGGTGGGCAGGAAAACACAAGGTGTTAGAGGAGGTTTTGCACTACTCTAGGACCCTGGCTGAGGAAAGATGCAAGGAGGGGTGAAAACCTGTTAGTCAACTTTTACTGAAGACTGTAGCAGATGACCCATCTCCCTGAAACATTTAGGCAGGGTAAGTGCCAAAACTGCCTTCTAGCACAGGTTTTTCACTGCATCCTTCACTGGTGTTGCCTGCTGTAGGCTTGATGGGCAGTGACCAGCCTTATAACCATCTAGTGTAAATGTATAAGCACGATTTTCTAAAATATCTTTATATATGTGTATTTCTCTCTATATATACAGTAGTAATATTAAAAGTATGAAATATTGTGCATATATCAAGCACTAGTAGAACAGCTCTCTTCAAGCAGATTTATTAGCCAATTTTTTCTGAAGACCTTGGGCCCCTCTATAGGTACTGACAGCTCTGTAAAGCTTCACTGCCTTTGTTTGAACAGCCTAGGAAGAAAAGCTATTCCTAGGCATGTATAAAACTGTTTCTGTAAAAAAGAACCAATTTCATTCACAGTTTGTAAAACAAAATAAAAGCAAAACCTCCAAATTAATAAAAAGCAAAATCAAAAACTCATAAAAAACACCAGTAATCAATACATTAGACATGCACATGGAGTAAGATTTAGACAGGATGAGTTTGTTTTTACTTTGGGGAAGAACACCTCTTTGGAAAGCATCATTTTTGGGAACAAGAAAAACTCCAACTTAATGTTCTGGAATGTGAAAGGATAAGCAAGAAATCAGCATGAAAAATGACATATAAGGTATAATAATATGGTTCTATTGGAAGAGTAAATCTTTGTAATAGGGATCTTTGTCTGAGGCTCTGGAAGGGCACCCAATGCCCTCTTCTGCACTTTCCTGTTATGTGTCTTGACTCCCCAAAACACTTTGCTGGAACTCCACCCAACCACAACTAAAGTGCAGTGTTTACATACAGAAAGGATATTTATGCCTTAATGTAGAAATCAGCTCTTTATGCTCTTCTGTATGTAGTGGGGCACAAACAGCAAACAGTTGCCCCGAATATACCATATAAACAAATATTTTGGACCTATGATACAGTTTGCATTTATTACTTTTACTGAAATCACAGAATCAAATGTTTCAAGATTACAACTGGTAAATTATACATATGTAATAGTTCACAAAACAAAATATTGGCCTTCAATGTGTCATAGTACAGTGTAGACCTTGTACAATTCAGTTCAAATGATTCTTTATTTTGCATAACATATTTTTAGGATGTAAACTGGCTGACATAGTAGTGCTCTAAAAATGTTAACTCTTCAGTTGGACAAATACTAGGATGAAAAAAGGGTTTTGTGACACATCTTGTTTTTACAAAGGGTACTGGTATTTCAGCCAAGTTATCTGTAATGCACAAAGTGACAATTCCCAGAATATGCTGACACCAACAGTGTATAAAGAGGCACGTGAAGTAAACTAAGCAAAACCAAACATTGTGCTTTCCCCTTAGTCCTTCCTACAATACCTCGTTCATTTTATTTTATCTGGTGCTGGGCAGATGACCTGGCTATACAGGTTAAAGGGGTTTATTGCTGTACAGGAGTATACACTGTCTCCAACTTGAATTCAGCGTATTATTTCCTGTATCTGATGGGATTTTAACAATGAACTTATGCTTGACTGTCACTATGTTTCATACGATAAACTATTTGAAGATTTCACAGTTCATATGATAAATAGTGTAAACCAGTTACTATAAATTAAAATTATGCTGTCACTTACAGTGGTATAAGTTCGAAGCACCTCCTGCAAAGCCAAATGATGTAATGAAGTTACTCTAAATTTACACAGATATAACTAAACCCAGTGTAACTTTTTTCCCCTGTGAGTGGGAGTAATGGAGACCCCGAAAACTTGCTTCTGTATGTATGTACATGTACATGTTTATATATACACAAGCATACACATGCACACACAAAAACTACGCACTCTGCATTTAGCCAAGGGGAAGCTCTACATGTGCCCATGTATGAGTTTCAACATGGACCAAGCCAGGCTGATGTGTGTGGAGATGATTTTACTGTCCTTAAAGTGACCATGAGCCCCCACAGACAACATCCAGAGCCAACGACGCTGCGGGTTTTGTCTTCAACGTTTAAGTCTGCAGTGTGCAGAGCAGCGGGGTGGTACTGGGGTGTTTGGTGTGTTATGTCTGGAGAGAAGCTCCTACACCACTCACCTGTGTTTGGGCATTTCAAATTTTGCACTCTGTCACTGAAAACTTGCACTTGTGATAAAATCTTCTAAGGCCCAAAGCCACCTTCTGGGGTCCCAGCTGAGGACCTAGTTTCCCTTACATTAAGAGTCATTACTGGTACACCTGATAAACCAGAAATACCTGCATTTGCAATGTTATTTAAAGCAAGGATGTTGAATTAGCTTTACCATACAAGTTAGTATCAGCGTACCCACAGAAAAAACCCTCTTGGAAATGTTGCAAATAACAAGTATGAATGCAATGATGCACTCTGGCAGCTCTATAAAAATTAACCACTTAATTAAAAAAAGGAACAAACCCCTCCAAACCAAGCAACTTTTTTTCCTGAAAATGGCAGCCCATGCTCAGAGAATCTAATTTTGCCTCTTGTCATAGGCTCCACCTCCCTCAGTGACAAAGAACACCATGGCATTCATTGGCATGAGGAAAAACATTCACCTAAACATATTGCTGAAAGCCCACAATTGTTAATGAGCCATCCCTAGAAATCCTATTTAAAGCCTGCCCTGAAGATCATCAAGGACCCGGCTTGTAGCCACTCCCTGGCATTTTGGGTTGTGTCTTGAGTGAGGCAGCATCGCCCACTGGCCACCATTAATTCATTTAAAGCCTCGTGGCTGGCTCTGGGTCCTCGGTAGTGCCTGGGTGGCAGCAGGGGCTGTGCAGAGAGGCTGAGCTGGAATTTAACTTAGGTGAATGTGGGCACTGGCAGGAGGACTTTCAACAGCTTGAAATTGCTAATAAGCAGTCCGTAGTGCTGCCTTTACAGTGAAGTGGCTACAGGAGTCATTTGTATTGTTAAATAAACCGCAGAGAAGCTGTACATTTGTCTGTATCACATTTTTCCCCTAACACTGGACCTGATACTAGTTCCCTTGAGTTCTGCAGTAGTTGAACTGGAGGAAAAGTGGAAGTAAAACAGATATTGTTATTTTCATGGAAACATGCTTTACTAGCTTTTTTTGTATCTAACTTTTCCTGATGTGGTGCAAAGAGCTAGAATACAATGAAGTAAAATATTGAAAAGCATTCCAAACTGGGCTTTTGACTTTTATAGCCATATATACATATCTATATATGTATATAAACAGTGAAAACACTGGAAAAGTACCTTCTATAATGGTTCAGGCTTCATAAACCAAATCATACATTGTTTAAGCTATTTCTTAAAGAGGCACCCAAGAGTTTCTCTTTAGTGTTTTCACTTTAATGTAAGAAGCTGCATGAGAGAAGACTCACTTGCACCCTGGCAACTCAGGAACTTCATTCACATATAGAGGACTCCCAGTTACTAAAAGTCTGTGACTGCTTCAATGCAAGCACCAGCCTCGGTGGTCAGTCTGAGGTGTGCAGCACGAATTGCACATGTCTAAGCGAAGCAAATCTGTTGTCTGACTTCTTCAGGAGCCATTATGGGTTTTTTTCAGTCCACAGACCTTTATGACACTCTAGTTGAGAGATTTTTGAAGTGTAAGTGTAACAGGGAGCTTTGAGCACAAGGTGTCACAAAATTACAAATCTAGAACCTACTCTAAGTAAAAGATGGTAGCAGAAAAAGAATATACATCTATACAGTGTGCACACATGTATACACATATACTCCTGTTTCATGAAAAAAGTTTTCTAAATAAAATCATACAAAAAAAATAACCAGTGCCATATATTATGTAAACTCACAAGGCATACTTTCAACACAAATCTGAAGCATAAATTAAAAGAGAGCGAGAAAGTGAGAGACAGAGATGATAGGAAAACATTTTAAATATAGAATTTGCACAATTGGTATTTTGTTAAATAAGAATAAATAAATTCATTACATCCATTCACATACCAGTTGTAAAAACAATAAATTACTTTATTTTTTTCAGTGCTGTGTTGCCCTTTTCTTTTTTAAACAGCTGTTATTATTCCACAAGATTATTCCCTCTCCCCTTGTGATAAAACTGTTTCCACAGGAGGGCAGCTAAATTTAATTTCTTGTATACAGCCAAACCAAAGTTGACAGGCTTTTTCCTAATGAGAATCTCTTATTTGAAAAGCAGATGCTGTAAAACCCACCAAAGCTTAGAGGTCCAAATTCACCTAAGGGCACCCTAAGTGAGTCCCAAAGTCTGTGAATTTAACTGAGGACTGTTCCTTAATATGCCAAGAGCAAAACTCTGGGTTTCTATCCCCTAGGTGCATTTTATGACTCCAGCTTGGCAACACTGGGGAGCGATGTAAACAACGATGTAACAGAGTGAGTGACACAGAATTAAGTTGGGAACAGATGTGGACATGACAAACTCAGATACCTTCCACCAATTCTTCATTCATCAGTTACATGAGACAGCCATGACTGACAGAAGGAAGGTTTGGAATAGGAATCTGACTACCAAGAACACCTAAAAAAGTAAGAGTTAACTACTGTTTTAACTACAGCAGGCTGATCTAGTTTATCTTACACTTTTAGGGTCCTG
Organism: Corapipo altera; assembly: GCF_003945725.1. Taxonomy (NCBI): domain Eukaryota; kingdom Metazoa; phylum Chordata; class Aves; order Passeriformes; family Pipridae; genus Corapipo; species Corapipo altera. Next base: position 5,037,699 of record NW_020884898.1, on the reverse strand, counting down.
CCTTGGTCTGTCCCCTTTGCCCTCTCACCATAGAAGGGCAACTGCTCTTTGCTCATGATACTTTGCTTCATTGCTACACTGGTGAAAAGGGTAAAGTCACTATAGTGGTTTGTTCTCATACTTATTTATATTTATATAAATAAACTCTTTCAGTGGAAAAGATACTCTTGATCTAAGGAAGCTTTAAATTTATACCCGCGTATGGTATTACTCTTCTGGAGCCTAAATAGCATCCAAAAGCTTTACTCACTCTTTTGAATATATAATAAATTATTACCATCATGAAAACACAAATACTTGTACATTCTGTCTCTATTATGAAAAAACATAGGAAAAACAAATACCACTTAATGCAGCAGCTGTATGCTGAGGCAAATGTTAAGTCTGTGCTGAGACACATTAAATCTCCTGATTTTTCCTCTCATGATGGTTTCTATTTGTAATTGACTTTTTCAAGAGGTTCTAGAACATGGGTAATATATAGATAAGTATAGAAATTTGATTACCTGAAAGGAAAATAAGGCATTTCAAAGCAATCTTATTTTAACAGGCAGAGAAGGCTCTCTGCAAATATTTAGAGCCTCTCAGTTCTTAGGGTGGGATCAAGATTAAATGGGGAGTTTTCCTCAAGACCCACAATTTTGCATAGGGACTACTCCTAAGCAGAAGGCCACACCGGTTTTGAAAGCTGGAGATGATTACTAACATTTGTTGGTGATCCATTTAACAGAGGAGGAGGCCCTGCCCCTGTTACTGTTTATTTAGAACAAGGTACAAAAATAGATACTTCTCCAGGTTTCACAGTTGTGGATGTAGCAACTCTATGCTGTTTTGAAATCATCACATGATTTCTAAGAGTTCATACAAACATGCCACAGTTGCAAAAACATGTTTGTGTCAGCCTGGAGTCAGACTTGCCCTTCTTGCTACACACTCCAACAAGTTTTCCCTCCTGATTTCATGGGATTTTCAGAAGAGCCTGAGGTGCTCGAGTACCACTGACTTACAGCTGTGAGGCTTGTCTGAAAATCCTCCTGTGATCCTGGACTCTCCTGTGTGGATGAACAAAGGCATAAAAGACAGATGGGATTCTACCTCCATCAGTATTTTTTAACTGTTTCTTTCACTACCTGTTATCTCAGGGCTTAATTCAAAGCCTGCTGATATAAGAGGAAGCAATTTTAACAGGATTGCTATCAGGCCTCCACCTGCATAAGGTGAAATGTCCATCCTCAGTAACAGAACTTCTACCAGACAATAACGGGATTCAGGAACTGCTGCCAATGAAAACTATTACCAGCTACTGCCTGTACTGTGGAAACAGTCTTATTGATATTGGACAAGTCCTCCACATCCTGATGTGGTTTGACTTTCTAGTGACCCCTCTTCCTCCCAAATGTGGTAGATATACAAAACATGAATGCCTTCTATAGATTTAAAAAACCCCAAAAGACACACAAAACAATCAAAAAAGACAAATAGTTACAAACTTTTGCTGGTAAGATGAATACCAGAGTTAGACATGATGGACAAAACAGTGATAAAATATTAACTGCTTGCTGTGTTTTTTTGACCTTTATAGCCTCTTGAAAAGATGTAGGTACATTACACATTGTTAGATTCAAGGTGGAAGCCATAGAGAAAATAACAGAGAAAGCAGCTGAACACAGCCTCAGAATATCTGAGTTAGAAGACACTTGATTATCTTACCTGTAATTTTTGGTTCTCTAACTAGTTTCTACAAAATACAGTATGCCTTTGTTTCATGGAAAGAAGCAGCTAGCAGCTATTGTTAACCGACAACAAGGACCCCAAGCTGTGGCACAGCTGGAACTAAGTGAAAGGTTTACAAGCACAGTGTAAATAAAGTACACAAATTCCTCCTAGCAGCCAAATCCTCCTTCTGTGCATGCCTGACACACACATGGCAAGGAGTTGCTGATGGTCCTGGTATTTGAGAAATGTACACGTGGGGTGTCCTGGTCTGCAAGCTGCTGCAACGCTCCTTCTGAGAATTTCTTGGTGGATACACAGTATTTGTCATAGAATAATGATATACCGTCAGGAAATTCCTAGCATGAAAATGTATTTCCTTTTGTCAAAACCAAAAGGTATTACTTTTTAAAACCAGCAGCAAGCTCTTCATTTTCCAGTAAAACATCTGTGGCCCTTTTTGAAGAATGGACCAAGTCCAAAAGGGCTACAGATATACTTTGGTCAATCACTTTGCTTATGTAGTTTCTCTTTTCACTTTTTAATAGAACCATGTCATATAAAGTGACATACTGAATGAAAGATATTTACAAAACAGTATAAAATAAGCTACTGTGGGATCATGGGTACATGTGACATTTTCTAAGGACATACTGTATTAGAGGTAGGTGAAAAAGGGGAGATGATTCTGTAACCTTTAAATATCCCAGGCTCCTCCATTCACTAGTTCTTCTTCTTTTGCATTATTTTAGTTTACATTTTTGCAGACACAGAGGGCTTGTAACAACTTTAATGCTTAGTTTTTTTGACATATTAAGATCACCCTACTATTACTTAAAGCAGTGCACATCTTCATTTGGTCCAAATAGGCAGATTCTGCCCATAATTTGAGACTGTATGTAAGTACATTGAAGCCTTTGCTTCTCTCTGTCTGGGCAGACCTAATACCAGTATGTCAACAATGGCTTAATCAAACCTCTTTTAAAGAAGATCACAACCACAGGTTAACACTTTTTCAACAAGCACTGTTTAAATGCTGACGGTCTCTGAGAGAGAAGACAACCCTTAGCTAGTTTTCCATGCCCGTCTTTGCACTGGACAGTCCTGGTGTGCCATCCCGTGTCACACGTTCGAGAACAGGAGAGCCACGGCCCCGTAACCCAGCGGGGTTGCGTGAGCTGCGGAGTCACTTTGCTGGTGACAGAGTTAGTCATTTGCCCGGGTTTCTTTGGCACGAAGAAACTGTAGCGGACGTCCACGGGCTGCGTTGGATCGGTCGCCAGTATCTGCACAATCAGAATCTCCTTTGTGGCAGAGTGTCCCATGGCGTGCAAAAAATCGTCTTTGTGGCTCCATCCGCTGTAGTTCATGACAGTCCCGTTGATGTCGATGATTGTTTCTGAAGTAGAGATCATGTATTTCCCATTGACAAGGTACTCACCGTTTTTCTTCTTCAGGGCCAGGTAGGCAGTGAACCTGCTCTGGTCCTTAGTCTTGAACTGCCGAACTTTGATGTGGGTTGCCCCTTCGGGGATCCTCACTACGTCTGTGTAGCCCTTGCTGAAGGCAGGGAGAGAAAGAAGAGCATTCAGTAGCTAGCATGAAATAAGCCTCAAGTCTTACTGCAATGCCTCACAAAGTCATTGCTATGACACATCTCGCTTCATTCAGTTCAGGCCCTAAATCCATCTGGATTGACGCTCATCTTAGATTAATTTGACCAGGTTCCACTGTTGGTCTACTGTGTTGTTCTTTATGTTCTTAAAGAAATTTCTATTGCACTTATTTCAAATTGCTTAATCTTTAGCTTTAGTAACAATTTGATGTAAGTCAGATACAAGAGGAATGAAAAATAACAGATAGCTCATATATTTCACCAAAGGGTGGGAGATACGAAATACGATGCATGCGTCGCCTGCCAAGGAAAAGATAATGAGATATGCATTGGTTACAGCTGTTTCTTGCTGTCTTTGCTAAAATGATGATTAAGGAAAGCATGAGCAGAGAAACAGCTGGGTAGAGGCACCTTGGGAACATTTAAAAATAATCTTGATCACTGAGAAAAAATTTGTTTACTCTGAAACTCATAAACCCAAAGATTAATTGTCTAATAAGAGGGGCACCCAAATGTTTCATTTGTATCATCACAGAGTTCTCTCTGTTGCTACTTATGGAATATCTGAACTCAGATTTAGAAAAAGGTATTAAACTCTTTTACCGAAAGTGACAAGCATTCAAAATGTGCAAGTGTGCTGGAATTTGTCACTATCTCAAGTATGTTATTTTAACTGTACTGATACACAGAAAAAAAATGTAAAGACTATACATAGCTATAAGCTACCAGATGGACTTTGGAGACACGTATTTTCATTTCTAAATCCGTGACAAAACCACACTGCAAGTATCCTATATCTGAAAGGTTCAATGAGAAAATACATTAAAAATGTATAAAAGTGAAGGGGTGTCCTTTGAGATTGTTCAAAGAACAGATTGCTAATTTTGAGAATTTCTGGCTGCACGAGTAGAGACAGCACATACTACACATGAAATGCTTGTGCTATTTCCCTGCTATTTCCAGCAGTTATGGGACAATGACTAAAACTCTACTGATTTAGCACCTCCATAAAGCTGAAGGGATTTGGTGCGAAACCCAGGCAGGGGACTCTGCTCTACAGCACTGCACAAATATTTTTACGTAACAGTTGCCAGAATAAGTCTGTAAAAACGTGTCATTAAGGTTACAAAATCATTTGTTCAAAAACTAAAAGCAGTACTGGAGAATTCAAGTCATCTGCATAAAGAACTGTAACACTTCATGTGCACAAAGAAATACGTGCAGGATTAACTCTCCTCTTTCCCAACTTCTGATAATTTGGCTTTAGAACTTTTTAAAAAAAGTTCTTAGGAAGCAAGTTTCCCAGAAGATTATGTTTTGCCTGCTTTGAATAAAAAAGAAGTACAAACAAATGTTGTTATGGCAATTGTCTACAATGGGAAATACTTGTGCATTTAAGTTTTGCTGTACACTTAATGTACAGATTGCTACAGTTTGATTTATAATGGACAGCAACACATGAGCTGCTATTTTTCAGTGGAGGAAAGACAATTCTACTACAGCCACTGCCTTTTCATACACAACTGTAAAAACTGTTTACAGACAGTTAAGATTTTACTATATTAATGCGGGGTTTATTTTAAAGTCAATTACTCGCATAAAAGAATCGTCTCAAACAACACTTCCAGTAAAAATAAATCCTCATCAGTCCAAAATCCAATCAAAATCCAGTTAGAAGATACTTGTGACTGGTTAATTATGACTTTCCAAAAGGGGCAATGTTTTAAAATGCATCGAGGCTGAATTTATATTTTACCCTCTGGCCAGTCTCATGTCACTTAGAGGTGTGATTTGAGGTGTAAGATGGGAACTTCACAGGAATAATTATAATAAACCTCTCAATTTCCAAGTATATCACTTCTACAAATCTGGCCTCACTGAAATTCATGGAGTCCCTTTAACACTTCTGCTGGAGGCTGGATCCCAGCATAAGGATTATTACTGAATCATATGAAGTGTATCTCCCACTGTCTTCATTCAGACATCCCAAGCATTTCAATATTTACAAACTGGAAAAGATTTAGTTTATATAGTTGCTAATTTGTATGGAAAGCCATTCCTTCTGGCAGAGGTGTTTTGGCACTGTTAGGTGAGCAATCATTGGTTTAGCAGGAAGAAGATTAGTTATGTTTATTTTTAGAATAAATTCACTCTCAAAGCCATTTTTGACTGCTATTAATCTCTATGTTGAAATGCATAGAAATAAAAGGTCATTTCAGGAGTCATATTTCAACTTCTGGTAGCTTTCGATATGCTATGTAAGAATTTGGAAGATATAAAACAAAATCAAGTTTATATATAAAGTTATTACACCAATGCAGTCACTGATTCTGAGTGGTAATTGACAACTAAAAGTTCCTACATTTGGATATCTGCAGCAATCCTCTTAGACCCTGGAAGCTATATGAATGATAATTTAAAATCCTCATTTTTCTATGAATCTTAAGAATTGGAGAGGGAGGAAAATGAGCCCAGACATAAAGGAGACTTACTTGACATTGGTATCTCAGTACAAAGCCTACTGCCCCCTCAGTGTGGTGAGGGAAAACCATGAGGGCAGTTCTTTTTATTTTACTTAACGCGTTAAGTTTTATTACAGTTAAAAGGTGAACTCTGACAGAAAAAAATGGATAACTGCTATAAATATTTTGACTTAAAAAAATCCATATGGAGATTGATATTATGCCAATGGACATGAAGGGATATAGTCACACTTAAGCCAATGTTTACTTCTGGTATCTCATCTAGTTATCTAAACTCCAAACATACTCAGCAGTTGAAAAGGTGATTTCAGGGTATAATCCCTCTCAGCTATTAAGGATGTTTACAGCTGTCTGCTTCTCTCCATTAGTTATACATGGAATGTGTGTCACAAAATCACGTGGAATGCCCTCACTGTCATTCAAAATAGATGAGATGAAAAATCATTCTCAGGGCATAACTTGCTAATGCAACAACATCTGGAAAATGCAAAATTTCAGAGATATGGAGATAATTCTGATCCCAAAAATTTTCTGATTCATTCATCTCTTACTTTTTCTCCCTCCTCTAGGAACCACAGTCCATCTGACACAGCAAGATTAGCAAGTAGGATGACTTGCTATGCCTTATTCTAGGCAGGCTTCTCATTAATGGGGTGCTCACCTGCATCACTGGCACTTTGTATCAGAAATGAACTTGGTACAGTGTTTTGCCAGTTGATGATTTGCCAGTTTCAGGGTAATGCTAAGAGCCAGCTGTACATATCTGGAAAGTGCAGTATAGCACAGGCAATGTACTTTTTTCCCCAATCTTCATATGAAAGCAAATTGCATTGAGGGACATACAGAAAGCAGCACATTAGCAGAGTTCTTATTTGCACAAGATACATTTAGCAATACTTGAGAGCAATACCTCTTTTTGGTAAAGGTGCCCATGACTTTTGTGCAGCTGGAGTTGTCTCCTCCACACACCCCACATTTGTCATACTGGAGCTTTGAGCCAATGATGCCATCGCAACCAGTCCGGATGCATTTTCCTCGGACACAGACTGAGTTACTGTACGGTCGACATTCAGTACCATCAGTTACCTGGGCAATCAAATAAATGAGCCTCAGTTAAAACTGCCACAGAAAAGACTGACTTTTTTGGATCCAACTGGCAGGACACAGTTACTTATGTGCGTCACCTACTCAGAACAGAGAGCCCGACAGACCAGACTGAGTTTCTCTAACATCCCCAGCACAAAACCAATTTAGTAAAGTGCTGAAAGCAGCGACAGGTAACTTTCAGTTTGAGTGGCATCTGATAGAACAAACTGACCACAAGTAACATCTATACTACTTGGCTAGGTTAATTGGCTCTGTAAGATTTACTCTGGACTCCCTTAACCTAATTCAGGGTTAAAATTCCAGAATAATGGAAAACTCCAGGCAGAAACCCCTTTGGCCACTTCTGAGAACAAACTAGTGCAGAGAGCTCTAAGAGGCTCATATTTTTCATTAATTCACATACTGAGATGTAGAAATCTCATCTCATTTTAGAGGCCGGTTCTGGTCCTAATGTATAACCAGTGGATCAAACCATTAAATCTAATCACACAGTGAAATCTCTGAATCATAGGATTAACTTCTTTTCCCTGGTTGAAGGGAAAGATTTTTAGATACAGGACACTTCTGCACTGGAGCATGAAATCATGACTGGAGTTGCCATTACCTTCTGAGAAAACACCACATAATAGCCAGTTCCTTTGGCTCGGCAGGTGAGCTTGCAGACATCTCCGGGAAGTACTCCAGCATACTTGGGGACCCATTCAACAAATGTCTTGACACCCTTTGCATCAGACTGATAGCCATTCCTTGCTTCACACTGCTCTTGTCGAAAAGACTTAGCTGCAGAATTATTCACATCATTAGTGGCTATTTCAGACTACGCTGCAAATATCATTATGTCCATCTATTATTTCACTTTCTTTTTTACATAATTTTTAAGATACATCACGTCACTTCTCTACTTAGAACTGGCCCTCCAATCCTTCAACTGTTTTAGCTTGGAAATCTTCCTATGGCATAATAAGCATTAAAGGCCTAAAATCTGCATTACATTTCATTTTCCAGGACTGAAAATCTTTTTTCATTCACGTGTCCTTTCCCTAAGGCATCTGGGGGGGACATGGGTGAATAATTACGACACTGTATTAATGATTAATGTCTTGCTTTGGTAAATACATTTTGGGGAAACTACAGTGGACCTTTGCTGTGTCCTTATTCAGTATTTACTGTCTATGAACAGACAGGCTGGAGCACAAAGGCACTCACCGTTGGCAGGGCAGGGAGCAACGTTGCAGGAGCGATAGATGGCCCTCTTGCCCGTGCAGTACCGCCCGTTGTTTCTGGGAGCTGGGTTGTTGCAGTGACGATAAGAAAACTGAACTCCTCCACCACAGGTACGGGAGCACTGTCCCCAAGGCCCCCAGGAGCCCCAGTTACCATGGCTTGAAGCCTGGAACGTAAGGAACAGTAGCAGGTAAGTTCATCATCCAAGTGCGAATGAAGTTGTGACATCTCAAAGTCACTGCTAATATTTTCCTCATTGAAGGCAATTCTTTGGTCATTTTAATCAGGAGCCTTCTTTCTCCCAGTAGAGTTAATTTCTGTCTTTTATCTGTACATTGACAACATCTCATTTGGCAAAGGCAATACCAGGCCTTGCTCCACACAGCTGCCTTCACACTGTTCCACAGAAGACATTGATGCACCAGAAAGAACGCCCAAAGTCTCATGTGCTGCTCTCCTTTATTTTGCTTTTCCTACCAAAAGGGCCCTTTAAACTGGCTTCAAGGGGTCTGGCTCCCAGAATATGTTCATAAAGCTAATCTATGATTAATTAAATCCAATTATTGTGATGTGTAGGCATTGCTTTGAATTACTGGCAAGAGATGGAGTTGTCAACTCTGCTAAATTGGCTACCTAGAAACAGTATTGCAATAGCATGTAGAAGTCTATAAATCTGTAAAACAGGGTGTTATAAGGGCTGTAGCTTGATTTGAATGGTTCTCATAGTTTTCAAATATTTTCACAAAGCTCTACAAGTCCACACCTGTTCTGTGGGGCTACTCTCTACCCAGTAAATTTAGAAGTATCTGAACTGAGTTCTCGTGACCCTTCAGATGCATAGTGGACAGATGGATACTCTGTCACTGGAGGTACAAACTTCTCTGCTCCAGAAATTATATTTTGTATTAACTTCATCAACCTTTTCCTTCACTGCAATTAGGGTCCTGGGGCCTTTCAGGTGAGGAATATAAATTAAATTTACGGATTTAATTTATCTTGCACTCCATGGCCAAGAAGCCCAGAGAGCTATGTCCTCATAACTGATTTACTGAATGGGCATATCATCTACTCTGAAAGGATGCTCCCAGTTTTCCAGGAATGAAGGCTCTCATACTTCAAGAAGAAAACATGCTTCCTGAACCTCAGCAGCATTTTTCCTATATCCCTCGCCAATAACAATCCAATTATACGCTAAAAAAATAAGGCAGCTTTCAATCTGACTTCCATCAAGTTCCTTTCACTCCCGCAAAAATCAGCAATTTGAGGATCACGCCTTTGAAAATCCCCTAGGGTCACAGCAGGTAACTTACCGAGTAGTATTTCTTCTTGGTTTTGTCAACACATTTTCCTTGGAGGCAGATCCTTCCTTTTCCACACGGTGTTCCCTCGACAGCAGGGAGCTTCTTAGTCAGACAGACCATCTGCCCTTGGCGCACCACGGCACACCAGAGGCGAGAGCACACGTCCATCCCGGGACACACGGTGTACTCGGGCCCGAACGCCAGCTTGCACTGACGAATGGCGTCGTACGTTTGTCCCGGCAGCTCCTCGGGGCCCACGATGTGCTTCCTCGGCTGGTCCAGCAAACAGTTACCTAAAAGAGCGATCCAACCTGTTACTACTCGTTTCCTGCTTTTCTCTGCAGAGCTGCAAATCCGTCAGGTAAGGCAGAACAACGATGACAGCAAACCTCACTCAAAGGAAGCTGACGTGAACGGGGAGGCTCTCTGAGGTGACATCAGGTTCTGCACAAGGTCATACTGCTGCCACTGTGTTCTCACCCAGCAGCACACTGGGTGTCGAGCTGCCTGTTTCCCACCTGAGCACGTAAGTGAGTTTTACTCAGGTCCCTTCGGCCTTTCATCCTGGTTTCCTTTATGCAACGACTGGACACATTCCACACTATCAGTCTGTGATTTAAGGAGTGAGCGAAGTAAGCAAAGTTGTCATTTGAGTTCTGAGACAGAATGTCAGAAATGGTAAAGCTTCTAAACGGATGTCAGAAAAGTCAAAAAATACAGACTTGTAGCCAATGAGGCACTTAAAAAAAAAAAAAAAGGGAAAAAAATCAAAACAAAAGGAAAAGAAAAAACCCTAACAGACCAAAGGGAAAATATAAGCTGCATGTCAAAACTGGTGGTAAACCTGGACCAGAGTCTCCTTCTAAAGAATGATACTTGGCTGCTTATGCAATTAGTTTGAAGAGGGCTATCCATTAATTAAAAAATACATAAATATCAGGAAGAAAAAATTACAAAAACATAAAGAATTGTATATGTGTTTTAAGATCTCCTGCAGTGGTCAAGATTTGTCTGGCATACTCTAAACATGAAAATTCCTATTTATGTTGTAGGTATCTACTGATAGCTATTTTTTCACCACTGGAAACCTCACTTGTTGACATGCAGAACTATTTATTCAGTGTAACCTCTTTTACACTTCATGAAAGGGATATGTGGTCTGGGCAAGCTTCACTTATCCTTGGCCAAAATAACTTACCACAATTTACCTCACTTTGGAATCTATACCAGTGTTCTTTAGTTGGATCATGGGTGAGAAAAGCCTATCTATAAAAACCTCTACTATTTACACAAAATGGAATAGAATTTCAAGCTATGGCAGTGAATTTAAACAAACCAAATACTTAATTTCTCAATAACTCAGGTTTTCCTTTCAGAACACATACTTACTGCAACTGTTATTTTGTTCCTCCAAAGACCAAGGCCCATTAGCCAAATTAGCCAAAAATGCTTTCTGCATTACCACTTACTACCAAAAACTCTCTGTTTTGCTAAACATGTTCCATTTGTTGACCCTGATTTACCCCAGCCTTATCTGGACTATGCCGACTTTTTTAATGCAAACAAAGTGTGACAATGCTAACTCTCAGAGATAAAGATACTTAAAAGTACCCTGGCATTCAAAGGTTGTTGTAGTGTAAAATATTAGAGACATGATGAGGAGTGAGGAAGCACCTATCTTTTTTCTGGAGTTTCTGAAAAGGACATAACTGGCAAAAGTTCTGGCAAAAATACACTTTGTAAAAGTAAGAGTGGAAATCCTACTTCATACACCTTGTGATGAGGAAGGAAGCTAATACATTGTTAGGGCAGTGATGGGAAGTCAGTAGTGTATCAACATTCATTATTATACACTGCTATTGTACCTATAGTTTATCCAACTCACATGTAGAACTGTTATTCAGTATTTTAAAACATCATAATAACACTTCATTTCACCATGACAGACACCTCTGCCCCTCACTGAAATCTACCTTGACTGAAATGCCTGGAAACACAAATTTAGAGAAAAAAGAAAGAAAAGTCTCATCCTTGCATATACTTATCTGTCAATCATTTTAGTTAAAACCCATTCAAATACTTTTCGCATTGAATAACAAACAGGTTTCACAAGCTTACATAGAACATATAGCGTTTTTCCCCTCCAGAAGACATTAATTCAAAACAGAAGACAGTGAACATCCCTAAGGATTCCTCACAGGAAAATAGAATTATATTGGTAGAGAGTAGCAGTGTCTATGTTTAGACAGGTTGCAGTGAAGTGTAGGTGTTTTTACCACGAGCTGGCCCAAACTCCTACTTGCAATGGTAAAACAAGAGTTGAGAAGTTGGAGAAAAGTTTGTCCTGGGCCCCGTGGTTGAGAAGGTAGAGAGGGCTTCAATTCACTGTTACACTTCAACATAGAGAATATGTATATTCTGCAATTCCCATTTTTTGTCCTGAGTACCAAAGAACATCTTTGTGCTCTGGAATAGAACAACATTGTTGGCTGATGACAGTGCTAATTAAGCCTTCTCATTATCTCTCTCAATGTTTTGTGTAATCTATCTTGGGGAAAAAAGAGGTGGAACAAGATCTGTGCAGGAAGCAGATAAGCAGGATATAAATTAATTAAAATACAAACAGCCCTTGTTTCAGGTTGCACTGAGCACTGTGGCTGAACACAATAAATCTCAGGCAGTCATACCACAGCCTCGTGGTTGGCATGACAATAAAGGCAATTAGTACCTTTGGAAAGGCTTTGCTAAAAGCAGATGGAAATAAATGTCACTCTTTTCTGGACACTAACTGAGCCTTTTCTTCCTAAATGTCAAACTGCTGTCTGGGGTCATCTCATGAGTGTAAAACAAATGGTGATATCATGACAACACTGTTTATCGTTCTCAGAGCAGGCCTCTGGACACAGGGAAGCAGGACCTTGATCCACCCCAGACCTCCTGGTTGACCTTGGACAAGACATTTATATTGGGATTTATTTAGCTGACTTTAGCTGTATGTAATGCTGGTGTCTGCAATGCAGTCAGCTGTCAGGTGTTTCACTACTGAGGCAAACAAGTTTATGGTGTAATTAAGCACCACTAAGGCAACTGATGAGCTGCAATGCTGCTGATGGCATTGATTAGACCTCTGTGCACAACGACGGGAACCTGAGTACTCAGTTTAGGAGTAGCTACCTACATAGCAAGTACCCACATTTTATAAGAATAATACAGTCCCCAACATCACTTTCCAAATTTAGAACTTAGGAATATGAGTATTTGACAAAGTCATGTCAAGGAATTAGAATCAAGACTGTAATGCTTTCTATTACAGCAGTACAGGGTGACTATCTAAATCTACATGAGAAGCTTGCTTAAAGCTTTGGTAAGACATTGACTCTTCATTTGTAATACAATAGTGCTCACAGATCCAAACTTCTGGACTTCACTCATATTTAATTTTGCTTACCCATAAGAAGGAGCAGATGAACCATTTTATTTCCTCACGCTGATGCTACCATGCCCTGTTTGTCATCCCAAAGCACAATTCATATGCTCATGCCCGCTCAGATCTACATAGTGCCTGCTGCACTTCTTGAAATTACACCCAAACGAGTGAGGGTTGTTTCCTCTCCCTAACAGTGCTTAAAAGAGATAGGATCTTTTTCTTTCTCTGGCAAGACTGGAGGGATCTCCTTCTTGAAAACCAAAAGGAAGGGAAAACACTGAAACTATACAACAGTACATCTGCTGCACCTAAGGAAAACCCCCAAAATAGACACATACTTAATCTGAAGGAAGCACAGAACTGTGGCATGTTTGCCCTGTTCCATTATCAGCCCAAAGCTGATAGACAGCATTGCTCTAATAGGCTCCTGTGGTTTCTGATACACTCAGTGCACTACAAATGGGAATTATGGAGCTACGGATTAATTCACTGTCTGAAAGATGAAAATAAAACAAGAAGAACCGTTCCAAAAATAATGCATGTCCTTTCAAGCACAATAATTTGAAGAAAGTGCAGTTTAAATCACTGACTTCCACTTTTACTTCATGAATAGCGTTTGCATTCTGTTAAGACTGATCTCTGATTTAAAATAAATAGCTGTAAAATTATAAATTTCAACAGAAAAGAAGACTGTTACTCACAAAAGGTCCCTGAAGGGCTGATCTATCAAGAAAAAAGATTTCCTAAACACTGTGTATTTGAAATCACATCAATCAGTAACAACATTAATTCTGTGAGGACTATGGGAACTCTGTGATGAGAGGTTCAATAACTCTTATTTAAGACTACATACCTGAGTGATAACTACTCATGAGTTTTCAAAAAGGCAATATACCCTAACCCATTCCTTAACAGACTGACAGACTGTAAGCCCTTTACATGCAGCAAAGAACATATGACATTGTGAAAAATTGGGTGGGTGGAAGGTGTCCCTGCCCACGGCAGGTGGTTGGAATTACATATCTTTAAGGTCCCTTCCAACCCAAACCATTCCATGATTCCATGATTCAAGGGAAAGTGTCAGCAGCTGAGGAATGCCAAACTTTTTGTGCAGCAACTCAGCACTCATGATGAACAAGGAGACCATAATGCAGCTCTGAAGGATGTGAAGCTCTTGCCTATTTGTACATGAAAGAACTGGCAGAGATACACTGTTAAACCTGCAGGACAGATTGTTACAGGCCCACCTTACTTCGATATTGAGACTGGGCCCAACTCATGAATAAGAGTCCAAATTTCAAGCATCCTCCAGATAGAAACAAGCCAAAGGTAAGGTGGGTGGGAGAAATGCTTTCTTTGCTTGCTTACTGCTGGAGAAAGAGCTCACTGGAGGCACAGTAAGGAGAACAACTCAGGTCACAAAAAAAAATAAGAAAAAGGAAAAATACAACCTTTCTACTCGCCTGCAGCAGGAGAGGAACAGAAGAGGAGAAGTAGTTCAGAGTTCCTTTTGCTCTCTAAGAGGTTATTTATGCATGGTAAGAGAAGTCCCTTTTTTTACCCCAGTGGACTGCACTGTACCTCAGTAACTAAACTCAAAAGGGAAAGTTCTCTTTGTATGTGGAAACTAATTCAGTAATATTAAGTCACTGCCAGAGCAATATGGACCATAAAACAGGACAGTACAGATTAATGGATCTAATAAAATTGAGAGAAAAAATTAAGTCATTCTCCAATCAAGAAAAATGGGAGAAAATATTTCAGGGAGCACTGAAATTAGTCGACAAAATATTTAAGAGCAAACCTTTACATATAGCAGACATACCATGGTTTTTATCCATAAGCATTTCAGTTACCATAACAACTTGATATATTCACTCAATTATGTCATTTTTATCTCAGCATTTTGGAATTTCAGTGGTTTATTTAAGAACTGCTGTTGCTTTGGGAGCATACTGAAGACTTTAAAACTCATTAAAGAGTGAAGACTATGCTTTTTTATTTCTACCTTTGGAAAATGAAAGTTTTATACTTATTCTCCAAGAGGTAAATTTCATATTTAACAAATAATAGTTACATGACTTTGGAAGGTAAGCTCCCGGGGCAGAAGTTACCTTTTACCATATATAGCACAGAGGAGTCTGTATTTACATAGTAAATACAATGGCATTATAAATGTAATAAATGTAATAAACATAACAGCATTATAAACATAATAAATGACATTAATGGTAACAAGAGCTAACTCTAGGTAGACCATATCACCCACTTTAATTTCTGTGAGAAAAAAGCCCTTTCCTTGTGCCCTTTGTTTAAAGGACCCCTCTGAGCTCATATCTGTGGCATTTTGGAAGACAAGACTAATTTCATGCTTTTAAATAAACCTCTCAATTTTCCAAACCACAGTATTGCCAACGTATACTCCACCAACTCTTTCTTTTCTCTTGCATTTGAACCATTGGAGGAAGGGTGAGACTCTGTCAGGCCTTTAGATTGTTGCCTAGCTTTGCAATCGCTTCCAAGATAGTCCTGAAGATGACCAGGGAAGGAACAAGCTGCCATAAAATGTTCTTATTTAAAAAACAGATCACAGCAAAAACTAACATGTAGCTGACACAAGGTGTGATAATACATACCATGACCATCATCAAAAAATTCTGTAATAGTTGCTGAAGTGCATTTGGACCAGGGTTTTGAAGCATCAATGCTGGTCAGAATGGAGGACATCAGGCGCTTGTCTTCCATGGAGCCAAAGTTCTCCTCACAAAATTTGGAGTCATCATGGGAAAGTCCAAGCAAGTGCCCTATAGATATGAAACAAATAAAAAAATTATATTACTATCTGTAACAGAATTTACCAGCTGGAGCTCACAGTCATGGCAAAATGAATTGTATAATTCATCCTCAAATTTTAAAGAGCAGCCCAAAGCAGGACACTTGAAGTGTGGTATCTCTGCCTAAAGAAAAAAACAAAAAAGCTGTGACAGTTTGCACCATTACATATAGGAAAGAAGTAATGCCATCAGCTGACATGTCATTGAACTAACTGGTGGAAACCTGATGGAGGGTAAAAAGAACTGTACTCAATTATATTAGTCAACAATTTAGCCCTTACTGTTTTTCCAAATCATCTTCTGCAAGAAAGACTAATACTTTACTCTGTAAAGGCATTCTGCAATTGCCTAGGAAGGTGCTACAACATCTTTTAAAACAGACAAAAACCAAAGTATTTATGATGCAACCAAACAACCTCTATATAAATTCTTAAAGTGCACACCTTGCTTAAGTGCAAGTACCCTTTATAATATCAAATACATAAGCCATTTGAATAATGTTTTCAGCCTCTTTCATGTAGAGTCTTGTTTTGTGGTTTTTTTAGTTTGTTTTGATTAGGGTTCTAGTTTTGCTGGGTTTTACTTTTAAATGCACATGGTACTGGATATTTATACTTCAGAACACAAAATAATGTGTGCATAAAGCAGCACACGACGGAACTTTCAAAAATCCTTTATGTTCCAGGGGAGTTCAGTCCAGTGCTATGTGAGCTCCTCTTAAGTGTGACAGCCCCAAGCCGACAGAGCTCAAGAAGTGTTTAGACAATGCTCTCAGGCACATGATGGGACCCTGCTCTGTGCAGGGTCAGGAGCTGGACTTTGATGGTCCTTCGGGGTCCCTTCCAACTCAGGTTATTCTGTGATTCTCTGAACCCTTCCTGTAGATTAGTGACCCCCATCTTCTCCCCTCTCTGGGCAACAATAATAGTCTGTAGATAACGCACCCTGTTCCCTCTGCAAACATCAAGTGTAGCTTTAACTTCCATGCCTGCACTAGATCATTTTGCAGCCAACTTACTACCCAAGAGGTAGAAGAATGAATAGGAATAAAATTGCAGAGAGCTCAAGCTCACAGTCTTCAACCTAGGCCAGGACATGATTAATCTGACATCCAGGGCTAGACCAAGAGCCCTTTAATAATAAGGACAAAGACCACACTTCAAAGCCACTGTAGAGAAATAAACCTGATGCCCTGAAAGACACACACTGTACTATTCTGCAATAACTACAAGCCTTGTATGTACCATCAGCTTCATGTTTTGGTATAACTGCTGTGGACTAGCTGTAAGGTGACACAAGGGACACTTGATGGCAGGATAAATATTCTGATATCCTTAATCATAGGCATGACAATAGTAACAATAATAGTAAAAAGTACAGTACAGACTGGAAAAGAATAAAATCAGCAAATTCTACCCATTTTCCTTCTATAAACTTGCTGTTATGTTGTTTTCATCTGCTTTGGGGGAGAAGTCAAGAGGAAAGAGATGCAGGCAGTACTCACTGCTGAGCTGTATCTGCGATTACAAAAGTAGCTGTCAGATGAGAAGTCTGTGTTAAGGTTACAGGAGGTCAGAAATCAGGGTTTCTATCCCATGAAAGAAGCCAAGGTATCATCTGGCAGCCTTTACTCAGACGCTGGGTTCCTGACCAAAGGATAGAGCCACAGGAAAAGTGACAAGAGGACCTTGATCTATCACTCCCAGTTGTAGCAGTGAGGACTGAGAAAAGCCAATCTGTCTTCTGCAGCTACTGAATCCCCACTGGAGGGGAAGTGGGAAGGAGAATGAAGAGGGCATTTATCTTTTTTTCTCTCTTCCCCTCATGTGCACACATTTACCAACATCATTCAAAGAGAGCTGGTATTTTGAACAAATTGTCCTGTAATGCCTAATAAATGTTAGTAAGAATTTATTCAAGGAACCTGAGTTAACACTGATGGGAGTTCATACTTTTTGCCCTGTTACTCCTGTTGCTAACTGCTACTGCAATACTACATCACAAGTACATTGCTGCAAAAACATAACGAATCAAACTTTCACACCAAAGGCACATCTAGTTTCTGGTGTGTTTTATATGCAAGATTTGGGCTTATTTTTTTCAGATAACCCACCTTCCTTTGGCAATACTTACTGTATATGGACAGATAATGCTATTTTTATACTGCACTGAGACACAGTTGAGTATCAGTAGGTACATGTCGAGCTTCAATCTGATAGAGCACTACATAAAGATGTGCTCTGAAGAGATGACAGAAACTTTGTTTTATTTAAGACAAATGCTGGTGTTGAGCAAAATAATTTACTACTAACATTATTATTTCACTTCATTTCTCTGGATTGATAGATTTCTCTGACAAGAGTAACCAAATAATCAGTGCATTACTTCTAACCTACAGAGCAAATTCTGTGGAAGTGTCACAGGCTGAGTGAGGGTTTGATGCATCAGCAGCTACTGTGCCAAGGAGGACTGCCTCTGACTTTGCCAAAGTCCTAGACACTGACAAGGAGCGTCTTCAGGAAACGCAAAGTTGATGTTACTTTTGGTTGCTGTTCTATGCTGTGTTATCTCTGAGCTTGCTAATGCACTGAGGAGCACCAGGTCACACCTCACAGCTGAGAACTGTGGGCAGAACTGACAGGTTAGTGAACCTCAACATATGCCTAGTAGTAATATAACTAGAACCATTTTCTGCTGACATTTCATAACTCCTTGTTAGCACGTTTCACCAGTGTTCTGCTAACCCTAGCAGGACAGGGCTTCAGGCCTATCCCCTGGCTTTTGTTGATGGACCCCTCAATATGCAGCACAGCCCCACATTTAAATCAGGACCACACTGCTTTTCAGAGCTGTTCAGGAGTTTCAGCCACTGTCTTGTATTTAACTTGAATCCATTCTCTTCAATATGCACAACTACCACTCAACCGAATAGAAATATTTGCTAAAAATTAGCCCAGCCAGCAAGAAAATGCCACGCTGGTTAGACTTAAGCCTCACTAGAGCAATCTTCTCTGAGACAATTTGTATGCTCAAAGGTTGCAGGAAGAATGCTTTTGTATTTACTGTCCCAAGAGTGCTCATAGTTGTAGAAATTACTTCATTGCAGCATGCTTGTGAAATAAGGTAATGAGGCTCTCTCAGTGGAAAAGGAGTTTCATTTCTAAGTCATTGGCTTGGTAGTAAACATTTTGGGTGAATAAAAAAAGCTGGAGAATTGATCTAAGAGTTTGGCTGAATAACATCACATGGTACACAACACATGTTCAGTGTAGGATATGAATGACAGCTGAGTGCAAACCAGCAACTCGAGAACTTAATTTTTCAAAGTGCTCAACATTTTATAGCACCACTGAGAACTACCCAAAACTTTGTGCTATGAAGCATTCAGTCTTGTAGGGCAGAATTCAAGTTTCTTAACCTCTATTTACCAGCCTGTGACACCACTCTTCAAGACTCCACCCATTTAAGATACAGTTTTGCTCTCTATATGAATCCCTTTCTTGCATAACTGTACTTCACCTTTCGGAACTGTTCATTTTATGTGAAGGACACTCCATGTGAGTACATAATTAAAAGACAATGCAATGCACATATTCACAGCCCCATTAATGCCGATGCTTCCAACGCACAACTTGAGCACCTCTGAGTTTCTCTGCTACCTGGGACATTCTGAAAGGGCCTCTTTGCCTTTTTCTTCATGTGTTTTTCAGCCCTGGCTCCTCCTGCAGTGCAATTTGTAAGCAATTTCAGCTCAGACTACCTACTGTCAGAGCAATGTGGTCACACCACATCAAACTATGGAAACCCTACAGCCAAGCAATGTGAATGCCCCTGGAGCAGGCCAGGCAGTACATTTTGCTTTAGCTTGCTCCATCTTCCCGTCCTGAAGACAGTTTAGTTTTCTTCTCTCTCAGCTCTGAGAGACACACTGACTCTGCAGAGAATAAAACCACTGAATTGTGGACTGAAATTCTACTCCTTCCTTTCTTTTTTTCTCCTTCACACAGAAAAAAATATCCTTCAGATTAGAGGAAGCTTGCTGCCAAATTTCAAGCTCTTCACTTTGAGCAGAGTGATTGAAAATTTTTTCTTAACATGATTAGAATTTAAGTCTCCCTCTCAGAAAAGGCTGGACAGTCTCTGTGGAGAAGTTCAGAGTAAATAAATAGAATTAAATGCTTCTCAGGAGACTATTCAGCACAGAACATTTCATCCCAAATACTTTGGCAAAAGCACAGGAATCTGAAACAGGGTCATCTTCTGGAAAGTGTCAAGCTACTGGCTTCACCTTTAATTGGAGTGCAGCATAACTTCTATACTTTACAGTGGTAAATGGGGTGAGCTGAGGACACACCTCATTAACGGCGTCTACTCTGTCATATTAAATCAGGCCATTGTTCTAATGCATGACGAGAACTAAGACACTTACTTGGCAGACTTCAGCTTTTTGAGGAGACGCTTCTCAAAGTATTTGTGAATCTCTCTTGTTATGTTTAAAATTTTCAAAAATAATTTAAAAAAAAAATCTTGACAAGGAAAGAAGCAGTAAGAAATAATACATAATCCTGATTGTCAGTTTTTGAACTTCTAAATTAGCCACCGGTGACGTTAGCTGTTTATAGCATTAAATATATGGATTTTAGCTCTCCATACTGATTTGCCAGTTAAAATGATTTGCCAGTTAACTTTGTATGCATACTTACAAACACTATGAATGCAAATTTCAACGGATTTTATGGAAACTAAAAATCTGAATTCTTATCCCAATCTTAATTTCCCTCTGTCCTAACTTCGCCTTTTAAGGCATTCTGACCAGACTTAAAAGTAATTAAAGCATAGGACAAACTTCCAATGATGCTTAAAGCTGGTTTTGCCTTTCATTAAAAGGAATCAAAATTCAAAATATCACAGGGTTCTGCAATCTCTACTGCCTAGCTAAGTTATGCTCTTTTTAGTACAGAAGTGAGAACAACAAAATACTTCAACACCTGTGCCCTTTGTCCTTTTGCATCCCAAAATTAAAGAAGGGACGCTTCCCTTCCTACTTCAAAAAGTCAGTCCCCCCCACCCCTTGCATGCGTGAACGTGTTGGTATTATCACATATTGCTCAGGACATTAGGGGAGTTTCTGGCATTTACTGGTGGGGTGCTCCCTTTCATAAAAACCTGAGTGAAAAGGTTACAGGTGATCCTTCAAGTGATCCTTCCTGTATGTCAGCAGAACTCCAGAGAAAGCTTTGGACAAAAGCAAGATTTAAGGAATACAAATCTTATAAAGAAGGCTTTTAAAAACAGTGCCAATTTTAGCACCACACCATTTTGTACTACTATGAACGTCAAACCAGGCTATTGAAAAAAAAAGAAAGGGCTCCCAGCAGCTGTGTAAAATGATGACTGATTGAGAATGGGTTAGTAGATCATCTGATGTTTTCTACTTAATGAAGCATCTTACTGGTGTTGACAGTTCCCACTGAGTGAAAATGACATAATATAATTTTACCAGCAGGATGGTGTTTAGTTAAGTTATGCTGTAGGAATGCACAAAATGGTGAAAGAAACAGATGGTGAGGAAGCAGGGTTTGCCCTCATGGAAGGGGAGTTAGCCTTCTTGTGAATTGTGAAGCTGAAAAAAGACCAACCACCTAAATGTACTGATACCCTTTCCTCACAGCCTTCTTTCTCTTCCTTGAGGGGAGACAAAGTGTAACTATTTCAGTAAACTGCTGGCAGTGGTATGACAGCAACCTGCGTTCTTTGGACAGGAGTATATTTTGGAACACCACCTGCAAGGGGCTCTTGGCATGGCTCAGCCAGTTTAGATTCTGAAGCAAGAGGAGCAAGAGGAGCCAATAGCAGCCAATAGTCTCTGGATCCCAGTTCACCTGCACTGTCTGCATTGCTGATTGTGGGCCTTGAACTGCACAGGTTTCCCTACCCCAATACTACTGAGGGCCAACACCTGCTACAGCCCAACAGGAAATAATACCCGCAATGGGTTCAAAAAAAATTCCTATGCCTTGTAGGAACAGGGTATATATTCCTAACATAAAGGTGGGAATACCCCAAAGCAATTATGACATATTGGCTAAAACTTTGATCCTCTCTAAGGATCAGGACACAAAGAGCTCTGCAGGGAAATCAGGAGTTGAATGTGTGGTGGAGCACACTGGACTGCAGCTGTCTTATTCCAAATGAAGTGGGAAGCAAAACAGAATTACAGAATCACAAAATATGCTGAGCTGGAAGGGACCCACAAGGATCATCGAAGTCCAGCTCCTGGCCCTGCACAGGACAGACCCAAGATTCACACCATGGCCCTGAGAGTGTTGTCCAAATGCTTCCTGAAGTTTGGATATTTCTGATTTTTCTTAATATATAGTTCTAGACTATCTGCAGAGGTTCTCTGAGTGAAAAGCATGCAAAATTACTCTAATCTCATTCATTTTTCCCTTGTATCTCAAGCATAAGAAGCAAGAAAACAAGGTGTCCACAATGTACAGCAAGCAATCCCTAGCTTTTGCTACAGCACAAATCATGGTGGCTCTCCTGAAAAAAAGCCAACAGTCTTGTTTATGGACATACATTGATCTCTAGTGCTTGAAGTGAACAGAGTCACTTACTTGTCAAAGTAAGCTCTTGCACTCAATTTGACCACTGGACACATGCAAAGTGACACAACATGCTAAAAAATGCTGCAGGCATTGTAATTTGTTTTCTTAGAAAAGCTCAACTCTGGTGAAGCATGTGTCTTCCAGTGAGGTCATGCCTTTCCCCTAATTTTCAGTTGGGATGACTCGGGTACAAAAGCAGGTCAAGTGATTTGCCCAAGGTTACCCAGTGAGTCACTGGCTCTCATGGGATCAGGACTCAGGAAGCTCTGGCTCAACATTCCTTGGTCTAATCACCAGCCCATACCTTCTGCATTAGCCTCCCACTCTCTCCTTTGGTAAACAAAGATTGCATGTGGTAACTCTTTCAAAATAAAACCACGTCTTTTCATATGTACTGTTTTTCTAACTTGTGTCAGTACATGATGCCTTATTAAGAACTTCATATTGATATATAACTTACAAATCCTCTTGAATTCATGGGAATTTTGCATAAAAATGATGGACGTAAGCAATAACAATTAATAAAGTTTTTTTTAATAAAATAGAAGCAATTTGAATTACACAAGCTTACAAAAAATTGGATAGAATATAAAACTGGCTATTCCTCTTTCTTCATCCTTGAACTTTCCTCCCAATTTTCTTTTCTTTGACTGCTATCAATCATTTATGAAAGAAAAAAGAATAAAAAAATAACTTTCTTTTAAATCACCAGCCCAGAGGCAGTTTTTAATATTTCTGGCTTAAAAGAGTTCTTCAGACTAAATGAAACAATAGTATGAAGTGCAGCTTCTTCTCAGGAGCAGACATAAAACCAAGCCACAATCAGACATTCATACACCAGCACTGCAGACTTTACACAAAACAAACTCGGGTTTAAAAGGCTTGTTATAACAGACTTCTGTGGGAGATCAGAGATACATCACCCCGTCAGACAGGCAATTTGCAAGCAAAATTCTGGCCAGGCAATGCAGTCAAAGCAATCAGAGACCACTATGCCCACATAGACACAAATAATCATTAAAAACATGCGGTCTTGGAGGTCCACACTACCTCTACTGCACTAATTAATGGGGCATGTAGAAGATAAATATTAATTTCAGTGAAAAAGTGGGAGATGGTGACACCTATTTCACATCTGTTCAACTCCGAGTAACTCGCAAACAATATAATTCATCGCAGCTCATGGTAAATGAATGAACTCCAGGAGGGTACACAGTGCAAAAATGTAAAAATTGCATTGCCTGCTCCCTGTTTATTAGGTAATTCTGCCTTCCTTTCTGTACCAGAAGTACCTTGCCCACAAAAACTACATGATCATACGGGTAGGAGCTACCTGCCAAGGAGGAAAGCAGTCCCTACTTCACCCTGCAGCCTGGAAGACTGGGGGTCCAAGCTGAACATAGAACTTGCTTTAGGATCATAGAATCACTTAGGTTGGAAAAGACCCTTAAGACCATTGAGTACAACCATAAACTTAACACTGCCAAGTCCACCGCTAAACCATGTCCTTGAAATATTTTTTGATACCGACTGTTCTGAAACATTAGACAAAATATGTTTGATTCTCAACTCCTTTGTGGTTGCAGAGATACTGATATTCCACTCTACATATCTGGCTTTAAGTTACAATGTTCAGGATCTATAGCAGCTTCTCAAAGCATGGTGTCTGTTTAGTCTAATTCTTCATGAGGTTACATGTACACAGAGATCAGCACAACTCCAGAAAACCTCTGGAAACTTAGGCAATGTTAGTGCTCTGAGTCACTTCCTGAAGCCTCTGGTTGAGAATCTGGCCCTCCACCTCCTCACTGCTCTGTCAGGACCACCTCACAGGCATTATGAAGGCAGAGATCCCCAGTCCACTCAGACTTAAAAGCACATGGTAGATAAAAAAGAGCTCAGGCATATTCAGAATCTGAGGATTATATTTTTCTACAGGATATCAATTTACCCCTTTCACCTCTCCATATGAACTGCCTCACCTTCACCAAATAAGGTCTGCTATAAGCACCACATCTGCTCCAGGTGGAATAATTATATATTTTATATAATATTAGAAGTTAATAAAAATATTGTTGGGTAAACCAAGAATTTTTATTCAAAATTTTAACCAGCAACCTTTTATACAGCTGATGTTTGCTTTTTGAAGGATCAGCTCAATTTTCTGCCCTATCAGCACCTCTTGTGAAGGCTTATCTTTGACTGCTCATCTTTTCTCTTAATCAAAGGGGAGATGTTCATGAAGGCTTAATTCAAGAGCTTTTGCAAGCAGAAGTTAATACAGAAGTCTGAAAAAGGTTCAAAGAGAAGGAATCAAACAATTGCCCTGATATATGTCATCAGAGAAGACTTGGATAAGTGTACTCTCTCCCCTTTTTTGTTGTTTTAAGAAAGCAAATCTGCCTAATTATGATTACCTGGATATTTGCCTAAACTTCATCTGTCATGAAGGAAACATAATACAAGAGTCAGACAGCCTTCACCATTTTTTCATGTGGCTATGAGATTCTGTGCCCTTGGCAATGCATCCCCCTTGAAATGAAAGGCTACAAAAGATTTGTAGCTGTCAAGTCTGAAGCTTGTCTTTATCTGCTTTATCTTGACAGCCTTGAAATCAAAGGGCTACATGTTCAGCAGTGGAAAAGAAAAGATTACTGTATTTAGTTACTCTTGAGTGTACACAAAATGAGCACATGTGGTAAAATATGGAATGGGAGCATTTTTTGACTGTTCTATGGACATCAAAAGCAAGACTACCATGGAATTATCATACACATTGTTCCTAGTTTAATTTTTTACTGAAGGGTCAGAATTGTAGTTTGCTATAAACCTTACATAGGTTAGACATGGTCTTCTTTCCACAGAATCCTGCAACTCAAACACAGGCTCAGTTGCTGAATAAATAGCTTCAAACCACTCAGAATTCACCAAAATGGTATTCTGACATATTTCAGTGACCACCAGAGTACAGATGCCAGGAGTGATACCTCGCTTCTAAAATGGCTTCTTTACAGAAAATTATGTTCTCTAATAAAGCACTACATTTTGCCAATGGTGTTTGTGACACTTTTGTCGTCAGTGGTGGCAGATCCTGAAAAAGATTTGGTATTAAACACGTTATTCAGTATTTGGAAGAAATTCTTCCCTGTGAGAGTGGTGAGGCACTGCAACAGGTTGCCCAGAGAAGCTGTGGCTGCCCCATCCCTGGAAATGTTCAAGGTCAGGTTGGATCTGCCCAGCAACCTGGTCTAGTGAAAGGTCTCCCTGGGAAGAGGAGGTGTAACTAGATGGTCTTTGAGGCCTCTTCCAACCCAAACCATTCTACAATTCTGTGATTTTCTAGTTTTAGTTTCTGTACAGTTCCTTGATTTTAGGCATTACACAGTACGGCTGTGGAGGAAGTTGTGATAACTTCACATAACCACAGAAAACGAAGCTCCTCAGAGACCTTGAAAAGGCACCTTGTGCATACCTCTGCCCTAGGGTAGGATCACCGGCCCTTCAGCCACAGCTGTTTTAGTCAGACAGCTCCTGTGAAACTCGAGTAATGGAGATTTCACTGCTTCCCCAAGCAATTAATTTCTGCC
Organism: Corapipo altera; assembly: GCF_003945725.1. Classification (NCBI taxonomy): domain Eukaryota; kingdom Metazoa; phylum Chordata; class Aves; order Passeriformes; family Pipridae; genus Corapipo; species Corapipo altera. The sequence continues at coordinate 5,011,797 of NW_020884898.1, read as the reverse complement.
CTTAACTGTCCTGGTTAGATGATTTTGGCTAATGCTTAAAGTAAATCTCCCTTGCTGCAATTTAAGGCCATTACCCCTTGTGCTGTCCCAGACGGACACAGACAATAATTTATTACGCAAATTTTCGCAACGATTTTTTTAACATATTTGAAGGCTGCTTTTATTCCCCCCTTTGGCCTTCCCTTCTCTAAAGTCACATGTAAAAGATAAAAGAAAACTAATGAACAAAAGTTTAATTAGTTCCACATAGCAATACTGAAGTTATATCCTAAAAATAAAATACTTGGAAAGAACATCAGTAAACCATATTACTCAGGACAGGAGGAGTAATAGCCTGCCAGACTGTTTGTGCAACAGAGGAATAGGAACACTGCAAAAGGTCAAATGGACATTATCATTCAGCAGAAAGGCAGCGCTTTCTCTGTATTGCCTCCTCTGAAAAAGTAAGTTTTTCAAGACTGATGAAAAGAACAAAGATACATATAATTTAAGCTATTAGACCCATGTAAGGCTCATTGAACTGAACTGGAGCTTTGCCTACTTGAAGACTGCAGGAAGGATGCCTTTGTATTTAAGGATTAGATCAAAACTCAAGAGACAACTTTAAACCTTGGCTTTCCTTGTGACTTCCTTTGCAATTTGGGGAAATGACCAGCTGATAAAACAAGCAGTAGCTCCACTTATGTCCTCTTGAACTCTTCTCATTTTGCTTTTGTAGATAACAAACTGTTTAGGGTGATGGGCTGTCTGTAACAAAAAGCACGTGAAATTCCAGCATAAGAGGAGCCAGTCAGTAGAAACTTCTGACTGTGACTGCACCTCAAAATACTACACCAGGCTACTAAACACAGATAATATCCCATCACAAAATATGTAAACTTTAACTTCAAACTAACTGACTGCATCTGTTGGTGACGTTGGATCATGCTTATCTTCAGGAGATGCAAAGGTTGGCTTATAATTCAACACTGTAAAAGCAACAAATCTCCAACCCCAAAGTCCAGAGTACTGAAGTGAGAATCTACTTATTATTGTTTCCTGATGGTTATTTTATAAGGGGTATATGGAGAAGCAATATGCTAGTGCTGACCTATGAAAAACATAAAATAAATGTTGAGATTATGAGCAATAATAAGTTCTTCAATGCTTTTCTCCGTATGTCCCCATGAAGCAGAAAAGTGCATGAAGTAAGGCAACATCATTTTTTTACAGATAATAGGCTGATGACAACAAAGACTTGGAGAATGCCTACATACTGTGCCCAAGCTAGCTCAGACAGCTCTGCAAAGCCATGGAGGTGTAGCTGAAGGAGCTGCTAAAAGTAAAAAAAGGCATCCATATGCCACAGCGTGAACTGATGATTTCAGGCAAGAATCCAGAAGACTATTTTTGTGAAAACAAAGCTACTGCTGTCCAACCTGATAGAAGCATGTCCTTTGCTAAAAAACAGCCATATATGGATTTACTATTAGTGGTTGGATGTCTTGACAGGCTATGATTTAAATATAACATTTACAGTATTAGCAGTGCTTCCCTTTATTCTGAGGAGAAACTGGATTATCACATTCAAAGTTGCAAGATTTCCTCCTGGTTTTGCTGTATTATCCTCATTTTTTGCATTTGACATTGGAGACAAACTATTACTGATTTCCCTACATTCAAGTAGGACAAGATTCAGCTCCTACCTCATCAAACTTTATATACAGATCTCCACCTCTTATTGTCAGCTAATCAGTTGCACTAAGTATTTGACTGCATCTATGTCTTTGGTTGCATCTGCGCTCTCCTTTACAGACCTTTGGAGATTTTGCCTGTTACTGCCACTCATTCATACTCTTCCCCTCAAAAACCACTGGTTAAAATCCATCTATTTTATCTGAAAGAAATAAAATAAAACAAACATCTTACACACAATGTGGTAGACACCCCAGCAACAGAAACTTTACTCTGTATCAGGCTGCTTTCTGGCTTCCTATGCACGAATCCAACCTGAGCCCCTGGGCTGTGCATCGTCCTGTTTGGTTGAGCGGCAGTTCAATCGACTTTGGTTGCCTTCCAGAGAAAGAATGTGATCCTGAAAAATGCTCTTCAGTCCTTCAGAGAGGAAACACGAGCATTTAGGTCCCCTTGGAAGTTAAAATGAGGACATACAGCCATTCTGTGGATCTAGTCCACCCTAATGATGCTGCATCTGCTCCACATGCACACAGAGATGGGTTACTTAAAAAACTGCAGAGAGTGACTCTGATTGACCTTGTGGCTCACCCTGATCTTCCTACTGACAGAAAGGAACACCTTAGAGCCCTTAGCATCCCTCTGACTTGCAGGGCATCACTTATGTTGCCATGTGAATTCTACCAAGTGACTAAGCCTGCTGTAAAATTAAAGCTACACCCTGCCCACAGGACAGGGGGAACTTTAAGATTTCTGGATTGTAGGAAGAAATCTAGTCTCCAACTAAAATAAAGCAAGGTTTTCCCCAAAGTGCTTAACTAAAGGGTATCCATGCCACACTTCTATTTTTCATCCTTTTTTGACCTTTGATTTAATTTAAGTACTCAAGCAATTTTAGCTGTGTTTTTTTTCTCAACTTCTCCCACTTCAGGACACACACACAAAGATCATTCTGTGACCTGACACTCCTCCTTTCTTAAAAACTTCTGGTGAAGAGAAAAAAAAAAAAGGATGTTATTTTAACCAGCCTCAAACTAAAGGTTTTAAGTCCATTAGGGTAGTTATGTATTCATTTTAATTCCTGCCTTTTTTACATTGAAAATGTTTTTACAGATTCCTGTAAATGTCTAGGTACGAAAATGGCTCTTTTTCAAAAATGTTCTTCTAGATGACTAAAAATAATTCACTTTTGTTTATATTTTCTTTGTGCAGAATTGAAGGTAACAATATGTATGTTTACTGCTCATCCCTATCTTTATTGATCTATATTCCTTCATTTTTAATCTGCCTAAATATGTATTTATTGCTGATAGAGTGGTAGTCGAGACACATTACTCACCTCTTCACATACTAGATACACTGGCATCACAAGCAGGTTCCTCAGCCAACCTCACCAATGCCCACTAACCCTCAGCAGCAGGCATCACTTCTGGATGCAAGGAGATACAAGCAGTCCCTCTCAGCAGGGCCTTTGACTGACAGGCTAAGTTTGCAATCTATTTGTCCTAGGTCTAGACCAGGTTCATGCTGGGTCGTTGGCTTCACAGCATCTGCGTTTGGAGCCTCTGAACACATACAGCATGAATCTGTATTTGATGTGTTGCTCTAGCTACCTCCAAATGCTCTGAATTACTGATTTCAGAGGACTTTTTCTTTTATAATTACATTATTGTTTGTTAAAATAAAATTTCTGTTTGGGGGACTCATCCTGCTACAATACTTCATGTCTTCTTGCAACGTATGATCCCCTCTCCAGCCACTACTGATTTAACTTCTTTGAAGCTCAATAGGAGCAGTAGGTTTAGGTTCACTTATCACTGAAGAGTCACGTCACTGACACACCAGCTGCTTTTACACACTTGGTGACCTCTGTTTGCCGAGCCTGAGGTATATGTAAGGCATGCAACTCTTGGGCTCTACCTGCTAGCTACTTGAAAATTGAACTACTGCAGTGATACTCCCAAAGCAAACTTTACTTTGGTTTGGCATGAGGTACAAGGCAATTCAGCAATTGGCTCTCTCTGAAAGTTCTCCTCTCCTTGTTATTTCCTTCCAAGAATGTTGGGAAAAAAAAAAAAAAAGAAAAAAAGAACCTTCTCCACTTTTAAGTTGCTGTTTGCTCACCAAAGTGAATAGCCCTTATAGCAAATGTGAACACAGTTCACAAACATCAGCAAATTGAACATAATCAAGATAGCAGCAGTCTCTCTGAAGGAATATATCAGGACAGACGTAATATCCCAGAACATAAACTTTCTTCTGTCACTAATTCTATCTTAAATCCTTCTGAAGGCTACATGTAAGGCTTCTAATTTAATTGCTGTGCACTGCGGTGGAAACTGAAACAAAGTTAAACAGGTTTTTTGACCAAACCTTTATCACCTAAATACTATTTCACTTATTACAGCATTCATATTAGTACCATATTTCACCATAAAGGTGGATTTTCCATAAAGTTAGAAAAATATTAGAATTATAGGGCTTTTTTTCCACAAAAGTCTTTCTCTGCAGGTAATACAGTGTCCCAGGAAAAAAAGCTTTGTAACAGCAGAGCATGCAAATAGGTCAAAAATGTCAGTTATTTTCCACTCAGTATGTACTAAAAGGATGCAAATTACAATAGATGGGCCAAATGCTTTCTCAGGAGGGACACGTATTGACATCTTTGGACAGTAACAGTAGCAGCAGCCTTTAAATTTTCACTTCAACTACTGCTTAGAAACGACACTGTCAGAAAGGAAACACCTACTGTGCGCCTTCACTTGCTTTCTGATCCCTTATTAGTTAACCCTGAAGTGCATATGTATACAGCCTTAATCCCCAAGTGAGTATCTGGACCAGGGGAAATCTGGAATTAATTGCGAAGTATTTTGGTTACTAATGCAGCTGTTACAAGTGTTTGATTTGGCAAGGGAACAGAAAAGGCACTGCATACCAATTTCGTGAGCCACTGTAAAAGCTGCGTGGAGGCCGTCATCTTCAATCACCGCACAGCTGCGCTCAGGAGAGCATATGGTCCCAACGTCTGCCATTCCCAGAGTATCACATGAATGATGTCCACATAAATCCTGCCCAGGAAAGGGGAGAAAAAAAAAAAAAAAAAGGTATTAAAATAAATTTTTACACCCATAGGTAACAACCGGTTAGAGGCACCAGCCCTTTGCAAACAGCAGAACCTGGGTAAAAACATCAATGTAAGCGTCTATCTAAAGGTATCAATGCAGTTTAAAAGAATGATGAGCCAATCCCACCCCTGGTAAAATCAGTGGGAGGATTTTCATTGACTTTAACAGGATTTGGATATGTTGTGTAACTAATTATTATTTCTTTTTCTGCTCAAAATTGCATTGAGGTAGGTATTCAAAATATGCTGTAGAAGCATTTCTTCATTGGCAATAAAAATGGAATATCCTCTTTATTTACAGAAGGTAAACAAAGGCACAAAGAGAACACTTCAGATTCCTGATCAGTCCTTGAACCAGAGATCGCCCTTCTTCTCCAAAGGCAGGTCTCATACTCGCACTTAAATGAGATTGTTATATGTGAAACCTCATTCCACATCTGTCGGGTAACACAATGATTAACAGTGCATTACCCAATATACCAAGTATTTAAGCAATTCTCAAAGGTTGCTTAAAGAGTCAGTGATGTGATAGAGCCCAAAATGCCTTCACTCCCAGCCTTACTAGTGCACCAACTCAACCACGTCTCCTACATGTAGATATGGGGTGTCTCCAAAAACCATGCATGTAGCATTAGGTTTTTCCTTCCACTCAGGATAGTGATAATGGTAATGATAATGATGGAAGGAACTTTGGTCAGACGTCGTGTTTTAATCATCAGCAGTAACTTTTCTGTGCTTCTGTTGAAGCAGAGGGAAGAATACTAGTCTGAATATACGTACATAATGCTTTTTTGGATGAGAAGGAAAAGTAGATATCATGCTGCTTAGAACACTTCAGCATTTCATTGTGGTTGAATGAAATTGTAATTTTCAAGGCATTATAGTATTATCAAAGGTTATTATCAAAATGATCAAAGAGTACCTTTTTTCACCTTCATTTTTAAGACTCTCTGCTTTCCTTCACATCTCTTTTTATAAGGACTTCCTTTGATGAAGCCTTTCATAATTAATCCACCTGAATAACAGACACCTCATATGAGGTTTGAATTGTATGAACAATGTTCACTGATTAGACAGGTTAGGCAAACTTGAAAATGCACAGGATTCAAACCCACTGAAGTAAAAGAAAAACACACCGAGTTCACAGATATTATGACAGAGCATCTCTTAAAAAAAAAAACAAAAACAAAAACAACCAAACAAACAAATTTTTTTTTTTTCCTCCAAGAGGAAACAAAGAAATTTTTCAAGCTAAAAATACACAGCAATATTACATATATGGAGGAAGAATTTCAGGCTCAGTTCTGGCTTCCAGGTGTCTGGGAACTCTTTTCAGTAAGTGCATTCTTGGTGCTACTTAATACCAAGATTTAAATTCTGCAGTACCAATGAACAAAACAGCCTGACAAAAAGAGAAGGGATGCAGTTCAAAACTATTTCAATTTCCAAATTACAAGTGTAATCCATGGTTTAAGAAAAATTTCCATTCTGCAGCAATGCAGATAATATGCAGACAATTTTCTCTCCAACACCCCAGGCTCCCCTCCTTGGAATCCAATTAGCTCCCCAGACTTTGCTTCTGGCTCTGCATGGGTTATGGGAAGGTATGGGATGCCCATTTTTAAGTACTTTAAAAGAAATTCAAAATGTTTTTGCTTGCATTTAGGGAAATAAACTTTGTATCACTTTCAGCAGCTCTCTACCAGTGTTGGATCAGGTTCCAAGTGAGATCATGTTATTATAATGTCAAATATCTGGGGCATATTCAACAAAAAAGACACAATCCTTAAACTCCTATATCTTTTGCTTGGGTTCATATCCATTTAGTCCTTTATGTATCACTTCTGAATCTGGCCCTTTTGGTCTAAGGGTACATTTTAGATAAAGTAAACTCCATGTAGAGGTAACTGTAAGTGGTTTACCTGCATGAGCATGTGCAACAAAACTCAGAAAAAATGCATGTGCATAGTACCAATAAATATACCCTTCCAAAGGGATATAATCCATCTAAATAAATGAGTTTAAGCCACATAGGAAGTAAGATACCTTTATACTACTGCCATGCAGTGTTAAAGGCTGGGGGAAGAGTGGCTGGAAAGTGGCCCTCCTAGAAAAGGACCTGGGAGTGCTGGTTGACCATGGCTGAACAAGAGCCAGCGTGTGCCCAAGTGGCCAAGAAGGCCAGTGATATCCTGGCCTGTATCAGAAATAGAGGGACCAGAAGGACTAGGAAAGTGCTTCTTCCCCTGCACTCAGCACTGGTGCAGCCGCACCTCGAGTGCCATGTCCAGTTCTGGGCTCCTCACTACAGGAAACACATTGAGGTGCTGGAGCATGTCCAGAGAAGGACAACAGAGCTGGGGAAGGGTGAAGAGCAGCTGAGGGACCTAAGGTTTATCCAGAAGAAAAGGAGTTTCAGGAGAGACCTTATGACTCTCTACAACTACCTGACAGAAGGTTATAGCCAGGTGGAGGTCGGGCTCTTCTCTAAGGCAACCAGTGACAGGACAAGAGAAAACAGCCTCCAGCTGCACCAGGGAGGGTTCAAGCTGGACATCAGGAAGTAATTCTTCACAGAAAGGGTGATTAGATATTGGAAGGGGCTGCCTAGAAAGGTGGTGGAGTCACCATCCCTGGAGGTGTTTAAGGAAAAACTGGATGTGGCACTCAGTGCTCTGGTCTCACACACGGTAGTGTTTGGTCAGTGGTTGGACCTGATGATCTCAGAGGTCTTTTCCAACCTAATTGATTTTGTGATTCTGTGATAGTGCAATTTGACCTGTATCCACACAAGCCTGAAATTCTGAAACTGAAATTCTTATACAAGTACCAAAAAGCACATAAGTGAGACACAAAGCAGCTCACTGTAGGAGGTCTAGACTACTCTCAGGTTGACAGTGCCAATGACAGTACAAAATGCATTAATTCAGGCTTTGTCTCTGCATGCAGATTTTATGTCATCTGGTCTTTTGTTGTGTTTGGGTGTCATTATTACGTAGATACTTACATCAATACCGCTGCCAATGTGGGCACAATTGTATCAGCACACAGATGTCTTATGCCAGTGCATGATTTACTTCTATTTGCATACAAGAAGCAGCTATGTCAATGATATGGCTGGGAATTTATACCAGCAGACACAACCAGACCTCACAATGATTCACCGGATTTGATGACACAAGTATAATTAAAAGAATATAATCTTTTAAGCAGGCAATCTCATAAACTTCCTTAGAGTTACTTCTGATGGGATGTGGGGAACATGGAAAATTACGACAGGGATGTTAAACATAAGCAGCCCTTCTGACTCGTGGCTGGTTAGTAATCTCACCCTCAACATTTCAAAAACTATGCACAGGATTGCATTACCATCTTCCTTAGACATTAGGGCTGTATTAGTTAGAGGCTGGCCCTAGGAAATCCCACAGCAGGAAATAAATGGTAAAATTACCTAGGTCCTCCAATTCCCCACAGACAGCTGGGAAACAGCTGTCCTCAGATGGTGTGGGATCAACAATTCCCATAAAGGAGAAGAGAGGAGAGTGACTGCACTGGGGTCAGGAAGTGGTGGACAGTGACGCATTAAAGCTCTGCTACCTCCAGCCAGCCCCATTTCCACATCCACACTGCTGCCCCGGCACTTGGAGCAAGGACCTCGGGGGGGGAGTCCTGCAGCCACCTACCAAATCCCATCTGGGAAGTGGCAGAGGTGGCTTGTAAAGGATTTTAGGAAACAGGGACAGGAAATATTTTCTGGCATTAGTATGAAGGTGTTTCTGGGATGTCTCTGGGTTGCCCATCTGCTGCTAGAGCAGGGCATGCAATGGCTATGCTTTGAACAGAGAGCATGTGTTGAGCCTCCTGGTTTTCCTTGCCAACTTCAGTCCTCAGTGACTGCCTGAGGATGCTTTTTCTCAGCTAATGCTGACATTGTCAAGAATCATTTAGGCAGATTACTAAAGGCTCGGATCCCTTATGCTGTCAACTCACTGTCTCATTTATTCTTTACTTCTCTTGCCTCTGCATGATTTGAACTTTAATATATTTCTATTCATAACATCACATAGTATATACTATAAACAAAACTGCAGCCTATCAAGTGGCATTTCTGAGACAAATATTCTGAAAAGTTTGCTATTGGGTCAACTCAGTGATACTAGTTTCCCAACAGTATGACTTTAAGTGATGTTATTGAAAACCATGCTTGTTTACACTTCCACTGATTTAAATCTTGATGGCAAAATTTCTCTTGACTTAAACCTCCTATAGCTGCACTGGCTATTGATTACTTGTTACCACCATCAATAGTTATACTTTTTTTATTTTCCTGGGCAGTCTTGGAAAGCAGTCTACAACTTCTAAGAAGTAACTTTTCTGGGAGTACAGTAAAAAGTTTTATTCCCTTGAAAATATTTTTTTTTGCTAAAAACAGGCCCCAATGTAATGATGCAAACCAAAAAAACTGTAAGGGTCACCTCAACTTTTCATACTCCAGCTAAAGCACTAGGAAAAAGGGGACTTGGGATACTTAAATTTCCAATGATTATTTCACTCTGGTGTTTGGCTTCTATTAGAAAGTTAATCAGTTACTCAGATCTGTATACTCAAATGCCTTGAAACAGTGGCAGAAGCTTCAAAGAATGAGTGTTTCTTGATATTTCTAAAGAAGGAATGCATTCTGGCCCTTGATCTGTATTACAGCAGTTTCAAAACAAGAATGACTAGGAAATGCATTCGCTAAGCAGGAGGTAATAGATGGTAAGACTTAAGCTTTGGCAAAGAAACGATTTAGGAAAACTAAGCTGTACATCATAAAACTAGTAGTTAATTAGACAGCTTATTAGAGGCAAAGATTTCTTGGCATTCTAAACACATCAAGAGCAGCTGGCTGTCTGCCATGTATACATGGCATTGTGGTGAAAAGAAGACAACTGTCACTTCATCCTGCTGGAGCAGTGAGTTTATTTTACCTGAAACTTGTTCAGTAGGCTAATAAAAAAACCAAACAAAAACTGTTTAGTGAAAGCTGGTATTAGATCAGAGCCCACTGACCAGATCCAAATCAGGATGTGAACACCAACATGGGCAATTTGATGGAATATACAAGGGAGAAGAATATGTCCTTTGGTCTTTTGAGTTATCTACCCTTCCTAGGGCTTGCAGTTTGTGACCTTATGGGCCCCGAAGTGCCATAGTTTCACAGTCCTAAGCAGCTTAGCACTTCGCTTATACTAAAGCTTGATTGATTTTAAGATGCTTAATGTTTCTCTACCTTTACTCCTGATGGAAGTTAAGCCTACAGATAGATGTACTCAGATCAGATGTATGAGAAACCCACAGAATGAAGCTTTCTATGAGGCAAAGCTGCATTTCATCTTCTCGTAAAGCTTTTACATCTCTGTGTGTTTGTTCACTTGCTCTTCTGGGTATTTTACAATGGCTCATCAACTAAAGCCTTTGCCCAGTAAGAACATGATCCAGCTTCAAATTCCTTTAGGGATGAGGCCAATTAGAAGCATGTTTCTTAGGAGAGCACCATATGGTCTACGCTAGACTGTGGCCTGCAGGGAAGGTCTGCACGTGCCCATGCACACAGGGAGTTGTGGCTCTTCCTGTAGCAGCCGATGTGCCGAAGGCTTCCCTGGCCCAGGCTGCTGTTAGTGCTTACAGTGCTTGGTGAAGAGACCTAGTTTTGGTCCCTTTCTCAGCTTGCTTCTCTATTTTACACTGAACAGTCCTGTGGTAAATTACAGAAACAGTCCTCTCTCCTCTCTCCGTGCTTTAGGAACCCAGACCACCTTGCTCTAAGCGGTGCACTCCAGTCAGCGGCTTCAGGTCACGATTCCTCTCGTTCTCACCATATGAATTACTCACTAAACAGTGACATAGCTTTGGTCAGAGGAGTGGAAAGTTTCCTTAACACCTGGAACAGCTTACAACCTACTGGTTAAGGACCTCTCCAGGGAGGTGGGCGATACAGACCCAAAATCCCTCAAGCAGAGGAAGGAATTAAGTATGACTTTCCGACTTCCTGCAGCAGCATTCCCACCGCAGCCCTGTAAAGGGAGGGTGGGGTGAGGCAGCATTCGGAACACACACATCCACCCTCCCATGTGCCCCTCTGCAAAGCGGGTGAACGTTTATTAATGTCACAGCAACGCGGAACCGTACATGCGGAGGGAGGTGAGGATCACCCAAACAGAAAGGATCACGGGTATCGCCCAAGGAGGGCATGACATCTGCAAGGCAAAAGGAGCATAAGACTGAAGCTGACAGTCTGCAAAAGGTATACTGTAAATAAGGGTAAGGGGTGAACAAAGTAATTAGGGCATGGTCTATGTTACCCTCAGCCAATACTATGACACTTAAAAGAAAGGCTTTGCAAGCCAAAATAGTGGGACGCTGTCCTGGAGGAAGACTGCTGTGAAAAATCCTCTTTGAGACACTAGTGGGTCTCTCTCATGGGGATGTCTAGGTTAGAGCACCAGGGAGAGGGCCTGGACATGACTATGAAGAGAGGAAGGACTCCCATCAGACTCACCGGGTTACTGCTTTGTCCTTCTCCCCAGCCACATTTTGAGAGGATGGCCTAGGCCTGGTTACCTTTTGAGGAAAACCAGAATGGTGATGCCTGCCATATCTACCACAACAAAAATCACATATTTTTATCCAGTAGTTGAGCTTAAAAACTGAGATTGTCTGCCTTTTGGGTTCATTTGATAAATACAGGCCTGAGGTTTGGGCATTTGAATCTCAAATGTACAGAGGTGTCTTTCTGAATTTTAAGTAAGAAAATCCAACGTATGCGTGACACCTTTTTTGGCTCAGTTTAACACATGCATGCTACACTTGCTGGCTTCAGAAACTACCTCCACACCAGTCTGGATATTTAGGCATGTTCTTATTCTTCCCCTGTATGGTACAGGGACTCTATGCACTCATCGTGTGAGGACACTGAAGCAAAGTATTAGAAATAGAGCTTAAATTGGATTAAGTTTTTATGTTATGTTAACAAAATGGTTATGTTATGTTAACATTGACAGAAAACACAGTAGTATTACCAAAGGTGATTTAAAAATATTGACAAATTGGACATAAAGCATTTGGACTCTGCAGGGGGAGGAGAAGCTTCAGTTATGAAACCGGTGACTGGTGAACAAGGAAAAGTGTGTGATTTAACTTGCCTAACCCATAGTTCCTTCGTGGAGAAACTGTACACCATCTCTCTAGATCAGTGTGAATCATACTGCATCTCCTCTACAAGTTATGTCCCACTTTATTTTCCCCAGGGATGTTATTTAAATGTATTAGATTTGCAACAAAATTGGTGAAAATATTATGAAACTGGTAGAAACATCATACTATAATTTCTTCAGAGTAATAATAATAAACAATGAAATATATTCTATTGACCATTGGTACAGTGACTTGTTTTACTACCATGGCATAATAACTGTGGGAAGACGATAATAGAGAAAAGAAAAAAAAAAAGGAAGAAAGAATTAGAGCCAAAGAAAGCATGTGCTCCATGCAAGGAAATTATCATCTACAGAGCTGAGATAATATAAAGCTTGGTGTTAAATTTCAACAGCACTGTCAGATGGACAATTAAACTAAATCACAGCCACAAGACATATAATTACTGTGCAGAAAAAGGAAGGACAGCAGCCTTTGGCTCTAGCATGAACTTTTTTGTTAGAGTCACAGCTGATGGTACTATCACGGGTGATGCTAACAAGCACTTAGGAAAGTATTTTTTATTGCTCCTGTCTGTATCTACTGTGAGAAATATCTGTTTTAACCTTCATATGATTCAGAACTGGAGGGAAAGGAAGAGAGCTGGATTTTGTCCAAACACATTCAATTGTTCACTTGAAATTTAACTAAGGGTCACTAATGAAATAGACTGGATGAATTCTAAAGGATAATTGCAGAGCAGGCTAGACCTCAGAAAAGGTACAGTGTGAGTTCAACTGCAGTTTGCAAGTCATGTCTAATATGTTCTTCTACTGTGACAAATAATCTGGTGTTTTGTTGCACTCATAAAAATCTGAAGATAACCTGCTTCCAGCTTCTGAGAACTGTTCACAATAAAAAGAGGTTGAAACAGTCTGAACTCTAAATTTACTGTTGACTTCACTCTCACTTGAGAACAAGTGAGCTCATCTGCAGGGAAAGAGGGCTTTATAAGCTCTTCCTCCTTCCCACCACACAGCCAGTTCCTTACCTGCTGCATGGGGTGTAGGACTCACCTGGCCACCAGCTGATCAAATCCTTGCACCACCATATTCCATGGAGGATGCTCTAAGCATGTGTGCAGCCCAAAAATTTACAGCTGCTGTCAAGGACTCAACCACAAAGTAGTCAAACAGCAGGGGACCCATGTACTCTCTGAGGTCCTTATGGTCAGGCTGCCTTAATGAGATCTCTCACAGGATTTAGAAATATTAGAAAATTATCCCTTTTTGTTACTGCCAAGTCAGACCTCTGTCATGTTTGATACTGGCCATCACGGCCCCAAATGAGAGAATGAGATCCCTGGGAAAATATACTTTTCTTCATCAGATTTTGGGAATTTACATAATCACTGTGGAACCCAACGAAATTTCTGCAGTATTTACTGATACATAACTTCTGTGTCCACTGAAGGTTTTCACAATCTCCTACACAGTTGATAACAATGGTCAGACATGCTCCTTACAGCTACAGAGTAAACATAGGACCCACTGCAGCTAATGGACGGGCAAGTGGCCCTTGCCATCACTGATAAACAATACAGAGCCTTAAAATATCTTTAATGTGTTGCCTGTATCACCCAAAACTGAACTCATGTTCGTATTTATTTACTATTTACTATGGTCTGCAGCATAATTGCTTTAAAGCCCTTATCAAATTAAGCACAGATTATGACCAAAAGTGGCTATTTTAACTCAGAATCAGTAAATTTCCTTCTAAAAATCTTTTTGTACGGGAAGTGCTTCCTAGTATGAATAATGATGATGACCATAATTTGAACTGCCAGTACTAATTTTATAATAAGAGAGAGCTGCCAGCACACCCTTAGTCTACCAATGGTTACTAATTTATCTTTAAAGAAGTAAAGACAACCAAAGAAGAGGAAGCAACAGTGCTGAATTCTGTCTTCCTTTCTAAGGAACTCCAATAAAGCTACTATCTTTTCAGACAGCCTCTTTTGGCATAAAAATAGCATGCAAGTAAATGTCGCTCCGGGACGAAGATAATTATTACATTAGACTTGTATGACAACAGACACACATAATGTAGATTCTATCTACACATAAACAGTTACATACAGCTGAAGACATGCATTCAGCTGACAAATGATTTGCAAATATTATTCTGTTGACGGAGAGACACAAAGTTCAAGGTGGCCTCCGTTAGTAAACAAAGATGGAAAATGTACCTCACACACTTACTCCATGCCTAAAAAACAAGCCATTTAGAAAAAGGCGTCTGGATGTTCAAGAATCAGCATGACAGTATTCAGAGCCCATCAAAACACGCGGCCATGGCTTGGCGTCTTGTAGCTAGGCAACGTACTTCATACATTCAAAACATAGTTGTAAAAGTGCAATTCTCCTGCCAATTGCTGCCACTCTCATTGAAAAGCCAAACTGGAAAAATATCTCTTTAGTTCAAAGTGGGGCTGTTTTGTCCAGGAAACATCTTAACTGCTTTTTCATCCTTTAACCCTTTTCGTGTTTACATTCCAAGAGAAGCAAACAGATTCATGTTGACATTTCAAGTGTAAGCATATAAAAATCGTGTGGACTCACACATACTCCCTGCAAAGAACATCATGAACACATGTTAGCTAGAAACTCTGGTCTTGTTCTTATTGAGTAAAATACCAAAATACAATGCCAAACAATGTGCGTGTGCACACAGCTAACCATTAAAGCAGATTAACTTATCCTGAACTGCATCGAGGAGATAATCCTATAGTTAAAGCTGTTAAAATGTAAACTAAGGAAACGGAAGCCTGTGCTCTTTTCTCAGAAAGCATTTACATCCCTAAGTAACAATGCAAAGTAATATTTGCACCTTAAGAGTAGAAGAAGACCACAGGAACTGTGATGTTTTGTTTAGTTTAGGTACTACTTGCATCCAAAAGAAGTAACTCTACACATGGAAGATACATTGTTCAGGAGTCTTTGAAAGTGGGTTACTGATTAGCAACACACTCTTACTCTGGCAGGTGGGCATCCATGCAAAGAATTACAGATAAGCATCTGTAAAGCAAGTGCACTTTAAATTCACATCCTATCTCAATCCAAATTAACTTAATAATTGATGTTAAGGTTCACAGTCTGCCACCCTAAGAGTTTCTGAGTTGTCATAAATCCCAGGGAAATAAATGGGAATACTGGCAGAGAGAAACACTCTTCAGTGAGAAGTGATGGATTCTGGCCCAGGCGTAATTAATAAGCCATTAGAAAGGATCCTGATAGCAAAAAGCAAGAGCATTCTGACCCAGACTAGGTAGCATGCTTTCGTTCAGATTATAATGATAAAAAAAGGAAAGTTTGCAAATTGGACTGATGGGTCTTAAACTGCTAAAAAAGGCTCCTGTTGCACAAGTGATGCCTGACTGACACAGAACCTAATGTTTCAACTATTTACAGCTATAAAAGCAAGCCAGGCACTTTTTTTTCCCCCTTCTGGAGCAACTCCTTCCACAAACCATCCAAAGCATCCCTTTTGGCAGGCTCCTATGATGTAGAAAAGCAGGAGAACTCAAATGAACGGAAAGTCATGCAGTTATTTTTTTCATACTTGGGGAAGGGAAAAAAAGAAAACACCAAACCCAAACCGCTGAAGGGATATTCTTACAGAAGAACTTCATTGCATAAACTCAGCCACATGTCTACTAGAGCAATGTCCCTTAACGACCTCTGGCAATGCAGTTAATCAACAACCAATCGTGGAGCATGGCTCTGCATGGGTAATACCAGCTAGATCCAACCCGCAGTTATCAGGACACCCATTTTTCACTTGGGGGGAAAGAAAAGGACTGCATCCCCTCACCAGCAGCCCAACTCAACCAACTTTTGCAGCTCTGTTTACCTGTGGTTTGCATTTACGTCCTACACTTGAACCACAAGTGCTGCTGGCTTCCAGTGTGGTCAAGCTATTCTTGCTGGAAATAGCATCTCAAGGCACTCAACAAGGAAGTCGTCTGTACTCTTAAGGTGTTCTCCACCATTTTCACTAGCAGGTTTGTTTGGGGACTAATTTAGTCTAGAAAGTGCTATCAGCCCTTTCTGCTTGGACCACAACAGCAGAGAGAGAGGAGCTGCGTGTTAAACATCTCACCGGGAAAGACGGAACAATGTCATGTCTTAAGCAAAGCTGGGTGGCCTCAGCTGAGTCCCCCCCCCCGATCAGGCAAATCACCCCCTCTTCACCCTGGCAGGAGTCCCAACACTGCACTGGCGAGACAATGTGTACCCGCAGTGGGGGTGACTGCGCAGGAGAGGGGAGCGGGCACACACAAATACGTGCACCACTGGTTGGGTTCTCAACCCCTCTTCCATCCCCGTCAGTAGTCCCTGAGATGCAGTGCAACCCGACGGCAGAGCCGAATCCCTGGGCGGGGAGGCAACCACGGGGTAAAGCAGAGCAGCGTGGCTGGAGGCCCGCCAGGCTCGCCACGCTGCAGCGCGGCCACCCATGGCCCGAGGAACAGCACGCCTCTGCCGGCCAGGGCGATGCCTACCTCGCGGGTGAAGAGGATGGCGGCATCGTAGTGCTCGTCGTGGTCGTCGTCGAGGCGGTTGTGCTGGTGCTGCCACTTGCAGAAGTTCTTGAGAGTGGTGGCGGCATTCCTGTTGACCTCCAGCCCCTTCTCCTTCTCGCCCAGGGCCACCACCTTCACCACGGCCAGCCGGACGTGGTTCTCCAGGCTGGCGTGGGCGTAGAGCCGGGAGGCGATGGAGGCCAAGGTGAGCAGGTAGTGCTGCAGCCCCTTCCCGTACTTGCGGACCATGGAGGCGTCGGCCACCAGCAGCAGCTCCACCTGCCGGGCCCGGGAGACGGAGCGACGCCGCCGCCGCCGCCGCCCGTCCCCCGCCGCCGCCCCGGCGGGGTCGCGGGTCTCGCAGCTGGTGCGGGCGGGCACCGTCTCGAAGCTGAAGCGCTCCCTGCGGAAGAGGTGCGGGGTTCGGGCCGGGCCCTCCCCGTAGATCCGCGGTCCGGCCGCCTCCGCGCCGCGCCGCGCCGGCCGGACGGTGTAGCGGGAGCGCCCCACGGCGAAGAAGCCGTCGAGGCCGCCGCAGAGGTTGAAGACGGCGAGGGAGCGCGGGCTGCCGTCCACCGTGCCGCGGTACTGGCAGCGCGGCCCGTCGCGCTCCAGGTCGAGCAGGAAGCGCTGTCCCCCGGCGTAGAGCACATACCCCGCCTTGCCGCCCCCCGCGTAGGTCGGGTCGAGGCGCCGCACGACGCCGCTGGCCCCGCGGGGCGGCCCGGGGGCGGGGGGCCGGGGGGGCGGCGGCGGCGCTCCCGGGTCGGCAGGTGCCGGCGGCGAGGCCAGAGCGCGGTGCGGCTGGGCCGCCAGCAGCAGCGACAGCAGCCTCAGGAGCATCCTGCCCCGCCGTCAGGAGCGGCGGCGGGAATTAGGAGGAGTAATAATAATAACAGGAGTCGGGGTCGGCGGTGGAAAGAGCCGGCCCGGCGGAGTGCGGCAGCGTAGTTAAGGGACGGGAAGAAGAAGGGGGAAGATGGGGGGGAAGGGGAAAAAAAATAAAAGAAAAAAAAAAAAAGAAAAAGAAAGTTCTCCTTCCCAAACTCGAGTCAAGTGTGAGTGGGAGAGAAAAAAATGTCAACAAAAGCCGCTCGCGTGTGAACTTTGTGTTTCTCAGCAGGGAAGAGCCGGGAGCACATGGAAGGAGAGAGAGAGAGGCAAAAAATCCCAAATCGCTGCTGCTGCCGGGGAGGCAAAGTGGAGAGAGAGGAAAAGGAGGAGAGGAGGCTCGGAACCGGCAAGTAGAGAAGTTTGAGCACTTCCCACTCCTCTTCCACTTCTCTGCTGTAGTCACCGGATCATCACCAGCAGCAGCAGGGGCAGGGGCCAGGTCTGCTGCGACTCGGCACTTTGTCGGGCTCCGGTGGGGTCCCTTTCCTTCTTTTGCCCCCTTTTGTTTTGAAGAGGAGAAAAGGAGACAAGAAATTCAGGCACCAAAAACCGCCTCGATCGTCTCCGGCGAGATGGTTAAAAAGAAAAAAAAAAAAAGCGCCCAAGAAGCGGAAAACGTCCTGGATTTCTGTAAAAGCGCCCTCCCTGTATCTTTTCTGTTGTTGTTGTTATCCCCAGTCTGTCGATGTGAACAAGAGGAGAAGGGAGAGAAATGTGAAGATGAGAGGAGGTGGAACAATGAATTTATAGCGGAATGCCATCCTGCAATGGCAATTTCAACAATTCGTCACTGCAGGCTGCCTCTTAAAGGGAGAGCTTCAAAACCACCACTCCCACACTTCCTTCTCATTTAATCAGACAGAAGGAGAAACTTGAGGGGAGGCGGAAAGGGGGGGGGCGGCTGCGGGGGGAGGAGAAAAGGAGGGATGGTGAGAGGGAGAGAGGGAAGCAGAAGAGGAGAAGAGCCGGAGGAAGCCGGGGAGAGGAGAGAGACCGGGAGAAAAAACTGTGTGTGAAAACCGCGAGGTTTTCCCCGAAACGCTTGAAGCCCCAGAGTCACCCGGGGTTTGAGCTGTCACCGCTGGCCGGGGACGGTGGAGCCGGGCTTACCTCCCGTCCTGCCCGCCACCCCCGCTCTGCTGCCCTGGCGCTGCAGTTTGCAAAGCTCGGTGGAGGAGGCAGGTTTGCGTCTGGCTCTGAAGGGGAGGGAAGCGTCCAGGGCTTTTCCGAGAACGCCGGTGATGCGGCGCCCGAGGCGGCCGGGGGAGCCGAGCGGCTGCGGCTGGTCGGGGGTGTCCCCGGCGCTGCCCCCCGTGTCCCGGCTCGGCCCCTGCCCATGCCTCTTTCCCGGGTCGGCGGCAGCGCCAAACTCCCCCTCTTTGTCTTGGGCGACCGCGGCTCGTCTTCATCCAGCCTGTCATTAAGACCCGGCAAGCTGTCATCTAGTGTGGACTGTGATTTCCCCTGAGCCCCGAGGACGAGAGAGGGCGGGGAAGCGGTAATGCTTGCTCTAATCTTTCGAATGACTTCAGATACTTAGATCATCCCCCCGCTGACACACATATCCACTAACCCTATTCCCTCGTCTTCCACCCCCTGCTTCGTGCTCCAGCAGGGACACTGCGAAGCGCAGATGACTGCATTTCCCTTTTCATGTGCCCTTTTCACCTTAACGTTGCCCACAGAGAGAGTGGAGGTTGGCAAACAGCTCGTTCTCTGCCCAGATCATGGTTGGAAGGTAGCACGGGCTCTGGGAAGGCGGGAGGAAGGGGACCCCTGAGGATTCCGACCCTGCTGATTTCCCCTGCTGAGGTATGGACCCAGGACCTTGCCTTGCACCAAGTCAAACACAGATGCATGGGAAACAGCAGTGCTTAGTATCTCATGTTTCCTCTCGATGTCCCAAAACGGGTGCCTGGAACAGGTGCTCTCTGGTTGCAGGACTCCAGAGGGATGCAGGTCTCCAACTCCGTCCTCACCTGCAACAGCATCTCAGTCCAACTACTCTGACCGCAAGGGAGTGACAGGCATGTCTGTGATGCTTTGCAGGATCATGGCCATGGTGGTGGGATGCACAGAGAATGGCAGACCAGCACCCGCCTCTGTAGCTTCCAGGGGCTGCTTTGAGAGTCTGGCACTTCTCTAAGGAACAGGTTAACTAAAGCCACAAATGTTTCAAAAATTAATATTCCCGTGTAAATGATTACATTAACATAACCCTGAGGTTATGCTTATAAAATGTTTAACACACCGAAGTTTTGGTGGTGTTTTTTCTTCTTTTTCCATTTTTCCAGATATGGTGATACCTGAGATCAAAAGTTCGTTTCTCAACCTCCTGGTATCTCTTTTTCTACATTTCAGTATTCTGTCATCACCAAGAATTTTTAACTGGAGTCAGTAAGTTTCAAAATTAAGAGTTATATATCAGGAAGGTCACATTAGCATTTTTGGGTATTGGTCCAGGACTATTCAACATTTAAAAATTTAAACGTTTTCTCAGCTACTTTAAGCTAGTTATAAAGTTAAAATAGTTGAAGAAAAATTTAAAGAGAGAGAAAGAAGACGTATTTTGATTAGAAAAAGAACCTGTAATTTGCCTCACACTTTTTCTTGGATGGGTTTTACTTTTCATTTGAGATTAATGCATATCTTTTCAGTACCAACAATATTTTTATTGACTTCACTGGGACCTGATCAAGCCCTGGATTTGCAGATATGTCTGGATCCAAACTCCCAGATACCCCTGGGAGAGGTGCTAAAGATGAGATATGGGATAAGGAATGTATTTTGGATTACAACCTCAGAAACTCTCATTAAAAAAGTGTTAGTTTGTCAATGAAAAGGCATATGGTGCACAAGAGGACGGTGTAAGGTTCTCCCATGCTACAGCCTAATTCCAACTGTCTGGACATATATAACCTTGGAAAAGCAGGAATACTAAAAGGGCTAGTGATAATTAAATATGTCTCACTGCTCATCTCTTGTGTTATCTTTGATTTCCCAAATGACAGGAAAAGTTGGCTAAACTTCCACAGTGCCCTGTTTCACTGAGAAAGGATCTAGGCTTTCCAGGAAGGTACAAATTAACCTTTGCAAATTACCCCATAGATTATGAAATCTTTCCTATTTATATTTCAAAACTGCAATAACTCAGCACAGCACTGCAATAATGGAAAGATAGGTCAGTCATGCCTAGTGCAACCAGAGAGTCCTCTTTTAGTCTGAGAGCCTGGAAGTGTAAGGATAAATCACTGAAATGAATCATCTTTTTCCTCATAGTTTTGCCCTCTTAGCCTCTTTTTACGGTTACAGCACTGCCTTTAAACAAGAAATCCTGTTAGCATGTCCCAAGTTGTGGATGACGCTAAATCCTTGTCAAACAGTTCTGACCTGGAAATTTCAAAGCTGACCTTTCTCAACTGAGAGATAGAGAGCCAGAAATCCTCAATTAGATTTAAGGCACAATGCAAGTTTTGTACACTTTGGACCAATTCAATACTGATGAAAGAAGACAATATCCCCTGGAGTCTCTGGGAGCTACAAGCTGCTTTCATTAAAGTTGTGTTTCACCCCCTGATTTTGTCCGTGAAAGCTTTTAGGATCCTTCAAATAACAGCCTTGGTAGCTGGGGATTCCTGATCATGTAGCATTTTAGCCACATAAGAAACATTGCTCTAAGCAGTAGAAACACTCACATGAAGGAATAGCGTGAGGGATGTGGAGATACCAGCAAAGTTGTTAATAATTTTATCTGCGTGTCCTTTAAGTTGTTTATAAAATGGTCCCGTTTTGCATCACCTCTTTTTCATTTCTCAGTCATGTTACAAGGGGTAGAAAACCGTGAATCCAACTGGATTGTTGACAAATTAGCCTTGTGTTTGCCTGCAGCCCCCTGACAGTAGTTAAGGCCTAGCAGAGATGTCCTACCCAACACCACCTGCTTTCACCATTGACTTAACTCTTTCTCCTTGAAAGTTAAAATAATTCTGTTCAGCTTTTATTGTCCTGGTGCTAGGACTGTCTGGGATTTCTATGTAATTGCACAGGGAAGATAGCAATTACTATGAGAGGCAACATTTGTTCTATAAAAATATAAGAAAACCAAATCAAACTCAGGAAAATTACCTGCTCATCATGATTCAAAGTAATACCAACTGAACAGCATTTGATAGACTTGTGATCAACACAGGGAACTGGACCCAGGTTTGAGTAAGATCCTATTCAAGGAACTACCTGTAGCAACATGCTTCTTAACATGCGACAACTTTCTCCCTCCTGAGAATTGAAAGCCTCTGTTCTATTAACTTTATAGGAAATTGTAATATGTTGAGAAAGACTTGGGGGTGCTGATGGATGAGAGGCTGGACATGACCCAGCCATGTGCACTGGGAGCCCAGAAACCCCCCGTGTCCTGGGCTGCATCCAAAGCAGTGTGGGCAGCAGGGGAGGGAGGGGATTCTGCCCCTCTGCTCTGCTCTGGTGAGACCCCACCTGCAGTGCTGCCTCCAGTTCTGGGGTCCTCAGCACAGGAAGGACATGGAGCCGTTAGAGTCCACCAAGGAGGCCACGAAGATGATCAGAGGGATGGAGCACCTCTGCTATGAGGAAAAGCTGAGAGAATTGGGATTGTTCAGCCTGGAAAAGAGAAGGCTTTGTGGTGACCTGACTGTGGCCTTCCAGTACCTGAAGGGAACCTTCAGGAAAGATGGGACAAGAGCATGGAGGCACAGGATAAGGGAAATGTCTTCAAACTCAGAGACAGAGGATTTAGATTGGATATTAGCAAGAAATTCTTCCCTGTGATGGTGGTGAGGCCCTGGGACAGGTTGCTCAGAGCAGCTGTGGCTGCCCAATCCCTGGAAGTGTTCAAGGCCAGGTTGGGTGGGATTCTGAGCAACCTGTTTTCGTGGAAGGTGTCTCTGCCCGTGGCAGAGCGGTCGGAACAAGATGATCTTCAGGGTCGCCTTCTAACCCCAACCATTTTATGACTCTATGATTCTATGATATCGGCAAGGCCAAGCCTGCCTGCAACAGGAGGCTGTTTGAATCTTTATTCCCCCAGAAATCTACCAGTGATATTTTGCTGCTTCTCTAATCTACTATGCTTATTGGTCTTGTCAGCAATTTTAACAATACAAACATTATGATTATAATGTTCAAGTCTATTCACTTTAAAGCTTTCCTACAGTGATGCATAACCACTGAAAAAATTTATTTCTAAAGTGCTCATTATTAAATAAAATATTCATTATAAGTAATTTTGCAAAGAGCTCTTAAAGATTAATATTTTAGGCTAGTGTTCTGGAAAGGACTAGAGATTCCAGCATTTGGAATAAGTTATACAACCTTGACCCCCACCCTAGGACAGCAGCACAGTTAGCATTGTCCCTTATTTGGACCATGTGTCTTTACATGGCTTAAATGCTATGAAAACCCATTCAGGTGGAGACCTCTTGGTTGTTGTTTTGACTGACTCTAAGTTGCTTGTTGATATTGAAGTGGGTTTGTGGTTGATAAATAAGACAACACCACCGTTATTGGTGTATCCTTCCTGCCAGTCTTACCAGATATGCTGGGAATTGAGGGCTTCTGGAGACTGAGGTAACTTCTTTGTCTTTCTCATATTGCACGTGGCAAAGGCAGTAGTGGAAAGCTTGTTGTGGGCTGTACATTCTCTCTGTTCCACAGCTGGCATTTCCTACACACACAGCTGACATTTTTAAGGAGTCCGGTAAAGTTTTTATAGGATGTAAATTATTTATTTAAAGGTCAAGTAACATCTACCTCAGAAAAACAATTAGAAAATATTTTCACAATAAGACACAGGCTGGTGTTCCTCAGTGTGCAGGTTCTTGAGTGGCATTAGTTAGGTTGTACCTTTGTGCTCCTCACAAGCCACCACTGCATTTGGCCACCACCTGTAGTTGTTGTAATTGGCCAGGTTTAAAATAAAATTGTCTTCATTTACAGTAAAATGATGAACTTAAAGCAGTTATGCTTGGTAAGGAACGCAAGTCTTTGTGGTGTGAAGTGCTGTAGCTTTAAGGCAAAATGTTTTGCTTGTTTCTTTATGGTCAATGACATCTTCAAGTACAGCCATGTGGGACTGAAGGAGACGCCTTTGGCTTAGGGCTTATGTTTTTATAAGTGGCATGTGTAAATAATGTATCAAGTATATAACAGTTCCAGTAGGCTGGAAATCTTACATTTGACATCAGCTTCATTTTTCTGTAAGAGCTAAGGAGACAGCCATAAGGGGTATGGAGTTGAAGGTGGGTTGGGCACTGTTTAAAAAGCAGTATTGTTTTAGTGTAACAACACAAGAATATTGTGAGTTTGTGGGTACCATATCAAATTAAAATAGGAAACTCTTTGAGGCCTGGCATCCAGAAATCAGATTGTTAGGGTGTCAGCTTGTGGAGAAGGAAAAGAGATTTCTGCAAGATTAATCATATATAAAAATAAATCACATAATAAAAGTATGCCCTTCACCTGCATAGCAGGATCCAGAGGAGGGGTGAGTTGACAATACGATTGTCCAGTCAGGGGGAAAAAGAAGACACAAATGACAAATTGTATTTCCTAGGCGTTGACCTAGAGAATAGACAGGAATGGGGTCCTCAACTTCCTACAACTGTTGTAAGAAATGGACTCACTAAGCCATAAGTGAGTATTTGTGACCATTGAACCTACTATGAATTTTATTTAAAAACACATGTTGGGTGGAGGCAGCGCTCTGCAGGAAGTATCAGATGTTAGTACAGTAAGTATCAGACCCTTATCCTTTTTTATTTTCTGAACAGCAGCAAGATAATCAGAGGAAGGGTAAAATGTTAAACTTTCCTTATAAAAAAATGACACTTGTTATAAAAATACATTTTAAGAGTGCAAGATGTGCATTTGATGTATGCTACAGCTGTTCATTCAGAAGACTAGAAGGCCCAAAAAAGTCTCGAGTGTAGTTTTTGTGAGGAGCAGCAGACATTTAATTAATCTCAGTCCTAGAATTTTACAGCTGATATGTGGTCTCTGAACATCTCTGCTCTAGTTAGCAGAACATCTGTAGTAGAAAAACAGAACTCAAATAAATCTGCATTCTCTTGTAGCCCTCCAAACCTTACCACTTTTTATCATTTCTTTAAATATTTTTCCAAAGATTTTTATGTTTAGCTTCTCCCTGTCCTCCCAGCTCCATTCGTGAATCTTTCAGCGAGCTGTGCAACTTAAAATTTTTATTGAGCCTCATCTAAACAAAAACTAATTCAATACTGAATTAGGAGACTCACTTCTACTCAAATCTTGTTTTCCTTTTTTTCACATAGACTGTATATATATCCTTAAATACCTAGATCTGAAATTCTGGAGCAATTATAATAAAAGAAGTGCCTCAAAAGTTCTTTTTTTTTTCTTTTTTTTTCTTTTTTCAGTCAAGTCCTCAGTTTATGCAAATTGGGATAGTTCCATGTGGACAAATTGTTAGAGGTATAGCTTTATGAATTTACACTTCTTTAAATGATATTCCAGTACTGTAGGTGGAATATCTTTTTACATGTCATCTGAGGCATAAACCAGAAAATGTACTTCCCTAGACTTCAAAGTTAAAACTGTAAGAGTGATTAAAGAGAAATTTAAAACAAACGTTCACTTGCCAGATCTCACCTGGCATTAATACACATGCTCCACCATCTAAGATATCAAGTTCTGGTTGCTGTGTGCACAGATTTTTCCATCTGAATCCTGGTTGCCTTGAAGCTCAGGGAGGAAGAGCTTTGCAGGTGCTGTGAGGCAGGAGCTAGGGCCAGTGCTCTCAGGTGGCACGGCTGTCAGCACAGGGCTTCAGCTGGATGGCCCTCACTCAGAACAGAAATCTTTGCCATGAAGGGGAAACGTGGAGACCCTGCAGCTTGCTCTTCCCACAGAGAGTTCTGTAACATTAATCCACAAGTAGGATCATTTTAAGAGCACTTCTTGCTCTTGTACATCGTCTAAGAAGGCAGGTAGGTGTGCACTGGGCACATCTAGGGGAGGATCATGAATGTGCTTTTGGAGAGATTCTCCTATTATTCCCTTATTATCTCCACTTACCGCGCTTTGATTTGCACCAGGTAGGGGTCATGGAGCACACAAACAGGATTCCTTTGGAATGAAAGTAAACCAGAAGTTATGTTCCCATGGGCACAGGAATAGACTAGAGCTAGACCAAATAAATCCACCTGAAGGTGTACTGAGTGGATGCCACATCCTTAGCACCAGCTGTTCCACATCCAGATCTCCTCCTATCCAGCTACACTACTTCCCAGAGTGGACGGTCCTGCTACTGTTGAGGAAAATCAGAAGGACACAAACAGACTGTAGTGTCAGCTGAGAGCTACACAATGTTCCTTTTCAGATGGGGAGGCCTTAGACACTTTGCAAACTAGGATGTTGTAAGAAGAAATGGTAAGAGAATGCATACGTAAGACAGGGCCATCATTTGGGGGATGTATTTTACTGTTTTTAACAGTGGAAAGCATGCATTTAATGAATAGCACATACATTTTATTGATTAACACATACATTTTAATGTTTAGCACATTTCTTACAATGCACTCACTTCCATCAAAAGGGCCAGGAGGTCCATCTAACATTTTAATGCTATGTTAGTCTTATTTTAAGGGCTTAAATGGATCTCAAATGATGCATTAGACTTATGCTGGACTTGGGCATAAGGGCGCAATTCACCCTGAAAGAAGAGACCAAACATAAGTGTCATCACAGCTGCAATATTCATTTCTGGAATGCACCCAGCAAGTCTTATCCAAGCCACTACAGACAGGCAGTTTGAGTTTTTCCAGTTCCTAATGATTACACAGTATCCTGGAGTCAGTTGGACAATTTCCACCGAGAGTGAAACTCTTTGTATTTAATATCCCCCTAAAATAAAAGTGGTATAAAAGAAGGGCCTCAGTCTTTTTCTTCTTTTATTGCTGCTGTTGAAAAGGCATAGCCCACAGGGATTGGAGCACTGGGCAAAACTACAAAATATGCAGTACATCCTGTTTCACCAAAGTAGGCAGATCCTCTCCTGTAACAACCAGACCAGTACAATGGAAGACTTTGTCTAGTTTTCCTGCCCATACAGTGCTATAGCGTGCATGGTATTTCATTATGGTTTCCATTTCAGGAAGGTAAATGGTGAAAATTGATAAATATCATGACTCCTTTTTCTCCATTGTTCTGGGATGGTGTGTGTTTAAAAGGAATGGGAAAATCTCCCTGGAGCTCTATTACATGGTACTGCAATGTACCACAGGAAATTATTTCCCTTTTTAGTAGACACCAAAAATATCATCAAATACGAGTCTTGAAAATCATCAGCAACCATGTTGCAAAGAAATTTGTTGAGAAATAAACAAATGAAGCATCTAGGAGATACAACACATGGGCAGAGTAGAGAACAGCTTGATCTGAACAACTGGTCCTTTCAAAATCCATCTACATGATCTTCAGCAGGAGGAAACTCTGGAGCAGTTCACTAGACAAAAACACTACTTCCACTATATGTTATGCTACAAAATCCATTCCTATCTCTGGAATGGATTTACAAAGCAGTGTCAAAACACAAAACCCACCTTTCAGGGCATTAGGAGAAGAGGGCAAGAAACCTCCCAGTCAACGCAAACTTTTGCTCTCCTGTGTAGTCTGACTTACAGAGATTTCATCATAGCCTCAAGGCTGTTTCCCAAATTACCTGCTCTCTCTCAGAACTTCTCTACTCCCTTGCCTGCAATATTTTCAGATTTTTTTCTCCCTAGAGAGCATTTTGAAATGTGCGTGTCATGGTCTAGATCATAGCCACACCAGGCAACCTTATTTCCTTCCTGATGTTTACTGGGGTTTATATGCTCCAATATGAACTGAAAAATGTGTGTACTCAAACCCTTGCCAATGAACAGCATGACTTTCCATGGTTCATAAAAACTCACCCATCCCCTGTGTAGGAAAACCATTCTCCTCTGCACAAGAGCAGAAGTTCAGTACTTCAAAACATGCAAACCATATGGTGACATGTTTTAAAAGAAAACATAACAACACAGTGTCCCACCCATGACCTTTCCCAACAACAACCCACCCTTTTCATCCTGGAACACTGACCTCTACAATCACCTGGTTTACCACAAGGTTCTCACTGCTGTTGTGTGAGGAAGGATGAGTGTTAGCACTGTGTTTGTGCTTGGCAGCTGCAAGTTAGCCTGTTGTCAGCCTTACCACCTTCTTATTTGGTGACTGATTTATGCCCAAAGCAGAAGGAAGGCAGAGCACATTAAGGGATAGTTTGTGCCTTGGGCTCTTCCCCTGCTGTGGCTGGGAAGTTCTCAAACCTCAGCCTCCAGGAGATCAGAAGCACACACATAGACTTTTGGAGTCAATATATGTTTGGGCTCAAGAAAAACCATGTGTTCACATCTGAAACACTGAGCTTGACCCACTTGACTCATTAAACCCAAGATCTTGGTATTTCCAGGGAAGAAACAAGAGCTTTCGGTAAAGCGTTCCAAGGCTTATTTAACCTTAACAGTTAAAAAGTTGCATCCAACTTCTAATCTGAATGCATTTAGCTGCAGTGCCCAGACATCACACCTTATTAAACATTTTCCTGCTAGTCTTAAGAATCTACTTCTTCTTCCTAGTGAGTAAAATTATAGATAATAGCCTTGTCACTCTAGCACTTGCTTTGTGAGGCTTAAACACAGTAAGGACCTTGTGCATAGGCAAAGAAAAATTTTTTAATATTTCAGTGATTCTCAGGGTCCATGTCTTAGCCTTCTTCAGTTTACAAAAAATATCTTTCAGCTGTGGATGTTGCTGCTGGACAAAGCAATGCTGCTCATACCAGTGTAAAATACATGCGCAACTTGACTTGCCATAACTCTGTTGTGCAGAGCACCACACCAGGAACTCACATTACCTGATGAACAGCAGGAGTTTCTCCCTTTGCCTTGGCAAAAGGTCTATGTCTCCCTGCTTCTCTGGAGCAAATGTTCCTCTTCTAAGGTTATGGCTTACAGTCTTTGTTTCCAGATGTACTGCTCTGCTCCATACTTAATCATCAGGATCCTAAATTCTTCATGTCAGTATCCAGCCCACCTTAAGTCTTAGATGGTCTCCCAAACTGATTTTATGATTTATGATGTGACTGTGATTTTGTATGTCAAGTGGTGTCCTTCAGGGGTCTATATTGGAACCAGTGTTCTTTAGTATCTCCATCAATGACATAGGCAAATGGATCAAGTGCACCCTCAGCAGATTTGCTGATGACACCAAGCTGAGTGGTGCAGTGACACACCTGAAGGGCAGGATGCCTCCGGAGGGACCTGGACCAGATTAAGAAATGGAACCATGGGAATCACATGACGTTTAACAAGACCAAGTGCTGGTGCTGCACCCGGGTCAGGGCAACTCCCAGTGTCAATCCAGGCTGGGGGATGAACAAACTGAGAGCAGCCCTGCTGAGAAGGACTTGGAGGTGCTGGTGGGTGAGAGGCTGGACATGACCCAGCCATGTGCACTGGGAGCCCAGAACCCTCCCATGTCCTGGGCCGCATCCAAAGCAGTGTGGGTAGCAGAGGAGGGAGGGGATTCTGCCCCTCTGCTCTGCTCTGCTGAGACCCCACCTGCAGTGCTGCCTCCAGCTCTGGGGTCCCCAGCACAGGAAGGACATGGAGCTGTTGGAGTGAGTCCAGAGGAGGCCATCAAGATGATCAGAGGGATGGAGCACCTCTGCTATGAGGAAGGACAGAGAGAATTGGGATTGTTCAGCCTGGAAAAGAGAAAGCTTCAGGGTAATCTAATTGTTGCCTTGCAATACCTGAAGGAAACCTACAAGAAAGATGGAGAGAGACTATTTACAAGAACTTGTAGTGACAGGGGGAATGGCTTTAAACAGAAAAACAATAGGTTTAGATTAGATAGTAAGAAAAAATTCTTCCTGATGAGAGTGGTAAGGCACTGGCACAGGTTGCCCAGAGAAGCTGTGAGTCTCTCATCCCTGTAAATGTTCAAGGCCAGGTTGGATGGGGTTACGAGCAACCTGGTCCAGCAGAAGCTGTCCCTGCCCACAGCAGTGGGGTTGTAATGAGATGATCTTTATGCTCCCTTCCAATCCAGGTCACTCTATGATTCTATGATTCTATTCTATTTCCAAGTCACTGATAAAAATATTAAACTGTTTTGTGCTAAGAGTTGTGTTCTTTGGTATTGAGCAGAAAAGCCTTGCTTGATAGTAAGTGCCTCTTTATAATCACACATTGAGGTCTATCAGTTTTCAGTACAGTCAACATTTGCTGCGTGTTTTCTACTCCTAGACAAAGCCACATGAACATCACTGAGCAACTACACTGTAATAAGGATGAATAATAGTTCTTAGTTGTATAGTCACTTCCTTCTTATCCTCTGTCTGCTGGCACATTTGCCATTCAGGTCCGGGGCTGCTGTCTAGAACATCGCTGCTGGGGTCCCTCAGGGTGAAGTCAGGCTTCCTGAGTGGCACTGACAAAGACATGACCTCACTCCAGCTATGTTTTGTCTGCTTGTGCACGTTTCTACTTATAGGGCTCAGATAGCACCTCCCTTCTGTGCTTCAAAGAGACATAAAAACCCCTGTCCTTTCCAGACTGCATCTTCTGAGAGCTCCTTTTGGTAAATCCTAATTGCAGGGGGTTTTTTTGTCTTACTTAGAACAATCTGTCTACACTTTTGTGTACACCAGGTCAGACCAATTTCTAGTGAAGAGCAATATAGCAATCTCTCTTACTGCTGAGTTTTACATATTATGGAGAAAAGATTTAGTGGGTGAGGAAAATCTGCAAATCCTTGACAAAAAGCCTTACTGCATGTCATTGTGCACAAGCTGTACTTGTCCTTGGAAGTAAACACTGAGTGAGGTCCTATGTTCTGTTGGTTTGGTTTTGGATTTTGTTTTGGTTTCGGTTCTTGGGGTTTTTTTATCTGTGTGTTCATTTATAGTGATATGGAGTAGTCCCCATTATAACTAATCAAGAAATTATAATGCAGCAGTCTTGCACATGTGGAAATTAGTGACTGCACAAAATGCAAGGCAGTGGCCCATCAGACTGTCTGTTTTCTGCAGTTTAACCCCCGTGGACCTTTCTCCTCTCTCATTTTGCGAAACCTGTTTTAACAAGCACCTGGAATGGTTCAGCTATGATGTTCCTGCTGTTCCTGCTCTGTAAACCCAGAGGACTCCCTCACATACTTCTCTTGACACAGTGACTTGCATGGGGCAGAGGCAAAATTCCAAAACAAAGCAAGCAGATGCTGTGGGTCCATGAAAACCACATGAAGCTGGAACTCTGATGGTTTTCATTATGTTGTGGTGTGAGTGCCCTGCATTCACATGGCCTGATGAATCTTAG
The DNA here is from genome assembly GCF_003945725.1 of Corapipo altera. Lineage (NCBI taxonomy): Eukaryota > Metazoa > Chordata > Aves > Passeriformes > Pipridae > Corapipo > Corapipo altera. The sequence continues at coordinate 4,980,929 of NW_020884898.1, read as the reverse complement.
TAAACTCTGCCATTAGTTTGAGTTTCACTCTCTCTGCAAATTTGAAGGTGCTCTGTGTGCGTGTATACTTGCCTGCATAAGATGGGGATTTTATTTTATTTTTTAATGTTGGAAAGCAAAACGCTCTTATTCTCTATCTTTACTTACATTCTCCATTCTTTACTTACACTTTGCTGTGCTACCAGGAAAACACTAGGAGAGTTATTGGTCAATACCTCTTAGAGTAAAAGTTAGTAATGTTTCCCAGTAGTAAGTGTTGTGGGAAAGACATGAATTCCTTTCGAGTTCTGAATCAGATTCCTTTTTTTCCTTCAACCCATTCCTCAGATCTGAGGAATTCCGAAAAGAAGGGCTTTCATACTGAACCCAAAACTATCTATATTGTTAATGGGACTGTCAAACTGCTGTTTTTACAATGTGTGATTCAGAGAACTCAGCCACCCACACACTAACTGAAACCACAAGAGGCAACACTTCAGAGCATCCTATCTGAGAATCCATCTATACGGACATTTCAGACAGACCTGAGGCTGCTCTGCTTATGCTTCGAATTGCCTGGACATGAGCCAGCTCTAATTTAGAAGTCCTGCAAACGTGTTAGCTCAAACGTGTGTTTGAGCTGATATCAAAGCCCTTGCAATCATCTGGGTTGAGATGATGCCTTGTAGGTAAAACTCAGTCCTCAGGTGATCCAGGGTTGCGTTGCCTCCATGGATGTCAGAGGAATTTTGCCTCAGAATACAAACATACAGGGAGTATGTGTTTTTCTGCTTTTTGCTGTTCATGTGCTGTAACCATTGCTCTTGCCCAACAGATTTTTCTACAGAACTGATGCTGAGCCTAGAGCCTATTTCAGGGAGCCTCCTTAAACACAGCAGCCTCTCTGCTGAGCATGAAGGAGCTCACTAATAACCTCCACCCCTAGCCCGTCTTTCTCTTCCTTGCTTTGCACCCACTCAGGCCTGGCCAAAATCCAGTCCTCAGTTGAAGCCTTTAGGACTCCTATCCCAGTGCACATACTTCACACACAAAAAAAGTAAGACTTGAATCAGAAGAAAACCAACCAGAAACCCCCTGCCTGCAGTCACGTGTCACACCCAGAAGCAATATCAAGAGTTCTTGGCTCTTAGTCTCGGCAGACAACAAGTTTGCACCTGAATCATTTGGAAGGAAAATCTTTTCAGGAAAAAGGCATCTGGTCCAAAATACAGTATCAATTCCTTTGTTTAGTTTAGCTGAATCCCATGGTTTTGCATTTTCATCCCTCAATCCTCCCTACGAGAGAAACAAATCTCCGGTAATTTGAACACGTGTATGCTCTGCACTAACTCCCGACACTGGTAACTTGTTCCATACTCTCAGTACCATTCGCATTAAATAGTTCTGCCACGTTTCATCTGTGCTCCAAGTGCAGAGAAACAGATGGGTAAACAAAGCAAAGAATGGCTGTGCCTGACTGCACCTGAGTTTTGGTTTGAAATCTATGCAAACTTGGGACTAATTAGGTCATTTTAAAATAAGGGAAATTCCTGCAAAACCTTTTTTTTTCACTTCTTCGGGAAGCATCCTGGATTACAGTATATAAATTGATGTGGAGATAAGATAGGCTTTGTTTTGTTTGAGACTCAGAAAGACACTTTAGGTAAAGCTCCTTGTTGTTGGCAGCCTACTTAACCTTACTAAAATGCGATTTAATGTTATCATTTACCAGCTTTTTTCACAACACTTTGATGAGAGGAGGAAAGTGGCAGTGGGAAGTCTTTTTATGGGAGGCATGCTGAATGATTATAAAAATGTTGCATGTAAAAACCGGTGCAGGATAACCTCTCTGCTTGTTTTTGTTTTTCTGGAAAGTCAGACCCATGGTTGACTGTGTCTTTCACATCATGTTGATACTGTCTGTATCAACATTTCTCTCCATTGCAGACATATTCATGTTCTCTGCTTGTGCAGCACAGCCTTCTGTGGCCCGGGCTGTGTGGGTCAGCTCGTTCTTTCCACCTCTTTCTGGTGCCCAAGATGCTGTTTGCCTCCAGCAGCACCCCTTTAGGGAAGGGCATGTTTGACTTGCTCTAACTGGTAGCCCTTCATTGCCACAGAGCTGCAGAGGGAGCAAGGATGAGATGGAATCCATTGATTGTTGGAAAACAGGAGACCAGTTGATGAAAAATAACTTCACAAAATAAATAAATTCCCTTCAGCTTAATGGCAGTTAAAATCCACATTTGTGGATTTTTTTTCTTTTTATTTGTTTGTCTGTACTTTCTTTTTTTTGTTGTTTTTGTTTTGCTTTGTTTTGTTTGTTTGTTTTGGTTTTGTTTTGGTTTTGGGGTTTTTTTTTTTTTTGTTTTTTTTTTGTTTGTTTGTTTTTTTAAATGGGCTGAAACTTTTTCATGCTGTTTAGCATGACAACAATAAAAGTTCCTCAATTAAAAATAAATACAGATTTGGTACCTGGAAAGGCTAATTACTACTTCCATAGATTTAAGGGACTGCAACCCTTGATGGGAGGTTTTGTGGAAACCAGACAACTCTCTTAAGCTGAAGTCACTGCTATGCTTTTTTATTGCAAATTTCTCTGCTCTCTGGCCACCAACTAGTCACAGCAAGAAGTTGTGTAGATTCAGTAGATAAACATGAAATCAGTGTAATAACAGGTGAAATTCTTGATAAAAGGACTTCAAACATGGACCCTGGATGGCATCTGTTTCTCAAAGATCTTTATCAGAGGATTTGAGACTCTCCCAGCAATTTGCTGCGTGGCACTGTAGCACAGGGAAATTCATCTTGCTCTTCTTTCCAAGTCAAGCTGCAGAGAAAAGCTGATATTTTAACATCAGGTTTCCTGGTTGGAGTCACATGGAGAGCTCAGGCTGGAGGAACAAACCCCTAGAGCCCAGAAGAGCCCAGTAAAGTCACCTCTGTGAGTAGCCAAGGACGGGTGTATCAGACCTGGGAACACAGCGATCCTCATTAGAATAAATTGTTTCCTCTGAGACCTCCCGATGGCCTGTAAAACAGGAGAGGACTGGGCTGCAGTCCTGGACACGGCAGGTGCGAGGGCAAGGGGTGCTGTCCTTGGGGCTGGGGCTCACCAGGCCCCCTCCAAGGTCACCCTGCTCTCTGCACAGCCCTCACCGTGTCCTGGGAACGTACACAAAGGGAAGCAACCTGTCAGCAGGGAACGGGGCAACGCTGATGTCTCTGAGGATCCTCTGACCCCTCATTAACCACTCTCTGAGTCCCCCTGTTGCCTCATACTGCTCTGGGTTTTTATCCCTTTGACTTGTAGATTCACAGGTGCTTAATGTCTGCTAGACATCCTAGCTGAACCACAGTACACTGAGGGGCCTTGGAACTGAGAGAAATGAGGAATCTTTCAAAACTCAGATTTTCTGTTCTGTTTTAGTTCTTGGGCTTATTCAGGATGTGTTGAATATGGCAGATCCTTATCCAAGCTCCATAAGCATCCAAATTTGCAATGAGCTGGAGATGCTTTAGCAGGGAGGTTGGACCAGATGACCCACTGTGGTCCCTTTCAACCTGACCCATTCTGTGATTCCATGGAGTACCTACAAATTACCTTTGTTAGAACTCTTGGGAAATGACAGCAAAACCTTTTCCTCATGTTCTTACACTTATATTCTGGATGAGTGCCTGAGGCCTTTCTGAAAATCCTCAATGCTGTTGAAAGTCACTGACAAATGGCTATGGAGTTTTTTCTGAAACCCCAAATAATTTAGGATATGTTTAGTAATCCCATGAAATTGTAGGCTTTGTAAAAGCCCATTAATGTGAATTTATCATTCCAAATGAGAGACAACAGGAAAACCTGTGAAAGGGCAAGTCTTTTTTGTTGTTCTGGAAGACATGAGCTAGCACATTTTGTCTTCTCCTGCATGTCTACCTCAATTTGTTCTCAAATCTTGGAACAAAAGAACATTTTGGTGCCCAACTACTTCAAGAACAGTTTTCTTATATATGAAATTACATGGCTGAAATCATCTTGACTCTAGTAGTATTATTGCTGTGATACTGAAATGTTCTCTTTCATGCATTTGATATTCGGACTGTGGTGACAGATCTGCAGACTTGCCTAATAACAGCGCTTGTAAAAGAAAGATTTCACTAAGCATTAATTTTACATGACACAATTTTATTTTTATCATTCTGTTTGCCCAAACAAAAGCAAACTTGCCTTGCATAATTTTCCTTTACTGATGTTAGTTGTACAAATATTTACTGACTCACCTAAGCCAGGGCTTAACTAAAACAGTTTTTACCCAGCTAAATAAGGTAATTTAAACAGTCATATACCATTAAAAAAAAGAATTTTCACATACATCAAACGCAAATTTTACTTTTGGTGAAAGGGAGGGTAATTTGCTATAATCAGACTTGAACTGGGCTTCATTTTTTAATGCAGTAAATAAATTAATTTTGCTACCTCTCAGCTCGAACCAATTAAAGTGGCATTGGTGTATGATCAGCCTGTTCACAACCTCATTCTGATGCTTTTGTTCAGAGTAAAAGGATGAGTAAAACATCTCCAAAGGGTGTTTTATCTAGCTGACATTGCAAAATGAGCATTGTGAGGGTTTTATTTCATTTGTTTGTTTGTTTTGCTGGAGATGTGGACTTGTATCCAGGTTCCCAAATAGTGCAATCTCATCAGTCAAAAGATGCACAGCTTACAGCAGTCTTTGTTTTAACCACAAGCAACAGGGAAACTGGAGGAGGTCCATCATGCAGGAGGAAGGAGAGAGGGAGGCACCCATTGTGCAGGCTGCCTTAGGGGCCATGAGCATAATGGACCTCTATTTGGAAGGATTTTTTTCTCCTCTTCCTTAGTTTTAGCTTTTGTTTAAAAAAATTAGATAAAAAGGTATAATGTCATTAGTCACAACTTTGTTAGAAGGAAGCCAACACTAAATCTTGCTTCCTTCTAGGTTCTGCCTTATATTTTGCTGATGTGAAGAATGAGGTCTGAATGCAAATGGGACCACTGTTTATTCTGACCTTCTTTTCTATTTTTCTCAACATTTTTTAGTTTAAATGCAGCACTGATTGTCTAAGGCCATGATTAATGGGAACAGCCCACATCCTTAGCAAAACCAGGAATGCCTCTGACATTTTCCAAGTCTACACCAGACACAATATTCCCTGAACTGCAGTGGAATCATCCAGCTGACCCTGGTGGTTTTGAGCTCAGACCCAAGGTGTGTGGTGAATGTGCAGAAGAGACGATCTGGATTGAATTCCTTTTTAGTGTCTATTTTATAGAGGAAGGAACTGGTTAGTGGGCCTTCCCAGCTCAGGTCTCAGTGCTCAACCATATCATCATCCAAGAATGGGAGAGTTATGAAGACTCTCTAACTGCTGTTTTCAAAAGAAATGCCTTCCTCATGCCTCTGCACTAGAAGCATCTGTTCTTATTTATGAGGTTGTTCATATAGAAGAGGATATCATGCGTTTTCATCCTGGAGACCTTATTGCTGGTTGAAAAAAACAAACCCAAACCTACAGAAAGCAACATATGAAAGAAAAAAAAAATCTCACACCTTGAAGGTGTCTCCAAAGGAGGTGGGACTGGGTGCCTAGTTCCTCGGTGAGATGTTTTCACCCAGGCTGGCTCTGCTTCAGCAAAGCACTCAAGTGCATCCATAAGCCCCGTTCACTCCAGTGGGTCTTGAAGCCTGGACTTGAGTTTGACTTGATGCAACAGCTGCTGAACTAACTCTTAGTAGTGCCTCCTCCCTCAGTGATGCAGGGAGGACCCTGATTAGAGCTGATGTAAGAGACTGCTAGCAAAAGCTGAGTGCTCTTTACGACAACAAGTTTTATTGATCTCGTAAAACTCAGGAACACTTCTCTTAGCCAGCCACCTATTTTTGACTACCATTTACGAAAAAGGAACATACTATTCATGTCTAAAGACATAGACCAATCAGTCTCAGCATTTAAAGTACTCCATAAAAGAAACATCAATACTCTCCCCCCTTGTGCAGCTACATAAACCTTGTCTCTTATTTGGATATGTCTAAGAGGGTTTGTCTGCCAAAGGTTACTCTGGCTGCTGAATGCCTGGTGCTGGTGCACTGTAGGTAACAAGGTTGGACAGCCTCTGCAAGTGGTTACAGTGCTCCCTGCAACCCTGAATGGCCAGGATAAACCTCCTCTCTCCTTCACCATTGATCACTCTTACAGAGATCTCTATTAGTTGTGTGGGAAATGAACAATTGAACCATGTGCCCATGAGCCCAAGGAGGCCAGTGGTGTCCTGGGCTGCATGAGGAAGAGTGTGGCCAGCAGATGGAAGAAGATGATCCTTCCCTCTTCTCTGGTTAGGCCACATCTGGAGTTCTGTGTCTAGTTCTGGGCTCCCCAGTTCAAGAAAGACAAGGAACTACTGGATTGGGTCCAAAGGAGAGCTATGGAGGTGAGGAGGGCACTGGAGCATCTCTCTTATCAGGAAAGGCTGAGGGAGCTGGGGAGGTTCAGTCTCCAGAAGAGATGACTCAGAGGGGATCTTATCAATGCATACAAATATCTTAAGGGCAGGTATCAAGAGGGTGGGACCAGACTCTTTTCAGTGGTTCCCAGAGACAGAACAAGCAGCAACAGACACAAATTGAAACACTGGAAGTTTCATCTGAATATGAGGAAAATCTTTTCTGTGAGCATGACAGAGCACTGGAACAGGCTACCCAGAGAGAATGTGGAGTCTCCCTCTCAGGAGATATTCCAAACCCACCTGGTTGTTTTCTTGTGCAACTTGCTCTAGGTAAACCTGCTTTAGCAGGGGAGTTGGAATAGATGATCTCCAGAGGTCCCTTCCAACCCCAGTCATTCTGTGATTCTGTGAACCACTGCTTTGTGCTGCTCTTTGGGGAGTATTCAGACATGGGAGACTTCCAAAACACAGCTCTAGTAGAGTGTGACCTAGGATGGTAGGGAGAAAAAGAATGAAGTAGGGAAGCCCCATTCTTGTGTGCCACCCAATTAATCCACTATTGTTACCTGTTTCTTTACTCTTGCCCTGGCTGGGCAGGGGATTGTACTGACAGATTTCAACTTCAGCTGAAATCAGACACTAGAGGAAATGAACTGGATTTATCCACGTGTAGAAGGGTTACTCAGGCAGGATCTATGTTTATTAAAGCACTGTCTGGCAATTCTCATCGGGTGCCTTTATAACTTGTAAACCTTTAATAGAAAAGAAGATTCAAAATACAATCAAGAATACAATGAGGTTTGCAGGTTCCTGCAGTTATCCCTCTCCAATCCTATAATCCATACTTGTGTGGTGACTTGCATGGTTCTGGTCTGATTCTGCAACCCTCTTCCTATGGAAATACATATATTCATACTAATAACTCTTTAAAATCAATACTATTTTATTACATGGTATATATGTTTCAGAATCAGACCTTCTGAGAAGGTCTGTTCTGTTTGCAGACAAAATAGTCAAGAGAGCAAAGTATTGCTTGTGCTTAAATGACCTAATGGGAGACAATATATTAATTTCTCTCATATAGGAAAAAGAGTGCAAATATAATATTTCTAAACGAAGAGGAGAAACCTTAAAAAATGTTCACTTTAATTTAGAGACATAAAAATAAGTCTTGAAGAGGTGTGAATTGGTCATGTAGTCAATATGTCTATTGGAGGACTGGCTTATTAGAAGAGAAAACAAAAGGAAAATTTTGTCTGGTGTTAACTAAGTATATCAACATAAAATATGCTTTTAGCAGTTGGTGATTAGTTCTCACATTTTTAGAAGAAAAATATTACTAAATAGCTGTGATTTCTTTGAATATAATTTTTTTTTTTAATGCACATAATGATTTTCCATTTCTGAACCAAGGATAACTTCTGTTGCTTGGTTATCTCAATAAAAAAAAACTCATAGTGGGCAGGCAATTGTATTTTCATTTGCGTTTGATTGCTTCTACTTACTTTATTAAGAAAGACTCCCACTTTCAGCAATGTTATCAGTTCTTCAGATAATTTATGAGCAAGCACAGATTACATTTGGGATGAAATAACTATAAATCTGTAGTATCTAATAACATGGCTTTGTTGAAGTAGAAGTAATTTGGAGTTAGTAACCTTAAGCACAAATTTGTCTCTGATGCCAATAAACCTTTTTCCCTAGGAAGAGCTTATGCTACGGCAATCAGCTTCTCTTCTGAGTCTGGAAAGAAAAACAGCTTCTCACTTCCACTAAACTGAATGCTGAAAAACAGAATTTTCACCTTCCCACCATTGCTGATCCAGTCTCTGGAATAAATTAAACCTTAAAAACTTTAACTAGGGAGGGCTTGCAGTGTCTGAGACTGCTTAGTGAATTGCTTAAAACAACAGATTCTTGGCACCAAAAATTTCTTGAGATGCTCTTTCCATTGTAAAAAGGATTAATAATAACCAAACATTGCTAGTTAATTTCTCCAGAGTACTTAAAGGGTGGAAACAGTGTGCAGATGAGGGAGAACCCTTCACTACTCTCAGTATTCAAAACCCTGCTGGGTATTCATAGTCTTTGAAATATCTGCTTTTAATTATGCACATTGCCTTTCTGCCAGAGAGCAGGTGGAACAGCTTTCAGTTCAAGTGGGAGCTAATATAAACTCCTCTCAGCAAAGTCTCTTCAAGAGGCTGCCTGTGTCAAGCTGAGACTTTAGGTATGCACAGGAGAATTTCCTCCTTTCAGTTAATTGCCCAAGAAGAACCGTCTTCTTCTGCGTACTGAGAAGTCAGTAAAACCTGCATTTCCTCTCCTCCTCTGTTATCTGTCCAATAGCCAGCTATGTGGCTGTGCTGTACTTTGGTAAAATAACACTCTCTCTTTGTATACAGCCTGGCATAGAATCATAGATTCACAGAATATCTCAAGTTGGAAGGGACCCATAAGGATCACTGAGTCCAACTCCCTCCTCTTTACAGGACTGCCTAAAACTAAACCATATGACTATCAAGAAAAAAATTAGAAAAATGTTAACTAGGAAAGTCTTTCAGAAAATGTCACGCTAGTTTTCTTTTTATATCCAAATCTCCCAAGGTGTATACATCTGTGTACTTTGCGTTGGGATTGTTCAGCCTGGAGAAGAGAAGGTTTTGGAGTGACCTAATTGTGGCCTTCAAGTACCTGAAGGGAGCCTACAAGAAAAATGGAGACTATTTACAAGGGCATGTAGTGACAGGACAAGGAGAAATGGCTTTAAACTAAAAAGTGTATGTTTAGAGTGGATATTAAAAAGAAAATCTGTGTGAGGGTGGAGAAGAACTGGTGTGGGTTGCCCAGAGAAGCTGTGGCTGCCCTATCTCTGGAAGTGTTCAAGGCCAGGTTGCATGGGGCTTGGAGCAACCTGGTCTCATGGAAGGTCTGCCTGCTCATGGCAGGAAGGTTGGAGCTGGATGATCTCTAAGGTCCCTTCCATCTCAGACCATTCTCTGATTGTGTGATTCCAAAATAGATGCTCAAACAATGCATTAATGAAAAATACTGACATCAAGCTTGTCCAAGCACCCAGAAGTCACTTTTGTCTCTACCATATCTTTTTGTGACTCTTTATTTTAGATGATTATAATAGCAAGAATAACTACTGGATAACTAATGTAGACCTGCTGTTTGTTCTTATTCCTTCACACCTTGCATTGAATCTGTCAGGGCCACTTTTTCTCCTTTTATAGCAATTTTTTCCGGGTTTTCCCTGTGTTGTCCATAGGACAGAATGAACACAGCTGTATACTCAGGCATGACTGAAAGTCAGGCATTCAAACTCCCTGCTTCTTTACAAGTTCACATGTGCCAAAGGGCTTTTGTGCACAAGCTATTTGTTGACAGACATAAGGAGTTAGAGGTTTGAAAATTCTTAGAGATATTGTTACACTGTACCAAGAATATCTGTCAACAATCAGGAGAAATCCTATAGACCCAAGGTCTGCTCCCCGAAAATGACTCACAGAACTTTGGTAAAGTTTTGTTAAAGAAGACGGAACTACTTACAGGCTAAAAGAACATTACATTTTTAAACTTCTGATTCAAGAAAAGGCAGGCTCTACATATGAGTCTAATTGCTTTTCTGAATAAGTGTAAATGTAAATAAAAGTTCAGTCAAATGAAAATTTAATAGCCCCACCTACCATAAGCCTCTCATCCCCTTGGTTTCATCTAGAACTAATGTGGATGGGAGAGGAGGGCTTGTGAAAAGACAGCGTGGGCTTGGCCCACCTACAGCTTTAAAAAGTGTTAATATTTGTCTTGAAAATGAAAAATATAGGCTACTGCCACTCAGTAGATGGATTATGTTATAAAAACTATAATCAGCAATCCAATTTTTTTCCTGTTGACTTCATTGTCAAGTACAGTCAGGAGTTTTCTCAGTTCAAGACTTTGGGTTTGAAAGGAACGCAGGAACAACTCTTAAGGGTAGGCCTATAAAAGTAGCATATACTCCACATCACAGACCAATTTTGCATTAGACAAGAAACTTTCACCAGAAGAGATAAGTCTTATGGTGCTATGAGGTGATAATTAAGAAGAATACAGTCAGGAATTTATTGTCTCTGGAAGGGGTCTGTAACAAGCAGGAGAAAAATTAAGTGGAGAGAGAACTAGTAAAAGCAAGAGGGAAGGAGAACATTTTATTCAACAAGGCTACTGAAAAAAACCCTGAAGTAACAATGGTTCTCAGCTTCAGTGTCTAGAGGTTATTATATTTTTATCCCAGACTCTTAAAAAGGCAGTTCCTTATACAGGTATTAGCATTTTCTCAGATCAGGTGACCAGCTCCTCAGCTATTGTACAGAGATGTCACTGTCAGTTTTCATTAGTTGGAGATGTAGGCAAAAAAATCAAAGTAGGGCTTAAGTGGGGTTTAAGATGGGTATAAGCTCTTTGCAAAGCCCGAGGAACAGCTGGCATGCAATGTAAGCATTGTTCATCCAGCATGTAAGAATCCTGTGTCTTCTCCTCTTACATGAACACCATAAACAGCATGAGAACCACAAAAAAGGTAACTGAAACATGCACAGGGCTATGAAAATACTTACATGTGGCAGTGAAACCTTGCAAACCATAAAAAAATCCCACACCAAAACATGTGAACTAGAATAGTAGGAATGATCCTAATACTCTTAAAGGCTACCTCTGTCTTCAGTACTGTGTTGACACTTCATATGGCCATAAGACTCCTCTAAGGACATGTTTAACTCCTTAATGCATTTTGTGCACGAGACACTTCACATAAAGACTTTGTTCATTTAGGTGGTTGTCAAAAACTATGTATAACTGTTGAAGAAAAATATCAGTGGAATGTATGAAAAGAAAATCAGGCTGAAAATGTACAAAAAGAAAATCAGGTGTATGCAGCAGTTACGATGGCAATGCACAGTGGTTCACTACCTTTTCAGAAAACATCTGCAGTACTTAAACACTTGATATAGGATACTGATGTAAATAAGAAAGGAAGAGTACTATATGCCCAGACTGTTCCAAAGCATGTTCCAATGCCACATTTTTTTTTCACAGGTACTCATTTCATACTTTTAATAATAAGAGGAAATGGGTTCTTTGATGTGCAAAACCCAGTTGACAGTAACTCATAGATTTAATGAAGTTATTTACAGTTGAAACAACGTTCAACTGACCCCATGTATTGCTTCCATCTCTCACCATCTTGTACTGAAATTGTGGTGTGTTAAGAATCCTCCCATGGTCTAAGAAAAACTCAGGCCATATATAGAAATAAAACGTCGGCTGCTTTCCTTTAATACTATTCTAATTCTACCAAAGTGAAGCAGAGATAAAGTTTAATGTAAGACACTTAAAATACTGGTTTTTTCTGTCTTGGTTTAAGTCAAAGCTCTAATGGCATTTGAGCTTTTTTTTTTTTTTTTTTCAAAGACATGTAAAGCTGGACACTGTGACAAAAGGCATAATGGAAGGAATGTGCTTCACTTCTCACCTGTCTTTCCCAAAATGTGCTGGCAGCCAAGTAAGATATTTGAGACAGTTTCAAAAGAATGCTTCTCTTCTCTAGTAAAAGGAAGCTTTATTCAGATACGCTTTTTAATTCCAAAGTCCAAAAGGGGCCACGCTCTTAACATCCTCAGAAGCTCAGCTGGATTGAAACGGAAATATTGGAGCCAGCACATGTGTTGCTACTTCTTTTGGCCCAATAATTTAAAAAGAAAAAAAAATCATTATTAAATCTGCTAAAGGGTTCAGTTTTGCCTGGTCCTCAGTGACCTGAAACTCCCAGAAGGCAATAAAGTTGAGTGCTCAGCCTCTTTTGGGAATCTCCATATGGTACCTGCCAAGCACATGACTTCCTGGCATCTGCTGAAGCAGCAGTACCTGCACAACCCCAACACTGCTTGAAGTACGAGAGAGCACTTGAGTCCAACTCTTTAAAGATGAACATTGCAAATATTCCAATATATCAAGTAATTTCTGACATCTGTGGACAGAACAACCTCTTAGCATCGCAGTACTGGGTAAGAACAAGCACAGAAATACATCTTTAAATTTAAATGGAAAAAGACATAAGTATGGATCTTGCTCAACTTTACCCTCCAAATTACCAGTCATTGCAAGGGGTAGCAAACAAACCTGTTGCCCCTGTGTGAGATTCTTCAAAACCAAAGAATGAATTCTGATATTTAATCTGACTTAAAAATTACTTTCTTAAGCTTTTTTTCTGGGAACAAAAATATCACAAAAGCATCTAGTGTAGTCACTAAACTGTATAAGATAACATTTACATAGGTCACTGAGAAATTTCTCAAGATTTACTAGCACATCTTTTTGTTTTTGGTTTCCCACACCTCTATCCTTTCAGAAAGCTGTGAGTTTTCACACAAAACACCCAAACCCTGTGAACGTGTTCTTTCTTTTTAAAAGAATAACAAAAATTTCTTAAAAAATAGCAAATACTTTTGGCTGAGAACTAACCTTTTCATGGTTTCCACAGATTTAAACTGTCTATGTTTTCTTTATGGCTGCCAGCATCTCATTTTTATTTCTTTTTCAAAGCATAAATTTGATTTTACAAGGAAAAGTTAACATTTTCAATTGAAAGCTTCTTGTGAACATCAGTAGTTTTCAGCAGAGAGCAAAAGTTTTGTCACCTTACCTGCTTATATCTGTTCCATATTTATTGTTCTCACGCCCAGTGAAAAAAGGAAGGGAAAATTAAGGATTAACACATGAGAACCAGAATCAGTCCAGCAAGAATGGCTTTGCCACATGCCAGCTTCTCAGCCAGCCCCTCTAACAAAATGTCCATCACCACCTGGCCTTTTCCTCTCTTTGTTTGCCATCACACCTTTATTTCCACAGCAGGTTAAGTGGCTTGTTTGTACTCCTGAGCAGTGGGAGATCAGAGCATCCCATCCTACCCATCTCACAAGACAATAAGACCACAAGCATCATCCCGAGCACTTACACTATTAAACTATTCTAAATTGTCAACAATTTCATGGAATCATAGGATCTCCTGAGTTGGAAGGGGCCCACAATGATCATCGAGTCCAGCTCCTGGCCCTGCGTGGGACAGTGCAAGAATCCCACCATGTGCCTGAGAACATTGCCCAAGTGTGTCTCTTTCCACAGATCATTTGTAAACTAAACTGAACCACACTCAGACTTTGAGCTAATTAGTGAAGAAAAGGAGCAAAGGTGTTTCTACAGCTCTGTTTTGTTTCAGAGCATGGCTTCGAAGCCACCTCCCCTGCTTGTCTCCACTTGCTGCACTTTGTTTCTGTTCCCAGGGTGGTTTCAGTGTCTGTGAACAGGTTTCATTTCAGAGGCATTTAAGGCAGGTGATCTGTTCCAGCTGCACACCAAATGCATTGCAGCTCCTAATGGAGACAACATGGGTCAACGAAGCATCCTTTTGCAGATACAGACAAGATGGGGGTGGTCTGTCCAACAACCCAGCCCAAATTTAGTCTAATTTAAAACCACTCTGTTGCATACAATGTACGTGTAGGGCACTGAACACCATCTTCCCTTACAGAGTCAAACTAATATAAAGTAGACAGAAAACATTAAACATGTATTTGCAGAATGGGCCAAATAATTTCTTTACTGCTGGGGAGTTTAGGCTTTCAATTTAAAACATGTTAAAACATTTAATAACAATGACATGATTACTATTATTAAACTCCCATTATTTTTATTTTAAGCTCAACTACTGAACAGTTATTACCCTGTAAAGCGCTTTCATAATCATAACCAAAGTAGTTGTCAACAGGTGCATTTTACTATGTATTATCCATGTCTCCTTTCAGTGCATTCAATTCAATTGCCACTTTTTCTTGGCACAGTTGTGTGGCACCAGGCATCTAATGACTGAGAGGGAAGCTTTGCTCTGCTTTATGCCTTCCAGAGAGGCCGAAGGTTTGAGTAATTTCTCTACCTTTACCTCTCTATCTTTTTGGAAGCCCTTCCTGTCACCATCCCCTCCAGCTCCAAATGTTCTTGGCTTGTTATTCCTTGACTTGTTGCCAAGAACAGGTTACACTGTCCACCAGTGAAGTAAAAATATAACATCATTGTAGACCTCCTTGAAATAGAGAGACACTGTCCCAGTGAGGTTTACTGGCTCAGTGAAACAAGATCATACAGAACTCTTCCTTCCAAGATTTCTTTTCCAGCAGAGTAGTAGATCCCCAGAAAACTGTGTAAACCTGGAAAATAAAACATTTGGAAGCTATATGCACATAGCTGGTTCAATTCAGACTCATTCAAACATCTTAATTAATGACATTTAAAATGGAAAAAACCTCAAACCTTTAGGAGTGCCAGCCTCAGTTCTTGAGCACCTGCAGTCACTGTGCCAGGCTTGTGTCTCTGTGCTTTCCTAGAGAAGTTCATGAAAAGCTTTCAGAAACGTCAATACAATGGAGTTAGTTTTGTCTTTCGAAGACAAGTTAGCTGTGTTTTCTCAGCTTTTATTTATTTATTTATAGGGAGTCAAGTCTCTTAAAAATCTTCCTTCCTCACCAATAGGAAAATAATTGCATGTTTTTTCCCTCATTCACATATAAGGATGTATGCAGCACAGAGCACACTTTAAAAATCTCTTGTTGGCTCGCCATTTCTTAATTCTAAAGATCTATTGATTCTTTTCACCATGCAAGATCACTGAGATGTCTTTACCTGTAGATGAACAAGCAGGTGATCGGCATAAAGAAAACTTCAAGGCTTAAAAAGTAGAAAAGCTAAAAAAACAACCCCAGTCTTACTTGCTGATTATAACAGCAGCTCTGAAGCCTGGTGTTGTGCACAGGCAGTCCCAGTAAGGGTTCAGTTACCTAAGCACAAGCGCATTATGCCACTGGAAACGCACTGGCAGCACTGGCAAAGATTCTATGGGAAACTCATGTCCTTCTGCATCAGCAGCTAGAGGCCAGGTGGGATCCCTAGGGCATCTCAAATGTCCCTAAACACCTGTGTTTGGCAACTGAGTGAAATGCAGCACTCCCATTCCAGAAGGCATGTTTCTGAATAAACTTACACTGATGCCACTCCTGATAGAGTTAATGAGATAAGGACCAGTTTTTCAACTTCACAGACTGTAAGGAATTACTCTGAAAAGTGAATAGGTAAACCATGTTGGCATCTCACCAGATTTTTAAACATATAGTTTAACCTCCTTTCTTCTTTGAAATCATAGTTTATAAAAAGCGATTCACAATCTTGTTCTAATTTCTTGGGTTTGTTTCTAATGTATGACATTCTTACTGTGTTTTTCAGCTTCCCTCTATAATTATAAATATATGAATAACACTACAACTATACTAAATAAATATAATTATATGGAAACCATTCTTTGTTTACTGTTGTTGTTCCAGGACATACATGGTTTTAGGAGACATAAGTTTAAAAAAGAAAAATTGCAAAAATTACAGTATGAAACATTCAAAAAACCCCATAAGTCTTTGCAGCTTGAACTACTAGTGTTATCCTGATTAAACATGACTTTATATAGCTCAAAACTTAGAAGAACTGGATGTGTTAGAATATGATTTTCTGGAAAGTCTGTGTGTGTTGTGGAAGTTTTTACTACAGCTTTATGCTCTGTATACATTCCAGGTTTTACTGCCTATTAGCAAAGTGCAAATAAGTGACTGTTGAAGTGAAAGTAGGCCTAATGAAGCATCACTTCTGATTCTGATTTGATTATTTCAAGAATGTGCAGAACAATTTGCAGCAGTCTTGGGTTGGTAGCATCCACTTTACTCTTTGTATTCACTACCTCTGTTACAGAAGTATGAAGGATACTTAGGAAGCTGAAAAGTCAGAAAAACATGAACTTTCATTCTAAAAAGCTGAAAGAATAATTTTTTTAATTAAGGAAAATTAAAAACATTAATAATGACTGTTGGTTACTAAATCCTTCATAATTCCCTCCACTTTCTTGTCTGATTTCAATTAGTTGGGATAGTGGAGTAACTGAACAAATGTTAGCTTTTGTACATTTGTGGCAATAAAAGGTATTTTCTCTACAGCTAGTTTAGCTCTCAAAAGGAGTTGCTTTGTGTTTTAAACTTGAGAACCTCTGCTGTTTGGTTAGATCTTGGATTAATGCCTTCTGGAGGGCAGCAAGAGCCATCAGAATTAGTAACACTGAAAACCTGGATGATTTATAGGCTTTATGGAAACTGCAGAGGGTTAGGCAATGAGACCCAGTAACCCCATCACTTTATAACTTCTGCCTTGCTACCAGGGCTTATAGCAAGAAACCATTCTATCAGACAGGTGGCCTTGACAAAGAAGGGTCACTTGATGGTAATCCAATCTCTGAGAGTGTTTTCAGTTGCAGGGAAGATGAGAATTATTCAAAAAAACTCTCAGAGAGAAAGTTAAGTAGGGGTCCAAAAAAATCTATTTAAAACTAATCATAAACCAAACTAAATAAGGAGCATAATCTATATTCTGTGAAAATGCTGTGTGAAACTGCACTGGAAAAAGTGATAACTTTTTAAAAAATAACTTCCATTAAAACTAATTTCTCAAATTACCAACCTGCCTTATTAGATACTGCTTAACTCCAACAAGAAATAAAGTTACCAGAGTTGCCTTCACTGTGTTTTCAGTGAAGCATTGTCAGCTTTTATGTTGCAAAAATTATTTTAAATTTTGACTGTGCTGCTTTCCATGAATGGCGTGGGAGCACTGGCAAAAACTTGCTTGGTGTAGGGTGTGGGATTTGACAAACACAGGGGACTGGGAAAGCATTACTGTCTTATTGCTTTTGCAATCACTGAATCACATTGCTGGCCACTATAAAGTAGTTAAATCAAATCTGCATGGCCTTACTCTTTACAAATGGCTCACTTGCCTTCAGCATAGACAGAGGCTTAGGAAATTGGAAAACCTGGAAATGTGTGGAAAAATGTTTTAGCTGTTTTGGTTTTCTTTTTTTTCCCTGCAAGTATCATTTTTTACAGCTGCTTTCATCCAAAATTCAGGTTAAGGTGTCCAACAGACCAAATGGTGCAGAGGCAGCTCTAGTCACCCATCACAGCTCACTTCCCTGCAGAAGAACAATCCAGGTCACAACAGCAAGATGACTGCATCGCTTTCTGGAGAAAGGTCCCATTTCCTTCCTGGCTTTTTGGTCAGGAATAGCACTGTCATCTTCTGAGGAAGCAAAATCCAGTGGGACTGTGTAATTAATTCCCTAGCACCTCCAAATTATTATTGTTCATTACGAGAATATTTGTTGGGGTTTTTTTGTGTAGTTTTTGTTTTGTTTTGGTTTGGTTTTTTTTGTTTTGTTTTTTTTTTGTTTTTTGTTTTTTGTTTTTTGATTGGCTTTTTGTTAATAGTTGGTGACTTTCTGGCAATTCACAGTTCACAGGTGCATTTGAGGAAAACACATCTTATTAGGCATTAAAAGACATAACTCACAGCAACTCCCTGGGCCTTTCGTAGAACAACATTAAATGTCCCAGTATCATGTTCCTTGAAGGTTTGTCTGGATTCAAGTCTTGGAGCACAAGTCTTAGGAGGAGCAGCTGAGTGAGCAGGGTTTGTTTAATCTGGAGAAAAGAAGCCTAAGTAGAAACTTCATTGCTCTCTACAACTACTTGAGAGGAGAGTGTGTTGAGGTGTGGGTTGGTCTCTTCTACAAGTGACAGGATGAGAGAGAATGGCCTCAAGTTGCACCAGGGGAGGTTTAGATTGGATATTAAGAAAAATGAAACGTGGTCGGGTATTGGAACAGATTGCCCAGGGAAGTGATGGAAGTGTTCCAAAAATGTGTAGATGTGGTGGTTCAAGACATATTTTAGTGGTGGAACTGGCACTGTTATGTTATTGGTTGGACTTTATCAAGTATTAGAGGCCTTTTCCAACCTTAATGATTCTATGATTCTATATGACTCTTTATCTTCCCACCTCTGTGGGATTTAATTTGGATGGGTTTCTTGACCTGCTTCATTCTGTGTGGGTACTGAGGGCCTCTGGCTGGCACTGACAGGGGTGTACATGTAGCCTCACACTTGCTCTGCTCCCTGGAATGTCCTGATTCCTGCTGTGCCCCTGTTCCAGCCCTTCTGCTCGTAAGTCACTGTGTGAGTGCCTCAACTCAGGAAGGTGGAAATTCAGCATGGGGCAAGAGGATATCTGAGTTCCTTACAAAGAGGAAACTCCTACCAAGGAGCAGCAAGAGAGGGCAGCTGGGGGTGGTGACCAAATCCCACCAGGAGCTGAGACCATAATCATGGCAATATCATGGTGATGAGGCAGGTCTGGGGTCAAGCTGAGAGGTCAACCCCAGAGGTAGGGCCAGGAGCAGGTCCAGAGGCTGGTGGGCAGGGCCACGGGGTTGGGAATGGGCTGGGACTTGGTCCTGAGCATGGGCCCAGCTCAGCAGGACCCGTGTCTGGGCAGGGCAGGGCTGTGGGGAGCTGGAGACCAGCCTTGTTGTGTCATGGCTGGGGCAGGGGCTGACGGCCCCATGATGGCTGGGACACAGTCCTGGGCTGTAGGCAGGGGGGTGACAGCCCCAGGGGATCAGACAGTGGGGGTCAGGGCTAAGAGTGCCCTCAGTGCCTGGATAGGTGCATATGCATGGCCAGAATATCCTAGGAAACCAGTGGAGGGATCTGACATACAACAGCTGAAATGCAGGTGCTGGAGAAACCTGGGATAGAGGAGGAGGGTGTCTCAGGACTCCTTGTCATCTCACTTATTATGATAATTCTTCTGCTGAGAAGTCTGAGTTTAGGGGTCTTTTGTTATTGTATATTTCTCTTCTGTGTATTGATACCTCTTTCGCAGTAGCTGGAAGGTGGGAAAGTGTTCTTGTCTTTGGGAAATCATCTGGACCATACAGTATTTGTGTCACAAATAACAATGCAGAAAGGAACATCAACATTAACAAAAGAATCTGGTATAACAAAACTTATCACCATGGAAGCTGGAGAAAAGTACGTTCCTTTGCTTTTTACCTATCCCTTCTGTTTTCAGAACATCCGGAATAAACAATGATAACCTCTATTGATACTGAGATATAAAAAATTGGCAATTTAAAAAAAAAGGCAAAAATCATAGCAATGTTATGGGATTGAGTGTCTTTATTTCCATTTAAAATACATCTTATAGTTAAAAAAAATAAATTAAAAAGTGAAATGTGAAATTAATCTAAAGCAAATGACAATTTTGCAGTCTCTCAGCTGAGCTCACTGGAGTTTGAATAATTGAAACCTACATGCCCCAAACCCCTTTTGCTATGGAATAGGGCATTTTTAAAGTATTTTCCTTTTTCATGACTGTCTCATGGAAGCAAAAATGGGAAAATTTTGTAATTGTGGACTTCTCTTACAAGCTTTCCCATTTATAATTCTACTCTTATTCCGGAGCCTACAAAGTCTTTTCTATTCAATTTTACTCTCTGAAGAAATCATTGGAGACCGTTCTCCAGATGCTGAAGTAGCAACAAAAGAAACTGATGTTTTATTAAAAAAAAAGTGAAACAAATAATCAAACTTAAGATAACCTAAAAATATTTTTCTTATCTTTTAGTTAGAGCAAACTTGCATGTAACTCTTTAGAATATACCCTTTTTTTTAAAAAAATAACATTTTCTCTTTAAATAAAATTACCTTCTAGTATCCTCAGAAAATTCAAGATCATTTACATCTTGTTTTACATCATCTTTTAATACTGTAAGATGAGAAGAAAATAGTGTCTGGCATCCTGCTACACAGAGGTCTATCTAAAAGCCTTTGCATTTGTTCTCATACAAAAGTCATTGTAAAATGATACCTCTGCTCATGGCTGGGAAGTTCTGAAAGATTAGGCAGTCTTCATTTGGCAGAATGCAAAACCCAATTTTCCTTCTGTTCAAGGCCTCCTGCACAGTACACTTACTTCAAAATCCAACTTGCAATGATGTTGCTTTGTAAAAGTATAATGAAAGGGTTTGGAATAGGCCTTTCAAGTCAATTGCTTTGCAGCTTTGCTGTAGTTTTTTGGAAGGCACTTCTCATTATACTGTGTTTTATCATAGCTATTAACATTTATCAGTTGGTACTTGATATAAAGATTACTCTTGTATAATGAGCATGATGAAAGACCCATTTGTGCCTCTCATATCAAGCACACTGGAGATCTCTTGCAAACTAAATTACCTTTATGAGAGCAGCTTGCAAATACAAAGCACTCAAAAAGCCTAAGCTCATATTCCTCGCTTGTATGAAAATGCACTCAAACCTTAGCCTTAAATGAACTATGCTTTAATTTACACCTAAATATATACCAAGAATAACTTCTCCGGCTCCAGTGCAACTTCGTACAATCCTAGGGATCTTCCCAAACAGATGTAATTGAAAGGTTGAGAGCTTTATTTGTTAACCCAACAACATCAACATGGTAGTGAGTCATCTGGTGACTTTTATAGATCTAAAATTACACATAACTAGAGCTACTTTTGTTCCTCATCTTGAGCCCATACTACTATGCTCTGATGGGTTCTGGTTTAAAGGAAGAGCAGTTTTAGACCAGAAATGTCATGATGGCTTTTAGCCAAGACCCTTCTTATATAAGGCAAAAACCACAATGAACAGCTGACATTAGTAGTTCCTTGAAGTAAGTCCAAAGCAATTCAATACAAGACTGTAAGCATAAAGTATGATAAAACATCATTGTCGATTTAAAACCCCTTTTTTTCAAATCAAAGTTTGTAGTCTTTCAGGGATTTGGGATTTACAAAATAAACTGCAAAGGAAATAAATCTGTACCTGGCATAAAGTGTTCAAGACCAGGTTGGATGGAGCTCTGAACAACCTGATCTAGTGGAAGGTGTCCCTGTCCATGACAGGGGGTTTGGAACTAGTTGATCCTTAAGGTACCTTCCAACCCCAGCCTTTCTGTGACTATGGTTCTATGGCAAGATTGCTCTTTGAGTGATGTTCCCCCTAGTCATGGTTTTCTCTCTCACATATTACATCTCTCTTCTGTATCTTGTACTACCTGTAGCACAAACTGCACAAGAGTAACTACAACAGCAGAGTAAAAGAAAAATATTTTGAAGATCAAGATGCTAATTGTATATTGTAGCAATGGCAGAAAAGAGGACACGAAAAGGCCGATGAGTGAAGGAATGAGTGTTGATGTGAATTAGCTGATGTGAATTCGCTGTTTGAATTATGTGATGGCACTGATTTAAAAAGTAATGTACTCTTCAAACAGTAGCAAATTATTTAATTAATAGTCCAGATTCCTGAGTATTCATCAAGCTACTATTTAGCCCTTCCAGAGGAGGACAAGGGCATGCCTTTTGTACAGTAGTATAAAAACTTTATTGCTTGTGTAGGAGCACAGAAACAGGCAACAGGCGAGCTGGTGCAAGAGGTATCTGAAAGGGCAGATCATGTGGTTGGCAGTGGGAGAATCTGTGGGAGTAGTACAGGACTTCCTGGCTTTCAGCAAGAGCTTAAACAGGTTAGGTAGTGAAGAGGAAGGCAATAAAGGGCCTGGGGAGGTAGGTTTCACAGGCAGAGTGAGCAGCTATGAAGATGATTCTGGCAGAAAGTGTGTGTGCACTTGTGCTTTCAAGAAGAGGAAAAGCTGTGATGGGGAGAGATGAGGAAAGAGAGAGAAAAGCTGCTTAAGTGGTGGAACGAGGTCTTGGAAATAGTTTGAGAGGAGAGCAGAGAAGAGTAGGTTGTGTGGGGTGATGGAGAAAGCAGTCCTAGACAATGTTTTTTTCTAATTCAGCAGAAGGGCAGTAATATTTCTAACAGTGACAAGGAGGTAGGAACGCAAAGTGAGATAGAATCTTGGCCATGATATATTTAGGATAAACTACTCAGGAGTAAGTGTCAGAAATACAATGACAGGAAACAATGCAGAGAGAAAGACTGAGTTAAAAAAAATAAGTTCAGGGATAAGGTTGACCTTGTCTTTTCTTGTATCCATGTTTGCTTCAAGTCCAAGCAGGTAATTTATTTTTCCATATTAGATCATAAAATCACTATTAACTTCAGAAAGGAGGAAAAAAACAGAATGAACAGCTTTGTGACAAATGTTACCTTTAAATTACTAGGTTTAGCGTACCTGTCCACTGTATACTGTAGTGCACATTTTCACATTTTTTGTTCTGCCAGGCAGGATTTTATTAATTTTCATATTTTGGAACATGCTTCAGGTCTGCACAGATACACAGCATGCTCTAGCATAAGAATTTCCTTCTTACCATCAAGTTATAGCACACATGGCAGTTCACACAGCTTGTGTCAAAGCAAGTCAGAACTCATTGCCAATTAAAGGGTGGCCATATACTGTTTTCTTTAGGCACTCAATTAAAGGCAGGTTTCTGGCCCCTCATCAGTTCTAGGTGGTCTTTTCCTCTTGGGTTGTTTTTCTTTTCTTGGTGGTGACTCAAGTGCTTTCTTCACTTTTGAAATCTGTAAAACAACCCACGATCATTTTGTAATATTCTCTCTAGTTACACGTGCAAAAGTTTCCAAGTAACAGTCAGGACGTGGTAAGTAATTTCTCCTTCTTCTTCTCCTAGGTACATATTTATTCCAAAGTCCTAATGGTGGTTAGTGATCTCAAAGGAAATCAAATAACAGATGCACCACTGTGGATGGCAGACATGCCAATTTTCCATTGATGAGTTCAGGGGACACTGTAAATTATGTCTGCTGCTAGAAGACCCCAGAAATGGAACAGTCAATCAGAGGACTCTTGCCTTGTTTATCCTATAATTTTGGGACTTGAAATTTAACTCCTCTCTCTGTCCCTTCCTCTCAACAGAAAAGCTGAGAAGGCACCACATGTTTAGATTTAGCCTCTTTTGGATGTGCACAAAATTCACATTGACTTTGGGACCTTTGCCAGGGTACATGCTGACAAAAGACAGCACAGACCTTCATTTGATAATGAACCTTTCTTCAGTCATCAATATTTTACATTAAATAATATAATCATAGGGCAACACTGTTAGTCTGAGGATCAAGAACTGCAGAGACCCAAACTTAGAGGAAAAAGATGAGAAAATACCCATGAGATTATGTGACTAGGATCATTTGCTGTAAAGAAAAATTAATTTTAAATGGACTGTTTACCCACACCAGGTTGCTAGAGATAAGCTCCCACCTTTGGAAAAACACCTCTCTTCAAGGAACAACCATCCGCTTGTGGTGGAGCCACACCACGCTTGCCTTGAACAAAAAACACAAACACTTGCTCTGGCAGCCTGCTGCTTATGTTAAGCAGTGGTGCAGAAGCAAGTTTTGCCCATTCTTTATACAGCTGTGCCTTGCAGGAAATGGTGGATGGAGCTGTTTCCTTAACCTTGCCTGGCTCCCGAGCCTGCCAAGATCGTGGGCTCTTTGTGCTCTGGAACTGAAGATCTCACTCCTCCAAAGCTTCCTCCACACACAGCTAACTGAGAGAGAGTGGACAGGGGAGGAGGAGAGGGTAAGGAAAAGAGGGAAAATAGGTTGGCCGTTTGTCAGGGGGTTTCCAGATGGCAGGCAGGCCAGCTGGGGCAATAGCTAAACCAGGCTGCCTGACACCCAGAAGTCCAGGACAAATGGCTGCTGCATGTGCACAGTATGCCCAGAATACATTAGATTTGTCATGCATGTGCAGGCCATCTGTGAAGCAAATGCTCAGCAGTTCCAGTGAGCTGAGATGGAAATATGAGGGCCCCTGCAGAGCACAACTGTCACTGGAAAGCGGCTCCCCCTGAACTGGGTGAAGAAGGACTCTGTCCCTCTGCGGTATCCATGCTGTATTTCAGCATCTGACTGCCAGCATTAAAGATTTTTTCAGTGACAGCATGACCATGAGAACATTATACACATCTGTGGAATAAGATGGATGTTAAATTGTGCCCACAAAATACATCTGTTTTTAAAAGTGGGCAATTGCATTTGCCAACAGCGCATTTAAGCAAACTAAAGTTACCATTCACTTTCACAGTGCCAGCTGCTGGCAGGGAAATATTAACATTTCTTGCCCTCCCTCCATTACATGGCACTGCTGGAGTGCAAGGAAAGGACAACCAGTGGGCTGTTTGGGAATTAAGTTGTCCCTACTGCTACTTTGATGCTCCAAGGAACTGATTTTAGTGAGATATTCCAGAATCATAAAACCATAGAAAAAAAATGGGTTGGAAGGGACCTCTGGAGGCTCTGTAGTCCAAACTCCAGGCTAATTACAGGCTTATGCAGGGTTTTGTCCAGTTGAATTTTGCAAATCTCTGAGGATGGAGACTTCAGAGCCTTTCTGGGCACCAGTGCCAGTGCTTGGTCACTCTCACAGTGAATCAGTCTTTTCTTAGGTCCCCCTAGGACTGCCTCCATTGCAAGTCATGGCTGTCGTCTCTTACCCCTTTCACTGTGCACCTTGAGAAGAGTTTAATTCTGTCTTCTCCATAATACTCTTAAACAGAAAGGGGAGAATTTTAAATGACATTTCTATCCTGCTAGTTTTGCCTCCGCTTAGAATTTTATACTCTATTGTTCATTCTTTCACAATGAGGGATAGGTTGGTGCTGCTTGCATTTAGCATTTCATATATAGGCCCATTTCTTCACCATACCAGAGTAAAGCTTATTATCGGGAAACCTGAATAGAGAATATGCCTAAGTGTTAGAAAAAAAGGACAGGTTTTAAAACTTCTGAGCAATTACCTTTTTCTTGGAGGGGAGCAAAACACAGCACTACCATCTCCTTTTGTCTCTCTTTGCGTGGAATTTCACAGATGTATTATTACTCTCACTTTTCCAGCTTGGAGTTATAAACAGAGAAATGGGACGTGTTTTTTGTGTAGGATTTTTCCTACCTCACAGCGACTTCATGAGTGTAAATATAAAAGATGTTCTGTGCATACCTCAGAGAAAAATGTGCCTTGACAAAAGAATTTGGGCATATTTTTACTAGTATGGTACCTTTCCTGAATCCAGTCAGGAAGATTTTTGAAGGGACAAAGCAATCACTGAAATGCACTAGAATTTATACAACTACTATCCATTTGTCTCTTTGAAAATCTTTTTACCCTAGTTAAGATCCTCTTTGAATTGGTCTGAAGCCATCTATGGTGACAGAGTGGCTTCTCAACTTTTCTATAATTTTCACAAAAATTTGCTACCTCTTTAATTCAAGTTAAAGTTGTGTTTTAGTTTTCATGACATGGCAATACTGCATCATGATTCAGAGGCAGGACACAAAGGTCTTGTCAGCTCTAGTCGGCTTCCGTATGGTCTTAACTTGACATCAGAAAAGGAAACATGGAAATGATGCCATATAAAACAAAGTTTTATCCTTTTAAGCAATTGCAAAAAAAAAGTGCTTGCAGCTTACCTTAAGCAAACACTTTTTTTTTTTTCTTCCCCATAGAACCTAAATGTGTTTGGAAAATGCAGATCCCAGGAAGAGCCTAACAACCACCCTCTGGAACTGTATTCCTCTGGTTTCTCTCTGCTTGAAATACCTCACTACTACTTGCTTTGTTTTTTAATGAATTTCTACAATTTTAATTATTTTCTGATTTAATTACTTTTCCCCAAAAAAATCTTCAAGCATATGCTAAATGTAAAGATAGGCAATCTTTAATAAACTGTTAGAGAAAACTGTGTCAGAGTTCTTTCTATCTCTGTAATGTATTCATGACAAATATTCTGTCTGGTCTTAGAAAAGTAGCAGTGAGGGAATTGCTCATAGGGCACCAGCATGAGAAGAGACAAAAGTGACTCATTTCATGTGGTCTTTCATTAGCATTCTTTGTAACACAGGTGTAATGACCACAATGAAATGTGACATCCCTCAGGTTACTGGAAATGTTTTAAGTAGGAACCAGGTAAACAGAGACTATTTAAACTCTTTTGGAGACAAGTAATAAGGCTGTAATGGACAGCTATAGACAGGCAGTGACATAGTGACTAATGAAAAGAAATAGGAAAAAGCAATTGGAAAATTTTCTTCCTTATTCCTTCTATGAAAAATAAGTAGGAAAAACACCATGCTAACTGGAAAAAATGCAGATCTTAAAGGTGTCTGATATCCTTCCTGTTATGCTGAAAGAAATGGGGAACTGGAAGCAAGCAAGAGGGGAAAAAGAAAACCCAAAATAAATAATCAGCTTGTTTACGAGGAAGATTGCAGCAGCTGGATGAGCAGCAGGAATGGAATGGGACAGGATGGTCTGGCCCAAGTCCACACTCTCCACACGCACAGCCTCCTCACAGGAGTGACATTATCCCCAGTCAATAACCTCTTAGACAAAACTATAACTTCAGCACTCCTCCCACAGGCCAGTGAGTAACTCTGAGCACGGGGCCATGCAGCTGAATTAACTGTCTTGTGGGTTTCCTTTTCTGCTTTTCCTTTTGCTTTCAGGTTTCCTACTCCTGCTCATACTGTTGGATCTTTTCCATACAATCCTAAACTTGACGGCTCCTAAATCAGCTGCTGTTGAGCCAGATGTCCCAACACAGTTTCATGTTTTTCTGTGATCGTGGCTATGACTGCACCTCCTCAACGGTACTGGATCTGGGGAGGACACTGATAGCAGCGTTATGGGAACAGTCTTGTGAGTGGCCTGGAAATATCTCAGGCATTTTGTCTACTCCAAAGAAAAGATGAAAGGTGATTTCCTTTACTGATTCTGCATCCATTTCCCCTTAATTTTTCCTCTCTCATTTTCCTTCATTGTCTCTTTTTTTCTTTTTCCCTTTCTCCTCCCAGTACCCCTTTTCTTGTTCCATGCTCACTATAGTGCTCCTGACATGTACTTCCCTCTCTTCCCTCATTGTACTCTTTCCCACTTTCTCTTTTTACCTCCTTTTTGCTTTATTCATTCACCTCTACTGTAACTCCTCCTGTTCCCTCTTTCTGGTATCCTCCTCATTCCTGTCAGGTAGCGCTTCTTTTTTTGCTAAGTAATCCTGCAATAGCTCCATTTGTTTTCAAATTCACTTTTCATGGCTACACACAGCAAAACCACTTTCATACCATATAAAGAGTCAGAGGACATAAAGCAGCTGAATCTCTGTTCTTCCTGAGAAGGCTCTGGCTCACATCAGTCCTGTGATAACACTGGAGAAATGAACACGATGGACAGTTGGACAGAGTGGCCTCCATCGCTGTAGTCCCATCTGCCCTGACATGGACATTGTCCCCTCCTGCTGGCTGTGATGGGGTGCTGAGGTGGATAAAGCACAAAACCAGTGAGTTTGGCTCCCAGAACGTGGTGGCACCAGGGTCTTTAAGGGCTCAGATACTCATCGTCTGAGTCAGGGAGACAAAAGTTCAAAGAAGGGCAGCATCTACAATAAGAAACATGTTTTGGGCCTGAGGACTAGAGGAGTTAAAAATAGGAACATGTGGGCCTAATTACAAAACAAAGGAAAAAGGGGCTAGAAAAAGGAACAATTTGAGGAAATTAGGAACAGTTGATCAACCAGAGTATTGCAAACAACCTCAGATACTGCTCCTGCTTTTCTTACAGGAGAGATAAAAATCACGTAACAGATGCCCCATGCTCTGCATGGGAATGAAATGCAAGGAGGGCTAAAACCTTGAGATGTGTAGTTGACAAGATGATCCTTGCATGATAAAAATAGGAGTTAACTCTGTCCTTGTAGAAACTGTGCAGGCCTAAAAGCTGTAACAGCCTTCAAAGCTCACAAAATACAAAACCTGCTGGTGGAGACCTGCCTGATCTGTCTCTTCAAGCAAGTTAATTCATGTCCTCTCTCTCAGGCCCTCACAAACTTACTTCCCTGTAAACTTGAATGGATTCTCCTTAGCTTACTCCAGCTTTCTCTGCTTTAATGAAATATATATTTTAGCAATACTAAGACTCTGAAGATTCTCAAGTTCAACTATATTGGCTTTTTTGAGTATTGTATTTCATTGGGTATATCTTTAAAACTCTAATCAAGATAATAAATTGATGGCAGTTGTACTATAATCTGAAAATGCAATGGCCTTACAGTGGTACACTGCAGCCAAACTTCCTTTTGACTTGGGTCTAAAACCTGCATTTCATCTTAGATTTCTTGACCTGGTTATATTTTGAATGCCCTCCATGCTTGTACAGATGGTAGAAAATTGTCTCAGCTATAAGGCAAAGAAGAAACCTACCATAGCACAGTAGTGGCCAAAGCAAGCATGAAAATTACTGGATCAATGCATTAGACTGCTACTTTTCTTTGTTCTCGCTCTGATTCCAGCAGGGCATGTTTAACCATACCTGGCTCTGTGCAGTGCTCCACTGCTCTACTGGACTTTGATGTCACATTTGCCAGTAGCACCTGAGAGTAAGTGCAGTGACTTCCTGGTTATGTTTTACTTTGCAGTGGTGAAATACCATTACAGAACACTGTCTTTTTCTTCCAGCGTTTATAGTACAAGCTTTTGCATACTGAATCTAGATTATGATGATAATTTTGTGCAGAACTGTTTCTTTCCATTAAGATCTTCCCAATGCAAATCAGAGAAATGCCATGAGAAATATATGCCATGGTAAATTCAGAGTCATTATGAGTCTTCATACAGCACAGGAAGCCTGTATGGTAGGATCTAACTGTGTCATCTAACTGATAAAGAAGCAATAAAAAATTTGGGTGATCAGTTGTGATGATTACAGAGGAAAAAGCAGCTGATTTTCTCTCCTAGCACATTTTATTAGCGTAAGTACTTCACCCTCAGAACACGAAGAAACATCAGCCAACCTTGAGGACTTGCACTCCTAAGCAAACCCTGTCCCATACAGACCAAGCACAGAAATGAATGCAGCACTACATTTACTATCCAACCACGCAGCAGCTTGTTATGTTCTTTGTCATAGTTGTTCTTGGACACAGAGATACTCTCATTCAATGCTGATAATTTATAGGCATTTTATCATTGAAACTTGTTTGCTTTTCTGTGCCCCTAGAGCTGCTCAGATGTGGCAGAGATCAGTGCTTTGAAGGAACCTGAAGGTATTTATTCTGGATCATACTTTTTTGGAAGATATCAAAGAAAAAAACTCTAGTTTTTAAAAAGTTCTCTGACTCAGAAATCATAGAAATTATTAGAGCCACTGAAACTTATTGCAGAAACCTGTAATGATGATTGCTTTTAAACTAACTGCTACATTTTTGTTTTCATCTCTCCAGTTTGGCTTGAATAGGGTAATCTCACATCTGAATGTATACATTTACAAGTGTGTGAGTCACTAACAGACAAAAATCCCTGGGGTCCGCTTACTTTCCTACGCTTGGGTAGTAGCACCAGAGGATATCCTTCACACTCTCCTGTTGTGCTTGAGGACGCAGGTCTCCTGCAAACCCTATATGTCCTCTGCCTGCCCAGTGCTGATGGGTGCTGTATGGCACCTCAAATGACACCGGATGACTGAATCAAGCCCCTGAATAGCTATATTCTAGACATCTAAAGATAAAATTTCAAGGAAGAGCTTCCATGTTGGGATGGTTCAGATATTGGATATATGCTTGTATCAGATCTCTAAATAGTAGTGCACTTGCAGTTTTATTTTCTGAGGAACCTTATTATGTGGAATTCTAAAATGTAAATCTGAAAAAATTTTTGAAATGAAATTGGAAAAAAAAAAGTCCTCCAAGAAGTGAAGCGTATTGCAGTTTCAGTACTTTTTACTTTACTCCTGAGTGCTTCCAGCAGACTAACAGTATTCCACAATGAATACCAGGATAATGGTAAATATGTATAAGCCCATGCAACATATTTCTGAGACTTTACACCTTAGCTGAATTTTTATATTATACCTGTGTCATCTGTGTGCTATTCTTGACATCTAGAAAGGGGTGAAAGATAAAGAAAAAAATATGTAGTTGAAATAACTGAATGATGATTGTCTTTCCTCTAGACATGGATATACTTTATTTGCTCCAAATAACAAACAAGAACATGAGAACACATTCTTTTGGGTCCAAAGGATCTCCATGTCCAATCTGACTTCGTTTTACACCCATCGGTATCTTGGATGGACCATATCACCCGTACCTATAAGAAAATTACCATCTCTACCAAGATGCATCCATGGAGAACTTTAGCATATTTATGCTACAGGAGTTATTTCGAGTCACCAAAACAAAATGAGAACAATTTTAGAATACAGCATAGAAATTGTCTCCTGTGGGCCTTAGAGAATGATAAGGAATAGCTTGAAAATAGCATTTGCTAATTTCTGAAGGGGTATTTGAAATAAACTTTCCTCTTTCTTCCCTGAGGTGTTATTGAAATGACAATTTCTTTCCATTTCCAAGCAAAGAATGTTTCCAAAAATATTTTCTCGCTTGACCCCAGCGTACTGCTAAGGCATAAAGTTTAAATGCTTATTTTCTGCAACTCCCAGGGTTTTATTTCTCCTTCTTTTATGTACGCCTGTTTTGGGAAGCTTGACCTCCAGTACTTGAATGTGGAAAGGCTGATAACTTACACTGGAACTAATGTTTGGGGAACTTGTATGTCTGGAGAGCTGGTTTGAATAGAAATTGTAAAAATGCACTAAGGGGGAAAATTGACTGCCAAAATTAGACTGGCACACTTAAAGATTTTAAGCGCCAAGCTTCCTGCATAATGGACTGATTAGCTATGTCTAAATTCATTACTGAAATACAATTAATGCTGGTATTCTTCAAAACTATGAAAGATAAAAAGTGCAGCAAATGTTTGAATGCATAAACTTAAGCTTTAGGGTATTCTTTTGGAATATATAGTGTGTTTAGTGTTATAAAGTACTGGACATGTTCAGACAATACCCTACTAGGAGGGTGGCTGAATATTCTCTTCAGTTTGACCTCAGGGCACTGTTCTTCACTGAAGCTTTTCTCTTCCCCCAGTAGTTGCTTCAGTGGAAACATATTTACAAGCAAGCTGGGAGTTTCCTTTCCTTGTTCCTCTAACAGATTTTGGAATTTCAGTTCAGTCCTTGATAACAAGGTTTCCAAGTACCACAAGGAAGTTTGTTGTCCAGACACATAACCAAAATGCTGTTTCAGGTACTGCCTTGGTAGGCTGGATGGGAACTTATGGTGAAGGAACACAAGGCTCAAGATCCCAGTCTGAGTGTTGTAGGAGGTTAAGGCCTTCTGCTTCCTCAGATATACCTCACAAGAGCAGGGAGTGACAGGACAAGGGGGAAGAGCTTCAAACAGAAAGAAAGTAGGTTTAGCTTAACTATAAGGAAGGAATTCTCCCCTGGAGGATGGTGAGGCTTTAACACAGGTTGCCCAGAGAAGCTGTGGCTGCCCCATCCCTGTCAGTGTCCAAAGCCAGGTTGAATGGGGCTTGGAGCAACCTGGTCTAGTGGAGGGTGTCTCTGCCCATGGCAGGGTTGTAACTGGATGACCTTTACAGTCCCTTGCAACCCCAACTATTCTATGATTCTATGATTCTGCCCATCACCTCTATCTGAAAACCCGTATTTGCCACTACCAACATTGAATAAATATCCTGGCCGGTGCTGATGGGAGCACAGTCACATATTTCTTCTCTGCTGACTCTGGATCTGTAGGAGGAGACCACGGACAACTGGGATGAGAGCGACTATGCCCAACAGCAGGACAGCAAGGTGTGCCCCAGTCTTGCAGCAAGGATTCCCAGTTTTTTCCATTCTTCCCACACTGTCAGGTCTCAGAGGTAGTGAGTCAAGCAGAGAGACTCGCATATGCTAAAGACTAGTTATCCAGTTTTTACTCAAATTCTCTATTTGGCCTTTAATCACAAAATTTCATGCACAAAACTACTCATGGAAGAACATTCAGAACATACAGCTCCAACTTTCCCTTGTATAATGTGTGGATCCACTCCTGGCTCTGCTGGAAAAAAACCCCTTTGAGTTAAAGAGGCTAGTAATAGAAATTCCATGCTTACACGTGCTAGAGTTTCATTTCAGTGACATAATTTATCAGTTAGACTTTGCCAAAGGGAAGAAGTTGACATTATAGGATTCAAAAGCAGCGTTTAGGATGAAATCAGTTAGAAAGGGCTCAGGTTTCAAAAGGACATGCTGTGTGTGGACCTCAGTCTACTCACTTGAGCTCATTTCTGGAGATTTGTATTTGTAACCAAAACTTTCTTAGTTTCAACCTTGAAAAGCACTTAGAAAATGGAAACACATTCCAGACAGTAAAAAAGGCTGTGTTAAAAAAGCTTGTATTATTTTTTGGAAAGACATAAAGAGAATTTAGGGAGATTTCATGCAGATTCTCTAGTGGAAAGGCATGCCAGATAAAAAGCTTAATCATATTAACTCTCTAGAAGACAAAAGGACAGGCAAACTTTATGCATGTCAACTTATAGAAATCCTAAAACTCCATGGAAGGCTTTTTGTAACTTAATACATGCTGTAGCCTCTTTTTCGTTCCTGGTATATATTTTCAAATATTAATTTTTATTTTTCATCTTGCTATGTATAACTGTATAACCTAAGTAAAAGCTGTATAAATGTCAATGTCTCAAACACGAAAACACAGGTGACTAATCTAGCTAAGTCTTGGAAATGTCTGCAACTGTGTGAATAATATATAAACCAGTTGAGCTAATTTAGGAGTGAAGTGAAGGATATATCCAACCAACGGAGATGAATTCTATTCCTGTTTCAGGCGTTGGCTGGAGGTACTATGAATGAAAGGCAGAAAAGAAAATTGGCATTGAGAATCTCTTTTTACCTTCTCTTCTGAGCTGATATTACATTCCTCTGATGGTGTCACTTATGGTTTTCTACCCTCTTGTGCTCACTTTGAACCCACTTAGACAGCTTGTTTATGCACATTTGACAGTAATAAGAACAAGTGAGCAGACCAGAGACTGAAAAGGAAAGCTGGTCAGGGAGTAGCAGATGGCACATTTCTGCTTGGTGCTGGTATCCCTAAAAGGCTTATTTAAATACCAGCCTAGAAACAAGGAATCCCACATGATTTTTAGTTAATTTTCTCTAAACATTACCAAAAAAAGTTGTTTGCTGCTTTAAGGGAACTGTATTAGAAAATTGAACATTGTGAAGTCAGCCGACTCTAAAATGGAGTAGAGGGTGGCAAAGGGTCAGATTACTTGATTTAGACATGTAAATTTTCACCATTTGGTGAAGTTCTCTTAAATAAAAATTGCCTTCCTAGATGATAGTAAATCTTCATCCAAAATTCTTTCTTTTATTCTGACCGATGTGTAGGAAGGAACATAAGAATGGGTGGTGTAAGGTTACTGCCCTCCAGGACTTGCTTTCAGCCTCTGACAATTTGTAGTTGAGAAAGAGTCTAACACTCCTTTACTGTTCTTGTGCTCAAAGACCTTCAGTGGGCTTCTTATTTTAGGTTTTTACCCAGTTGCTTTCTGAACCCATATAAAGTCTCAGGATCCACAAAGAATTCCCCAGGTCAGTTAGGTAATATAAAGAAATGTAATATTTTTGTTTTCTTTTGCTGTGATTTTTTCTGTTTCTGTTTGAATCTTCCACCAGTTAGTTTAGGTCAGTTCTCCTACAGCAGGTGCCAAAACCTAAGCAAGTAGAATTTTCCATGGAAGGCCCTCAAAAGGCAACTCTGTTGATGGTTTAATAAACTTGATTCAAAACTACTGCTTTGCTTCGTTCCCAAAACTGAGATATGACCTAGATGCTTGAGTCAGGGAGCCAGGGTCACAGTCAGAATAATTTACAAAATTATTACATTTGTGTGTAGTATTGTGGAGCCTGATAGGGCTGAGAGAGAGGCTCTCATGTGCTGTGCATTTTCTGGGTGTGGCAAAGGAAAAGGAAATATCTGTGCTGATGATGGACAGGGCTGAGCTGCTGATGTACCATAAAGAGTGGCAGTTTACTGAAAAATGAAATGTTTTGTGCTAAAGTAAAGCCAGAATTAGTGTAGTTGAAGCATCAGGACTGGTTTTGTGAGGCAACACACTTACTTTTAATTCCTGGGAGTCTGAGTCACTGTTGATTTTAATCTCTCATTCTGTCTCTAGTTTCCTTAAAACTGACTAGAGCAGGGTTTTTCTAAAAGCAAGCTCCTCTTTGCACTTAAGGCAATGGAGAATTTGTATGAACTAGGGCTTACGAGATGATAGTTTAATAGGATTAATGAGCAGTAACACAATATATGACAGTCACAGATAGAGATATTTAGGGAAGCTTCAGAAACATATATGTCTCTATTGTCAGTTTGAATTGAGGAGGGAGAAGAGCACAGAGTAGTCATGCCTGTTCCTTACCTCTCCTTTTTGTACTTCTATGAGGTTTTGGCAAGCATTCTGTGTTTGGACTCCACACAGACGAAAGGAGCCTTTTCCATACTGATGAAAACATAGAAGGGAAAATTGATATAGTTCTTCAGGGCTGACGGGAAAATGAAGATCAAGAATGTTGTTAAATTATAATATAGACCTAATAGAAAATAGATGATGATGGAAAATACTGACAATATAACTGGCCTTTAATGAAGGATAACATTTTCCATTACAGGAAATATAAAGCACTGAAAACATTTTGAAGACCTATCATTTAAAGTTTTGAGTTTTAGTGGAAAATACCCCTTCTCAAATCGTATTCATGATACAATCCCATAAATTTGGGATTAAAAGTTCCTTTAAAGTTTTGGCCTTTCTTCAGCATATTTTTTTTTATTCTTTTATGTTGTATTAATTTTTGTTTGCTTTGAAGAGAAAAAACCACTCCTCTCCATGTTTCCATTCCCCTCCCAATTCTCTTCTTTTAATGAGTTGTTTGACTCAAACATCATTCTCCACGTTACCCTCCTAAATTTTTATGCTCTCTCTGTTCTTGTTTCTGGCAACATCGGAATCTGCCTTCTCACTTTGTATAGATAAACAGCTCTCTTAAACCCAACAATTCTCAAATCAGCACCTAAACTGTCATTTCTTTTGCTTTTAAATCTCAGGAGCATGTATTATTTTCCATTTCTATCACCTTAGTTTTAACCAATTCTTTCCTGATTGTCCAATTTAAATTAGTCTATTCTTCTGCTGTTTCTCTCCATAAATACAAATATTGTAGTACAAAATACCACTGAGCAGTTTGTGTCATCAGCCTGTTAGTGCTGATATAATGTTTTTTCCTCATAGTCAGACTTTCTCAAAGACTCTTTTTTAGGGATACCTTCGGCTATATTTATTCTTATTTTATGCCACTACCTAGGCAGCTGAATTGAATGTTCCTTACCTTAGACATCTACAAAACTCAGGCCTTTAAATGTGGGCACATCTCATTTCAAGGTCTAAATGAAGGCAGTGTTAATATCACACCTCCTTTTTCTATTTCCAATTTGATCCTCTCCCTGTCTCTCTAGATACTCCTGTAGAATACCCAGCCATATGTCCCTCTCTTCCATCTCAATTTGATTTTTTTTTTAATTTATCCTTGACAACACTACTGTCAAGTTGTGAGTTTGTTTCTTCTGTAAATCTGTCATGGCCATTCATGGGTCTATTTCTTATTCCTGAAGCTGGTTTCCTTCTCCAGCCTGAAGTCTACTTTCGATAATGACAGATTCTAGTTCTTTGGACTCCTGAGGATGGACAGACACTGCCTTCTGTACAAAGAAATGAGCCATCTCTTGGGCTGTTACAAATGCAACTTTCCTGTTAAAGCTGCAACCTTTTGACAGGAAACCTCAGTTTACCAAGAAATCTACTTTCCAAAGGAATGTCCTTTAAAGAAAACGAAAAAGGTTTGTATTTGTCCAAAGTGGAGAAATATGGTTCCAATGTTCTTATTTAATTCCAATTCAGCTACCAAATGTAGTGTTTTTTGTATGAACCTTGCTAAATAATTTTCTTTGTGATGAAATTAAACTCTTCTGATGTGTTACTTCCCAAACTAGAAGGGAGAATTTGTGTACCATTGAAGATGTGTTTTGAGCTGAATATTAACTAGAAAGTGGACAGGAACCACCCAGCTTACATGTGGACAAGGTATTGGAGTGAGATCAGAAGCTGTCAGAGCTGGATGACTGTGCTGATGCACTGCAAACAGGAGCTTCCCAATTTGAGACCAGTGCAGCCAAGTTGAAAAGGAAGTATTGGTAGAAGAACTGTAAGATGTGGGCAATATTGATAGCTGTTGTTGTCATTATCATCATCATTATTGTCTCGACTGTGTCTTCATCTGGAAAAAAACTCAGATCAACTGAAGGTGCTTCTGAATCTTCAGTCTCTCCACTTCCAACCTGCTGCATTTTCAGTCCATTTACTGCTGTTTAAAGCAAAACTATTTTCGTTACTGAAATGTTAACTAACTTTACTGGTTGCCTTAAGACTGCTGCCGTTAATTACTAACAAGCACAACTCACCACTTGCACAGTGCCTGAGGTGTTTGGCAACAGCAGCTTCCAATTCAATCGAATTCCTTAATTTACTGTCAAAGTCATGGTAAGAGGAAGATAAGGTGAAGATGAATAAAACAGATTACCAAAGCAACTTCATTTTCTGTGATCATTGAGATTAAATATACAAACCTTTTGCAAATGCTGACCCTTAGTTCCTCTTGAGAAGGTGCAATTTACGATTGTGTCATTTACATCAAATTATTACCACCAAAGTAGGTGAAAGTGTGGTTAAGGTGGATGTAAAGTTCACAAAACACACTGCATATTCTAGTCATGAAAAATGAGGTGTTTGGGGTATTTTTTTGTCTAGCTCTGTGGCTCTACCAGCAAATTGCTTTTCTATTCCCAGCTCTAACCAGTGGGTATGAGATTCTGGATAAGTTCTTTGTTCTGTTTTTCTAGAATTTCATTACTTGGGAAGAGCAGGGGAATACTTACTGTCCTACTGCAAAATTTAGAGTTATTTACACAGAACAGCAGACAACTGTACAAAAATCCTTGAGCTGGTGGGAATCTGAGCCAGTAATTCCATGTGATACACTGAATAGCCCTGTGTGGCTGGGAGCAGCCTAACCACTATTAAATGGCAATTTGCCAGAGTCTGGGTCTGGACCCCTGACAATAGCAATGATTATGTTAGATTAAGCTTTTTGATCATGTAAACATTGCATTGTCCCAGCATATGTGGGCTGTACAAGGCCTCCTCTGAAGCTGTGCTGTAAATTTGGTCTTGGTCTATCACAGGCAAACTCCAAAGCTCACATAAAATCAATGGATATAACCTATATATCTGACCCTCCCCTCCCACCTGCCCCAGCTCAAACAGGCTGTACACTGTCGCTGTTACTCATAATCTTGTGATAATTATTATTATGTCTTTTAAAAGATAAAACTTATATAATCTCAATGGTAAAAAACCTACACAGGCTCAGTAGGACCAAAAGTTCATTCTGTCAGATCAGAATTACCTGTAGGTGTTTCATAAGGTGAAAACCAAACTTTCAATTGCCTGTCACATTCAAAGGTATTTCAGATAAGACTCTCAATTGCCTTAAATTTGCTCACCAAAAATCAAGGAATGTTGTCACCCCACTGTGAGCACAGTTAAATCCTGGCAAAAAATCATTGCTAAAAAGAGCCATTACTGCATTTTATTTGAAAAGCAGGAAGATTTTGCAAAAGCATCAGCTTGGTGAGACTTAAAAATCCATTTATATGAGAAGCAAAATTTCAAATTGACAAAATCAAATGCTGTAGAAAGTACTTGCTTCTTTTTCTTAGCAGTCACCAAAGTGCATAAGTATTTCAAACTGCTTAACATCTGTATTACATAAGCAGAAAGCAATTCAGCTGCTTAGAGAATATAAAAAACAACTTTGACCTTACATTGGAGTCATGCTTCAAAAGACTGATTATTCATACAAGGAAAATTGCTCAAAAACAACTGCTTGAAAATATTCTCAGAAAGAAAATAGATCGATTGTTCTGAGGCAATAATATAATTATGATATAAGAAACTGGATCTTTCTTATTTTGTTCCTAAGGCTTTTTCTTTTTTCACAATGTGTTT
Source organism: Corapipo altera (assembly GCF_003945725.1). Taxonomy (NCBI): domain Eukaryota; kingdom Metazoa; phylum Chordata; class Aves; order Passeriformes; family Pipridae; genus Corapipo; species Corapipo altera. The sequence goes on along the minus strand of NW_020884898.1, from coordinate 4,942,514 downwards.
CATCTGCTAGTATTTGAAATATTTTATCTTTCAAAATGTTTTCCTTGTTTGTTCAGCATATTTGTTAGCTTGCTTGAATGTAAGTCTTCAAGAAGATAGAGAGTTGCTGCTAATGGGACAGTTTCAAGCAATGTTAGATCAGAAACCACACCACTGTAGGGTTAAAGAAGTGTTGTGTTGGTAGAAAATAGTGTAAAAATGTCCATAAGGAAAAAAACTGTGATTCAAGATATTTTCAATGTATCCTTGATATAATACTAAATTACATTAATTCTGGATTTATTTTAAGGTAATATTTTCTCTCTGAAGGAGAAGGTCTAGTCATCTGTTTGAGGGGCTGAGTGGAAGTTCTGGAAATCTGGGTTCAATTCACAACACTGCTACTGATTTCCTCCACAATGCTGGGTAGAGAGTTCAGGCCTCACTCCTGAAATCACTTATGCAAATCTTTATCTTCATTGTTGTGAGTAGTTCTGGGATTTCAAGAGGTCACACTGTAATCTAATTAAATGCTGAAGACTGAGGCCATGTCTCCTCAGCTCTCCTCTGTTAACTGTGGATATCAGTTTTTCACTTTCTTCCACCCATTTCCCTCTTGCTTCTTTAGCTTGTTAAGTTTGGAGATCCAGGATGGGGCTTGGGCTTCTCTAGACAGGAAAATTAAGCTGTCTTAGCTTGACCAGCGCACTTGAAGCAGCACATCCCCCAAAGTGTGCTCAGTTGTTACAGTGCATAAAAATGAAGCGGGCTCAAGTCTTCTCCAGAAGAGAATCAGTAAGTTTGGAAAACACCTGTAAGGTCATCAAGTTCAGCCATTAACCCAACACTGCCAAGTCCACCACCAAACCATGTCCCTAAGCACCACATTTACATGTTTTCAGAACACTTCCATGGATGGTGATTCTGCCACTCCCCTGGTCAGCCTGTTCCAGTACTTGACAATTGTTTCTCTGAAGAATTTTTTCCTAATCTCCAATTTAAACCTCCCATGGTACAACTTGAAGCTATTTCATCTTGTCCCATCACTGGTTGCCTGGGAGTAGAGACTGACCCCCACTTTGATATTCCCTTCTTTCCAGCAGCTGTAGAGGTGATAAGGTCTCCCCCGAGCCTCCTTTGCTCCAGACTGAGCCTCTTCAGCTCCCTCAGCTGCTCCTCATCAGGCTTGTGCTCCAGACCCTTCCTCAGCTCTGTCACCCTTCTCTGGACATGCTCCAGCATCTCAGTGTCCTTCCTGCAGTGAAGGGCCCAAAACCGAACCCAGGATTCAAGGTGTGGCCTCACCAATGCCCAACACAAGGGGACAATCACTGACCTGATCTTGCTGGCCACACTATTGCTGACACAGGTCAGGATGCCACCAGCTTTCTTGCTCACCTGGGCACCCCGATGGCTCATAGCAATTAAATCAGTCCATAAACAAATCTTGTAACTTGGGTTACAGGATCTGGTTGATGCTCAAGTATTGGGGTTCAATTTTTCTTCAAGTTCTCCTTCATGATACTATGCAGAGGTCATAATTTTTTCCTAGCAGTATTGTTTTTTATCGTTTATTAACGAAGTCAAACTATAATGTTGCTGTGTATTCCGCAGGAGAGGTTTCTGGGGAAAATCAGATAGTTTTCTCCAGTTATCTGTAATTCACCTCAGTGAAACTGTTTCGAACAAGGATTTTTCCTCAGTGATTTGGTCAAGTAGCTCTGGACAGTGACATTACACTACATTAACCAATCTTGAAAGGTAATTCACTTAGTGCTTCTGATGTGCATCCTAATTTTATCAGTTCAGAATCACAGTTCAGTGGGTTTCTTCTTGTCAAACTTGAGCTATTCTTTTTCTACCTTACATTTTTCAAATAGTTTTCAAACCAAGGGAAGGAATTTCACACCACTACTCAAAATAAGCCACTCAGCAGAAAAGTTTCAATTTCCAGCTCTTAATAAATCACATAGACTTAAATCAGATTCACGAATTCCAGAGAAGTTAGGCATTTATGTTCTCAATTTCCATAACGGAAGTTGCAACTCAGTAGGAAAATCTGAACTCTCCAATAGTTACCTGCTGAATTTAATATCAGGCAGAACTCATTTGTTTATGTCTGCTAGTCTCGCAGTGTAAAAATGTTATGCAATATTAACATAAACTTACTGCCTCATTCAGTCCCCTTTGTTTCGATCTAAACACGCAAAAAAAATTTCCCCCTCTAACTTCAGCACTGGTCTCTATTTATTACACAGCATGTCTCCCTATTAGCAGAGGTTGAGCAAGGACCATAAAAATATCACATCTGCTGACTTACAAAAGCAAAGTGTGGGAGTGTAAATCTCCCTCAAAAGTTCTCTCCATCAAGAGACACAGAGTGCCCCCTTGTCTGTAAGATGCGTGACCACTTGCTTGTGACGTGATCATCTCCCCATTTTATACTGTTGATTATTTAGCTTTTATATTTTGATGAGCACTGCTCCCCTTCTCTGAAGGCTGACACTGCTGGGGCCTTTCCCCCAGAGCCAAAAGGAAGGCTGCTCCAGGAGCTCTTTGCCAGGGATGCTGAAAGTGAAGCAATGGAGTCCCACCCTTCCCCTGTGCTGAGTAGGGGGCTGAGGAATCCAGATGGATTCAGTCCACAGCTGAGGTCTCCAAGTTCACAGCATAATGTGCTACAGTCATGTCCCTAAACTGGCTTCTTATCAGACTTTAAAATGAAACATTATGTTTTTTCTCTTCAATACTAACTTTGCCAGAAAGGAGTTTTTAATTTAAAAAACAAAAGTGTGTGTGTAGAAACACTGGAAAAAAAATAACATCTGTGACCTGATACCTGTGTGTCAGCAATGATTAAAGTCACAGAGGGTGCATAAACATATGTAGCAATTAATTCAGGTCCTCCTTGTTACAAGCACCACATTTTCTTTTTCTTCTGTTGATTACAAATGCTGCGTGATTACTTTTAATCCAAAAGCAATAAATTTACACTGGCTGCTTAATCTCATCTGTAAACTGAGCTTTTTTGTTTCATCAGCCCCCGATTTATTGCATTTTTGAGATAAAACAGCCAATGTTTGATACTGTTTGATTTTGGTGTACTGTATCTTTTTCAATTCTTACTTTTACTGTGTTTATGTTTACTTAAAATCCTTCTAAAGAAAAATTAAAACCAGTAAGGCTCATCTTTGGAGTTCCAAATATTTTTTTTTTTTTAAATTCTTTTTTCCCCACAGATTTTCCACTTGGGATGCATATAAAGTACCAAAGACATTTCAGACTGTGCAGCATTAGTTGAATCTCAGGATGTGTTCAGACTCTCTCTTTGCAGTTCTTATATTGGCCAAATTCAACATTGTGCTCTGCCAGAAAATGTCAGGTGGTAACAGAGAATAATTTTAGGTACTTTCTTAACTGTCAACCAGATGGTGATAACACAAATAATCATATCAAACAAGTATTAACTTGTCTCTCACCCTTGCTTCCATATGCTATAGATGCAAAAGGTCATTCATATGAAGCACTTACCATGTATTCTTCAGTACACAGTAGACACTCCAGCAAAACTGGTCCCTGGAGTATCCCGGAAGCACCCTGGTTGGAATTCCCCAATGACAATGGAAGAGACAATAGAAAAAAAAAATCTATTATTAGTGGTTCATGATTACGATTTGAAGTGAACCACATCAAGTAAGTACTTCATAGTTTTAAGTCACTTAGTAGCCTTAGCAGAGCCTCTTTATTCTCACGTAGGCAAAATTCTCAGCTCTGTTCTCCTGCATTTTCAGATACTTACCACAGTAGATCATTATACTCCTTGGTTGATTTGCTGGAGTTTGCCATGAAACTGATGTAAGGATGGCCATGGAGGATTGAAAAGAGTACTGACAATATTTCAGTTGTATGTGCTGGTTGGTTTCTCATCTAGTGCAGGCTATATTACCATCATTAGTAAATGAAATTATATTAACTTTTGTCTGCTCAGCATATGGTCTATGTGTTTCCTGTCTAAAGCACCAGTCCTGTGAAGGAAATTAAAGCAAGGGGTGAACTTTAAAGGGATTGGGCATCACTCTTTCAGATGAATGTAGTAATATTGCAATTAAAGGCTGCATACTTCTTTAAGACTTACCTGGCTAGAGGAATATTTGTAAATTACTTTGATACAAAACTTCCCAAAAACAGCATTAAAAACAAGTACATGAAATCAATGATCTAAAATTAAAGAAAACCAAATTTTTTCTCCCTTCACCTTCCATTAAAAAGAGTAGTTAAAGCCTTCTACTTCCTGTGGAAACAGATGAAACATAGTTGCCTTCTGTCTTAATTTCCCCATGCATATTTCTGAGTCCTGACATTTTCTTTCTCTCAGCAAAATAAGACCTGAAGTTACGGCCTCTCCATGCTGTATTACATGTCTTAAGAAAAATACTGGAGTACCTCAGAAACTATATTGGAATAAAATCATCCAGATTGCAATGTCAGAGTGGTTTGCTTTTAGTTTGAATATGAGAGTGACCCATTCCAAATGCTCCAGAGAAATATTTCCTTGTTCAACTCCCTCTTTCTTCCCCCTCAGCTCCACCTCCAGGCTTCCTCAGGTTATTTCCAGTTTGCTTTTAATGGAAATTCCTTCTGACCCCAATCTGGTACTTGATAAATTCAACCTTTTGCATGTATCAATCATAGTAGCCTTTAATCCAATTTATGGAGGGCTGGGGAAAAGAGAAAGAAGTAAATATATGGAGATCAGTAGAATCACAACAGTGTGATAAAAATCCACTCCCAAATGGGTGAAATTAAACTGTCTTCTGATTCTGGTAACTGAGAGGCCTTTAATATCTTACTGCTTCTTACCTGAGTTGGAGCCAATGCTCAGGGTCCTCTAGAGTCATCAAGTTACAGGTTATAGTTCTGCTTCCAAAGTCTGCCTGGCAATTTCTCCTCAGTGCTCATGTAGTCAAGGTCTCATAGGTATTAAAGGCCTCTGGCTGATCTCTTCTTGTGCATGCATAGTTTGCATGCCTGACTGCATAAGAGGTCCTCATGCCTGATCTCTGTTTTAGCCAAATAATGTGTCCAGCCAGCCATCAGCACCATCTTGTGGTGCTGGCACCACCAAACCTCTTAGTACTGTCGTGGCACAAAAGTGGGAAGGTGAGTTCTTGAATAATCGGACAGGCGGCACCTACAACTCACACTGAATTTGCAACTGACTTTGACCTACAGACCTTTCGATGGTGTGTCCTGTGCCTTCTGTACATAAAAACTCTGATATATTTCAAAATATTCAAAGGTTGATTATAGCAATAAAAAACATGGTTGCAATTTCTCCCTCATAGTCATTTGAGCCCATTTATTTCTGCTATCACACAATCATCTTTTATTTTGGCATAATTCTGCTGCTCAGCTCAGAGGATGATACGTGTGCTACTTGCCATTGGTTTAGTTAGAAGCCGAAAGCACTGGCATCGTGTCAATCTAAGCATGAGATTCGTGTAGTCTTCCATGGGATCAAAGTGTTCTACAGGATCCGTGTCCTCGAAGCTTAACAGTTTTTCAGTAAGCAATGTTATTTGATTTATGAGGTTTATTCCCATCTTTCAGATCAGCCTCAGGGCATGGAATGGTGAAAATGAAGTAGCAAAGAGAAGTAACTCGCACCCATGCTTGGAAGAGGTTTTGTGATGCCCTTTCCACAACTTCATATTGATAGCTCCTTTTAGAGGAAATGGAGTTAGGGGAAAACACATACCAGCACACCAGCAGATTTAGACAGCAATTTCAGGAGTGGGATTTAGCACAAACATTGTCTCAAAACCACTATTCAATTTATATTACAAGCATGTACCTAGCACATCCACCATTTTCTCTCATCAGTGGAAAAATCTTTAAAATTTGTGCAGAAAGAAAGAAGACAGATAAGAAAAAGGATAAAAGCAATGTGAGATATCTTAATGAAACCTTCTTCTAGGACAGTGGTTTCTCCTAGCTCAGTGTATTCCTGCAAAATATTATCCAGTAAGATGTGGTTTTCACCATGTATTGCAGGTGTTAAGGAGGAAGTGTGTCTCCTTCAATATCCCAGCAGAAGGGCATGTCCAATCTACAAATATTTTCTTTTATTTTTTTCCCCCAAAATACATTTAGGAAACTTCCAAGATCCCAATAACTTGGAATTGAACACTGAATCAATAGAAATCAGTAGAAACTGTGTAGCACCTCTGCTGATTTCAGCTGAAATGTAATGTTTTACAAAACTCCAGATAGTTGCAGAGAGCACAGATGAGTATGATCTATTGCAGGAGATCTTAAATACCATAACCTAACAAAAAATATTGTTTCATAACATAATAGGTGTCCTTTTCCTCAGACTACTCAGTATGCCATGTGGCAGCTTTGCACAACTCATCCTAATTGCTTCAGTAACTACTCTTATCAGTTGAGAAGGAGTCAAGATTTTATATTGGATTTCCCTACCAAGAGCCATTCCAAAGAAGGAAAATCACAGAATGGGTCAGGTTGGATGGGACCACAGTGAGTCGTCTGGTCCAATTTCCCTGCTCAGGAAGGACTATCCCAGAGCACATTGCACAGGATTGTGTCTAGACAGTTCTGGAATAGTTCCAATGAGAGAGACTCCACATCCTCTTTCGGTGATCTGTTCCAGTGCTCTATCACTACACAGCAAAGAAGTTCTTCCTCATGTTCAGATGGAACTTCCTGGGCATCAGTTTCTGCCCGTGGCCTCTTGTCCTGTTGCTCAGCACCACGGAGCAGAGCCTGGTCCATCCCCTGACACCCTCCCTTCAAAATCTTCATCAACAGTTGGTCAGCTAGTTTCCTCAGTCTTGCATTTTCTTTATTCACTTCTTGTTAAAATGAGCTACTTCCATTTTCCCTCTCTTCACCTGCTCATAATTATTTGATTCTTTAAAATTAAGGTGGAAAGGATTTGTTTTCAAAGCAAGTAAAGTTTCACAAGAAAACTAACTAGAGTTAGCTGTAGCAGTATTCTTCAGCAGCAGCTTCAGCATACTCCTGTCCCTTGAATATATAATAGAATATATATTACTTTATTCCAGAATAATTTGTGTGCTTTCAAAGCAAAGTAATTCTTCTTGTGAAGAATAAGGGAGAGGGGGATGGAGTCCAAGCCACTTTTATTCTAGTTTAGAATTCCCTAGCAGCTGTTCTATGCTGCTCAACAGAGGAAAGAAATGACAACAATGTGCTTTTCTGGGATTCAGAATAGACAAAGTCTTACCACTAAAGAAACTGGATAAGAAGACAAAAAGGAAAAGAGAAAAAACACCCAACCTCAACATATACTACCCTTGTACAAAGACTTCTTATCAACACAGCCCAGGACCAGCTATTGACCAAAAAAAGTAGTATTACTTTAGGAATAATCTCAAACTGTAAGATCAATTCAAAACCCCTTTGGAAAAGAAAGACATGTAATATGTAAGGTTCAGATAACACACCCATGCTTAAATTGAGCCACTGCAAGTTTTTGAAGTGTGCACAAAGCTAGAGATGCTAACAAAATGTTAAAACATTTTGCTTTCTGTTAGTTTTAAACTGAATCCATTATCACAGATGTTTCTGCAAAATGTTGTTTAATTTTATTGAAAATTGTGGACAGAAATTTTAATAAATGTATGATATTAATAAAAAATTTGGGACAAGTTTTGAGAAAAATTTATTCTCCCCATTTTTTCCTCACATTAAAAGCTGCAGTCCAGAAAAGCCCTCAACCTATAAATGCATGAAAAAGACTTCTGTGAAAAGTCTTGATTAATTTTATGAAAAGAATAAAATTTACAGATATACTGTAAAAAATGTAGTTTCTGTGCAAGAATAAGACTTGAAGGAAATGGTTCCTCAAATGTATTTTCTCACCCTTGTTGATTCATTGGTAACTTTGAAACTTGAAACTGGTTTTGGTTTTATCCCACCATGGAGACTAATTTTCATGATCTCTCATAAGAGTACATAATTAACTACAGGTTAAATTTCAGTGAGTGGTAAAACAATCCCTCTCATGACAGTCTGTCCTCTTCAGGAGTAAGGAGTCTGCACAGACACCGAGATATTAGGAGAAACACCACAGTTAATCACTGCAAACATGGTACTAATCGGATTATGTTGTCTGATCCTATTTTCTAATCACAAGAAATTGTGATGGAAAGAAAAACAGACCACATGTTTTATTTCTTACATATAGAAGTTGCTGTGGAAGGCACTGAACATGACAAGATACAAAATAGTCTAGAATGAAAGGATCTATATGAAGCATAAGAAATGTGTCAAGAATACATAATGAAAACACCTTAAGCATTTTATTCCCAGAACTCTCCTCTTCCTTGGATGGGAAAAGGTGATGATGGTGATGTTGGCGGTGAGAGGGAAGGAAATGAAAAATGGAAGGAGAATCTTCTGGGGCAGAACTTATTCAACAAATATTCAAATAACCTGTGTTTTTCAACCATTAAAAAGACATGTTTGAAAGGTGATTTTTTCCTGCTGATTATCTTGAAAGTTTCCTTATGAAATACATGGATTTGCTATGACATGCATATTGTTTTTTGAAAATTGCAATTTTTATCAAAAATACATTTTCCCTCAAATATATTGTTTAGGAAAATATCTCAGTTTCTGTAACTCCAAGACAATTTAGTTCTACACTGCAAAGATGATGAGTACCTTTATTTCCTCTCCAACTTTTAAAGCCTGTTTTCTCAGCATAGTATTCCATGGACATTGCACCAGCTTGACAGAGCCGGACACTGGGTAATCAATTATCAATTGATTTGCCAACAATTCACACATTCAAAGCTGAAGCATTTTTTTATCATGTACACAAAACAAAGCCATGCCAAAAAAGGAAGGGAGGAAACTGGAGTTGTGCATGCAGATCAGTATTTTAGGCTGCCTCATGCGTAGAATACGAAATGTGTTATCATAGAATGTCTTGGGTTGGAAGGAACCTTAAAGATCATCTTGTTCCAACCCCCCTGCAATGGGTAGGGACACCTCCCACTAGACCAGATTTCTCAGAGCTCCATCCAACCTGGCCTTGAGCACTTCCAGGAATGGGGCATTCACAGCTTCCCTGGGCAACCTCTTCCAGTGCCTCACCACCCTCACAGGGAAGAGTTTCTTTCTAATATCCAATCTAAACCTACTCTCAGTTTGAAGCCATTCCCCCTTGTCTTGTCACTACACGCCCTTTAAATAAAGCAAACTAGCCTAGCTGTTCTTGCTGAGGGGGCTTCACGTGAACTGAAGTTAACTCTCTTGTCCCCCTTCTCAGTGTAGTCGAGAAGATATTAGAAGAACACTTATGAGAAACAATTTTACTCTCTGTATGGCAAAGTAAATGTAAACCATGTAGTAGGAAAAATGCAATTCCCACAGCAAGAATTTTAGTGAGCTACCTAGAACAGATCCCTGTTATTTGAAGAGTCAGGTCCATCAAAAGGTGTCACTGTGCCTAGGCTGTACCTTAAAAGTTTCTCACAACTCATGCTTGAATAGATAGCTGGGTGATGAAGATATGTTGATATTTAACTCATCAAGTGAAAGGTCACCCTGGCCATGGAGGGGGTTTGGAACTAGGTGATCTTTAAGGTCCCTTCCAACCCTGGCCATTCCATGATTCCTATGATTTTATAGCCCTGTGCATAGGCAGCATCTTTCTACTTTCCAAGAGCTTGTCTGACAATGCGAACATGGCAAACATCATATCCTTCATCCAGAAAAAAAAAGCTGCTAAAGGAAGGAAAAATTACATTAAAACTATGGCTGCATAAATGTGTGTGGGAGAGAAAAAGGATTTGAAAGAATTCTGCCAAACCAATTCCTGGTATATACACAAAGGGTACTGTAAAATTCACATGCAGAGTATCAAAGGGAGTGTCTCCCTTTTTTCTTCTGCTACAGAGTTTTGCAGATTAACAGTTCTGGTCTAAGATAAAAACCAATGTCTTATAAATTGTACAACACAAGTTTGCAGAGAGCTAGCTGTAGCTTGGAACCTTAAGAAAGCCATTCAAAAAGCAGCTTTATGTCACTTCTTGTCTGATGTCTGTGGAGTGAAGCACACTGAGGGGTGGGCAATTACAGGTTCATTCTTTTTGTCACTTGAGAGGTCAGGTCTAACTAAGAGCTGGCAGCCCCGGAATCACCGTTCTGTGACATATATGGCTTTGCTGCCCTCAGCCCAGGCTGTGCATGGCTTAGCAACTGATTTGCTTCATGTCTCAGTTCTTGTGCTCAGAATTCATTGCCCACATTTTCTTCTCACTGATACTGGTTTTATGCCAATGTAGCTCAACTGAATTATGACTCACAGCACCTGAGATACCTTTTTAATGGGATGATCTATCCCCGGCTTTGATTAGCTGCCTGCCTTGCAAAAATTTAAGTTAGGCATTGAACCCAATTGCAAGTGAATTACAGAAGACCCTGTTGAGAATAGTGTCTGCATCTCTGATACTGTTTCAGATCTAATGAAAAGTTCATGGAATGTTCCTTCTAATGTTATGTTCCCAGTCGAAATTATTCACCAGCCATTTCGTCAGGTCTCAGCTATTTATTACTGCACAGCACAGTGCCACCATTTCTGGAGGTGTTGTTCATTACCCACTGCTCATTTGAACACGTCAGAAATATTCCTGTTCTCTGCCATCATGCCTGGAAGTGTCATTAACCAGGACAGCATCACCAAACAAGCCAGCCCATGTGGCCATACGGCAGTGGCATTCCTGGAAGCACTGTTCTCATTCTCACTTCTCTGGGGGATGCCAGGTGACAGCAGAGCCAACTGTTCTTTAAAAAGAACACCAGCAGTAAAAGCACACATTTGCTCCTAGACACAGTTTTCCAAAACCTGTGGGAGCTGCCTGAAAACAAAATTCACATCACCTCCCTTTCCCTTCTGTGACCATTTCCCAACACGCTGCCGTGGTTTTACCATCCTTGGTGCAGGACATGGCATGGCAGTGGCTTACAAGCCAAAGTTTCAGGAAGAGTTAATTTACACAGTTTTGACAGTTTCAGTGTCTACCACAATGGTAACACTATACTTAGACACCCTCAGGTAATTAACTTTAAATATTCTAGTACAGGATTATATAATAAGTGATATCTTTCTCATTTTATTATTCCATCATTAAGCACATAAAGTTAGAGGAAGTAGTTTATTAAGCACAAAATACTTCCATACTGCAGCAATGATTTAAGCATAATTATTTTGGAAAACTCACAAGCAATACTGGCCCACCTGTCTTCAGTGCACCAGATGTAACTCTTTAATGATGTTATAATGCTTTTGCACCATTCGGTATCTGCATTTACGGTCACAACTACTATCCTCTCAGTAATCCTTTGTCATAAATATATATTGCATATATAAACTTGGACTGGGTGAACATGAGACCATTTTGGTTAAAACACCCAGGACAAGAAACACAGTTTTGACTTTTTGGTTTGGTCTAGTACAGAAGGTCAAAGAAGTGCTGAAACAGAGGAAATACTAATTTTGAAAAGTGTTTCAAAGAATTTAATTATAACAAGAGGGCTGCTACCTACTGAAGATTATTCTGTCCAAACCACACTGATTTTCTTGGTAGAGTTTAACAATATTTTCTAACCATAAACCGAGAAGAGAAGGGATTAAAAAAAATTTACTGCAGAAATTCTCAATGGCATTTCCCCCAGCATCATGCCCCTCAGGTCTAGTGGCATTCAGAGTCACTTAAATGGAGCTTACAAAACCATCAAAGACACTTACAGTTAAGCTTCGTCAATGCTCATCCTTGATGGCATCACAGACAAGTTTGAAACATCTGCCCCATAGAGTGATTTTATAGCATAGATGGTAGAGGATGGCTGGGTCATGAAAATGAAACTTTAAATGTGGTCAGTGTCTTACACTCTTCCTGCCAAATTGACATTGGTTGGTTTGAAAAAACCATTTCCACACTGTAGCCAGAATTCTTTGTCAGTCAGAAGCCCCGACTTCCCTGGTATTTGCTGCAGTCAGATTCTGTGCTGAAATGCTTGGGGTGAAAGAAGGAACTGCCCAACTGCTACTTTGCAAGAACCCTTGGAGCACACTTGGTGGCACCATGAGTGGTTCTTTCCAGAAAAGAAGAAAAAAGAAAAAAAGAAAATTAAGAACAAGAAGAAAAAAGAGAGAAAAAGCAAGAGGAGGAGGAGGAGAAGAAGAAGAAGAAGAAGAAGAAGAAGAAGAAGAAGAAGAAGAAGAAGAAGAAGAAGAAGAAGAAGAAGAAGAAGAAGAAGAAAGAAGGAGGAGGAGGAGAACCCCATCCCCCAAGACTGTAGAAACTTTCTTTAACCATATTGTTTGACATCAGATTTGGCTATAAAGGCCTAGAGTATACATACTTGATATATTTTAGAAGTTATTAGTTTCTCTGATTTTCTTCTTTATCCTAAAATGAGGATAAAAACATCTTGCAGTCTTTCATCTTTGGTTTTCAGGGCACCCCTAGGCAGGTTTCTGCTGTTCTCTGAGCGAGTTGTAAAGCATTATTTTTCACATTTCCTACTACCAGCCCATAGACTTCAGTTTAATGAACATTATTATTTAATTTACAAGTAAGTACATTGTTCAGCAGATTCCTTCTTGTGAATCTGTAAAACCTACTGCTTGGAAAACACAGAAGAGAAATACTTCCCAGCCCCCCCCCATTTTAAAGGGAACAATTTCTCCCGGCAATAACATATACATTTCCTTCTTTATATATTACCCTGCTTTCAAACTCAGTATTAACTGTGTGGAATCATAAAGAGGGAAGGGAGTCAAATAGCAAGCAGGATTTTTGGAGACTGTTGCTCGTATAAAACCTACAGTATCTGGTGCTATTGAGATGTTGCTGAATTTTATCTCAGACTGGTGAATTGTTTTTGTCTTTTTCTCCTTCTCATAAATATACCACAACAGCTCTGTCTCTCAGCTCAAATGGTGTACAATGTACAGCTTGCACAGAGGCCTCACTTCACCCTCACTAACTTGCTCCTTGGTTACAGAAAATATATTTTAGTTGATATCAAGTTTTTCTTGTTTCAGATTGGACCTTGTGCAAAAAACAAAAGTCTACTAATCTTTAACTTCCTACAGCTGAGCAGTAGGACTTTTTGCTAAATAAATATGGTATTGCCATATATAGAGTGGAAAAGATTAGGAACAAAAAAGTATAAGAACACAGGCTGAATTATGAGGAGATGGATTATTTTGTAAAAGATTCATATTTGAGGATGCACAGACATCACTGCTCTATTCTTCAGCCTCAGGAAGAAGGCTGAGTCATGAGGGAAAACTACATCTAAGAGAAAATGGATGCAACTCAGCTGAAATAGGTTCAAATGACACGTAATAATTTACACAGGTCACCCATGCAACCTAGGAGGTGTTGGGCAGGCCATTGGCATACAGAAATGTGCGTGGAGGCAAAAGAATGCCTCTTTCTCAGCTCCTACATTAACTACAGGTTTGAAAAAGGGCAAGTCTGTATTTTCCACAGACCTTGGTAGGTATCTGTGGAGGCATAAGCATAGGCAGAAAATGACTATATTCTTGGCATAACCTCCTGGCAACTGTCCTGAGGACCTATAGTGGATGATTTCTTCTCCTTTGGAGTCAAAGTTGCCTTCTGCTCTGTGCTTGTCTGCTCTGCTAGTGCTTAGCTTTCCTGTGTCTTATGAAAGACAAATTATGATGTCTGAACAAGAAAGCATAATTTTTTGAGGGAAATAATTTGTAAGTCATTATTGATAAGTCTCTACTGAATTACAATTTTGCTAGTTTTCATAAGAGGTACTAACGTGTGAAAGTAAAAATATTACATCTCAGGAATCTACAGTTCATGTAAGAGGCCAAGGACTTAGATTTTCACCTGGAGTTTTAAGTGGCACAGGTGAAGCAGCAGCAGAAGCACCACGATCATCCATGACTTTATCTGCTCCAAAAAGCTGAGGGCTCTTTTATTTCTCCCCCCATTTAAGTGTTGTACAATGTTAATGGAATAGGAATTTATAGTCCTGCAAAAGTTTACATCTTCTAAATTGAGCCTCATGACTTTACCTCAGCAAATGTCTGTCAGTGGCGGTGTTTGTATTGCAAACTATATTCCATTAATTTTTTTAGTGTAGAGTATGAAAGTGCTATAAGTGACATTTTAGGGCATGTTCCAAAGATTGAAGAAGCAGAAACTGAATAGTGGTAGGAGGAAAAGCCAGAGAAAATCCAGATGGACCTTTTACATCCTCAGTTTGGTATAAAAATTGTTAAAAGAGTGGGGGATTACACATTGACACCTGTACAATGTGATCTGTAAGGTATTTTTGAATGACTTTCTCAAGTTTCCCCTTAATGAAGTCCATGCTTTGTTATTGCAAAGGGAAAGGTGGGGACAGCTTTATGTATGCTCTTTTGCTATGTGTGTTCCCTGTTAACTCTTTCCTGAAACACAGACTAGGTGTTAGAACTTTTCAGGAAGCATTATGTGAAACCTGATGTCTCCCAAGTTTTAACATGTTGTGAATAGTTCCTAGTCAACTCTCAAAGAAGGGCTATCAAACAATTTTTAAATAAACATGCTTTGTGCATCTCAGTGCATTCTCACTGTAGGCTGTAGGTGAGAAAGCAAGTAGTATCTGCTAAAAGAAATAGGGGAGCCAGGGTCAGAGGAAAAAACCTGCTCTTTCATTTAAGGAGGAAAGTGGAAATACAGGGCTCTGTGCCACTGCATGTTGTTTTTCCCCTTCTTTCTGCTCCTTCTTTCCCATCCTTCACTGTGCTCAGGGGATCTTCTGGAGGAAAATGGGTTTTGGTGCTGCTATTGCCAGTGGTAGACTGAATGTATTGTGCCATGCATTTTGGGAGAGTGGGACAGGGAATTAGGCACAGCCACAGCTCTGTGGGGAGCACCAGGGGACTCCTGACCTGGGTGAGGAGGATAACAGCAGGAGTTATGGTAGCTACAGGAAAACAAGTTAAACACTCCCAATCTACAATTCTTTGTTAATTTCTATATATTTTCCTAGATCCTGGACTCCCTCAGGGTTTTACCCTGAGACCTCACCTGAGAACTGCATCCAACTCTGGAGTTCCCACGACAGGAAGGACACGGACCTGTTGTAGTGTATTCAAAGGAGGAACACCAAGTTGATTAGAGGAATGGAGCACCTCTGCTATGAGGAAAGGCTGAGAGAATTGGGATTGTTCAACCTGGAAAAGAGAAGGCTTCAGCGTGACCTAATTGCAGCCTTCCAGCACCTGAAGGGAGCCCACAAGAAAGATGGAGAGGGACTATTTGCAAGGGCCTGTAGTGACAGGGTAAAGTAGAATGGCTTCAAACTGAGAGTAGTTTTAGATTAGATAGTAGGAAAAAATTCTTTACTGTGAACATCGTGAGGCACTGGTATGCATGGTGAGGTTGCCCAGAGGAGCTGTGGATGCTCCATCCCTGAAAATGTTTAAGGCCGGGTTGGATGGAGCTCTGAGCAACCTGGCTGAGAGGAAGGTGTCCCTGCCCATGGCAGGGGGGGAATGGAACAGGATGATCTTTAAGGTCCCTTCCAACCCAAACTGTTCTATGATTCCTTGCACAAACACAGAACAAAAATCCCTGCTCTCTTCATTAATTTTCTTCCTTCCTTTTGGCCAATTAGAACAGAAGTGCATAAACAAACAGCATGTTCATCAGATAGCTTTAAATTTATGCAGAAGCTCATCTCTGTGGGAGAACCTAGTTGACAAAGTAGCAATTTTTCACATTTGCAGCCCACCAGGGATCAATTAATAGACTATTATACTCTTTACTGCTGGTGCAAGATAAAACCAAGTAACATCTCCAAGGGAACTTCTTATACAACCCAGATTGAACTTAATGAGGGAAGATATTTAACAAATGCTTTGAGATGTAAAATGCATTTAGCACTTGTGAAGAGCTTTATTCCTGTTAACCAATTTATAAGTTAGACAATGCTCCAGCCTGTGTTGACATAAATGAGACTGAGTGTGGTGGCTTTGACAAGGCTTGAGGGCATTGGATACATTGAGCAGACAACTTAATAGGATTCACATTAACCTGCATTAAATATATGAGAATGAACAGCCCTAGTCTCTGTTGAGATATTTTCTAAAACAACAACAAAAAAGAGTGTATTATTTCAGTGCAGATTGAGAATGTGATGTTTAATGAAATTAATGCATAGGAGTGGAGACAGACTCATCCTTGCCTTGAAATTTGTCAGACATATAAGGATATGATGACAACCAAGAGGACAACTAGTCATGTGCTAAATTTGAGGGTCAGAAGTGCTTTGACATATCAAAATATAGATAAAAAAGAAAGGTCTTGTAGACAAACCTTACAGGATCATGCTCAGGAAGAATAACCAGCAGTAATAATTCTGTACAGATTTAGTCACTCAGGGGTACCCTTGTCACCAGACAGGGCAGTCTGTTATCACAGCTCCAATATCAGTGAATTTTAAGGACATTGAGTGAATTTTAAGGACATTGTGCATTGCTACCAAGGGCTTTATTCTTCCTTGGACTATCTGAGTCACCATAAATTTTATTATCTTCTCTGTGAAATGATAACTCCATCTTTTGTACTTATGCCTACTCTTCAGATTTTCAATAATAACAGTACTGAGTAACAGAACCTTGGACTGCTATTTCTTTGCTATCGATTTCTTCTAAAGAGACGAAGTTTTTCACCTACTGCTTGGCATTGTGACCCTTCCAACTTGTTCTAAACCCAAACTGATATTCAAAACCGTTGAACCTCTCACATATCTCTCATATATATCTCATATAGCTAGATATGGAGAAACTAACAACTTTGGTGCATTTGTAAACCCCTTTTCATTCCCTCACAACAGAGAACCTCAGCTCAGGATGAGGTTTTTCTAAGGAAAAGATTGACAGCAGGCAGAAGTTGGCCGTGTTTTGGGCTCATTTTGGGCTACTCTTGCCATGTGTTTTAACAACTATGTTAACAAGTGGGTGAGAAAGATTAGACAGGACAGATTATGCGATAAGAGAGAAGACTAGAGAAGAAGGAAACTGTTAGAAAGATGCTGGAGAACATTCAAAGGATGGCTACGATGATGGTGACAAGTCTAGAGGGGAAGCCATATGAGGAGCAGCTTGGGGCACTTGGACTATTCAGCTGGAGAAGGCCAGACTGAAGGTAGACCCCATAGCAGTCTGCAGCTTCCTCATGAGGGGCAGGCACTGATCTCTGCCCCATGGTGAGCAGTGGCAGGATCTGAGGGAACAGCTAGAGCTGTGCCAGGGGAGATTTATGTTGGATATTAGAAAGAGGTTTTTCACCCAGAGGGTGGTTAGTCACTGGAAAAGGCTCCCCAAGGAAGTGGTCACAGCCCCAAGCCTACCAGAGCTCAAGAAGTGTTTTGACAATGCTCTCAGACACATGGTGGAATTGCTGGGTGTGTCCTGGAGCTGGACTTTGATGAACCTTCTGGGTCCCTTCCAACTCAGGATGTTCTATGATTCTATGAAACTGATGTGGAGAAAGATAGTTAAAGTTCTAACTAAAAGACTGACCAACATAAACAGTGTTAATGGGAAATTGTAACTGAACTTGGGTAGGGAAGGGAGAAGTGCCTGAAGACTCAGACTCAGAGATCAAGGCTGTATGGATGTGAATCTATTGTCAGACCCTGTGACTTATGGTCAGTGCTGCTTCTTTTGTTGCCGATCCTCATTAACTTCTCCCTTGGAATTATTTCTTGCATCTTTTTTCCAACATCAAGATTACAGCAAGTACATATTACAACCAAACTTCGAACCTCAGCTGGATTCAGAAAGTTTTCTGCCACTTTGTTTTGACTGGAAACCATAATAGAAATATCTTCTGTATATAAAGATGCCTCCCGCCAAGGCCAGAACCACAACTTCCTTATCAAGCATGAAAAGAGTGTATACAAATTTGTCTTTGGGTCCATGTCACACCACTGAGTGTGACACAGGCTCTCTGCAGTAGCAGTACAGTCTGAGGGCACGCAACTGTTTACATCACTCTAGTTAAGGACAGGCTTGTTTTCAAAGAGCAGTAAAGAGTGTGGAAGGACTACATCAATGTTGTCTTATTTTAAAATATTTTTAAACATAAACTGCAAATCAAAACTATAGTAAATTCAAAGTGAAAGTTACAGCAAAAATTAAGAAAATCTATAAGTTAAACCACAAGTAGAGAAAAATGAACATTAAATATTGAGTTTCCAGTTTTACAACCTTGGATCCCCTAACAATATACATACTGTCCTTTATTATGAGGCATATAGCCGTGAGCTCCAGCTCTCTGTTTACCACTCTGTCTAATGTGACTGTATCCATCCTGACTAGGAAAACAGGATAATGTGCGATTCATATGGTCATCATCATAAAGAGACAGTACTTAAAACAGTGGTTGCTTCTTGGCATACTCCAAGCTAGAGGGAGCTGACAGCATCAGGGAAGGCATGAAATCTCTGGATTTGGGCTCAAGTATGAGCTTGAGTTGTGAACAAACAAGGGAAAAGTCTTTTGATCCTGTTTTTTTACCCTTGATGTAAATCTATCCTTTTTCACTGAGCTGTTTCTGAGGCAGAGTTCATGATGCTGAGTAACTCCACCAGGTCGGCAGCAAGCTGTCGCTCTTCCTGTGTGACTGCTGGCAGAGGAGTAGTCACTAAACTGAGGTGCTGTCAGGTCTGTTTGAATGCTCTCCTATTTGAGATCTATTCAACACAAAATAGTGGGTAGAGAGAGGGAGTAAGTGACAACTGTCTCATTCTACAGCAACAGCTGCTGTGGTCTTGGCTCTGTGGTAGACAGGCATCAAACTCCATGACTGTCTCAGAGATCTGTCAAGATCTTTCTTAAAGTGCTGTCAAGAGTTTTCATCTTTCAAAACAGAGGAGGTAGATTTTTCCCATATCCTTATGTTGCCACTTCTTCGGCACATTTGTAAATACAACCAAAGTAAAGAACAGCTGCACTATAAGAGATTTTATGGACAAGTGTTTAGTACAAGTAGAACAACCTTGGACCTCTCCAGTGCAAGTACAAGTAACAGTTCCACACAGAAAGATGAATTAAAAACACCATTTCATTTCTTCCATTGTATCTGGGCCATTCTGTCTCTACAGCAAGGTGCCACAAGCCCTGGTGCGGAGAGGGGTCCTGCCCAGCAGGCTACAAAACAGAGGCGTTCATAGAGCTGCTCTGTCTGCACATTTAAAACTTAAATCCAAAGGTCCCTTTTTTTTTTTTTTTCTGTTTTTCTCTGTGCTCAAATACCTCCAGTTTCTCTCCCATCACAGCAATCTCACATATTTGCATGCCCAGCTTCCATGGCAGGCAGGACAAAGGGGGCTGTTATAAACACAGTCCCAGCCAGACCTTGCTCACAGGCCTCACACCTATATTTCTTCCATAAATTTCAGTCAAATCTTTATTCTAAGAGGTAACTGCTGAGTTGGCTGCAGGCCCTGGAAACCACATTTTCAAATAAAATGCAAAAGAGGAGAAAAGAAAACTACTTTTCTTCTTGGGAACAACAAAACAAAGCTAACTACTGCTAAAAAAAAAAATAAAGAAGGATTTTTAGGTAATGGCAATAAAAATAGGTTCAAATTTAAACCAGAGTGAGAAAATCATTCTCAAGAAAGATTCCTGCTTAAAGATCAACGGGGCAAGAACCTCAAGTGGCATAAAGTGGGAGAGTGCCTAAAGTTAATGGATTCCTGACCATTCATTTCAGAGGTGAATCAATGTCTCTTTTCAAGACAATCTCCTCTGTATCTGTGAGCTGTAGTGAGGTGGGCAAGTCCTTATATACTGCAGCTTCCCCCCCATAACCTCATGTTTTGATTGATTTAGCAGCCACCTGGTCTAAGTGGCAGAAATAGAACGAGAAACATTTAATTAACACCACAGGAAATGCTCCAAGTGTGCTTGGAAATAGCGGGGATAACATTAACATGTCAGTAAATATTTCATAGATTTACAACCCTTTCAATTTAGGCTTTTATTGACTTAACAAACAAGCATATCCCTGTGCTGCCTTTCATCCATTTATAGTTGGTTGGTTTTTTTAATCAAAGATATGGATAAAGGGTAACAGGAGACCACTAATTTCACACTCGGAGCTATGAGGTATGAAGTGCTCAGGGAACCAGCAATCACTAGTTGTATTTTCAAAGATGTTTAGCATCTAGGGCTATGTTCATCCTCTATGCCATGCTACATAAATATGCCTGATAAACAGAAAAAAAGCAGCAAAAGAAGTGGAAGAAAGTTTGAGTCCTCTTTTTTTTTAAAAAAAAAAAAAAAAGACAAACCCACCATCTTTTTGGTAGAAGAAATTAAATTGTTCTCCTGAATCATGAATCTGAATCACCAAATTGATACTAAAGCAACATTCAAGATGGAAGAGACTAAAAAGTTTCTTTGTATCTGACAGCTTAAGAAAGCACAACATCTTTCCAAATTCTTTTCAGTGATTCTAAATTGAAACAAAACTAAATCCACAAACCTAGCATTTTGATAAGAAAGAGAAAAGTCTTACAATATGAACATCTCCTACTTGGAAAGCCAGTCTTTTGTGAGTCTGTGTTTCCACTTAATTGCAAAAATTCCTCTGCAATCAGAAATATCAAATTTTGCAATCAATATTTGTTATAAGTCTAGTAGAAAATCTAGAAAAACCTAATCATTCAATAGCAACAATCAAGGAAAGAAAGAATGTGGCACTGTTACAAAAGACTGAAACATTGCTTGCGGCATATTAGATAAATAATTGAGCCAAAAGCCATACTAGATTATTTTAAGTGTGCAAAGTGCTGAAATAGCCTCCTAGTGCTCCATGCTAAGCAGAACAAATTCTATGGAACAAAATAAATTTCTCTAGGTAAAATCTAAAATGAATCTTAACTCTATTCTTATCAAAGTCTGATGCCAGCAGGAACAGCTATAGCCTGCTCCGAGGAAAAGTGCTTGGACTCGGCATACCAACACCTAGTTTTATGATGTCTTTTCCTGAGGAAAAGTTAAACTAGTTCACTCCATAAAGTCAGCTGAAAGGTACACAAATTATTGTTGTGCATATGGGGTGCATGTGAAATGAAATATGAAATCGTTTTGCCAGTGGAATGGAAAAGCAGACGTGGTAGGAACTGTAGGAATAAGACACTGGAATTACTCAGATCACTTTCTAACTGATACAACACAGGGATGTCTCAGCCTTTCAAATAACTCATGTTTGACCTCTGGAAAAGCTCCCTCAAAGATGATTTTTGTTTATGTTAAAGCTGGCCGCCATTCTAACAGTAAATGTCTTGGAAGTATACAAGGGTCAGGTTTTCCTACTGATTTGGAAATTGTGTTTAGAAACAGTATTGTTTCCTTAAGCATTTCATGGAAGGAGTTGCTTTATTAAATTAACCCTGGCATTTTAGCCACCAATAAGAGGAGTCACTACATAGGTGTAGCAACCACTGGGCATTGAAGCGGTTCAGCAGTTCGACATGGGGAGGCCCCACATTCAGGTCCTAACATGGAAGCAGCATTTCAGGTTCACACTCATGGTTGTATCAAAAATCACACCTGAGTTACTTCAGGTTCTGTCAACTGCAGAAGCAACAACAGTCATATGCACCACATTTGTTTCTCTGTTGGATTGGGGGTTTTTATAGATCTTGATTCTTTTAGTGGCATTTACTACTTGATGATTTGTCATAGTGAGACATTAATGTTTTTCTTTATTATAGAACAATGTTTTTAATTTTATTTTTTTTTTGAGAAAGTTCTGAGCTCTGACCCACTGGCCTAAGTGAGGAAGCTTTAAATACCTTTGTCAATGGACTCTAGTTCTGCTGCCAAGGTGGTGGCCTTCTTTGCAAGGACCAAATAAGAACTCAAAGTGAAAGCTATAAGACTGAAGAAGCTGTTCTTTTTTCCAGAAAGAGTAACAAAGATATCTTTATATACACTGTTCCAACAACCGGAGCTGTGGAAAGAGGAGGGGGAGTACGAGCAGAATAAGAGATTCCAGAGGTTTAAGTGAACATTAGTTTGAGGGAGGAAGAAACTGTAGCCCATGTGGGTGAGTTCAAAGCAGTAGCTGACATTGTCCAGGCTGTTCAAACAGACCTGCAGTGCTTTAAGGGACTTTCTGAAATTCTGATGAGAGGTCTTTTTTGCACCTCGACTCTAAGATATCAGTGACAAAAAATAGGTATATTTGGAGTATTTTAAAGCTGAAGAAACAGTTCCTGAACTGTGGTCTATGGATAGCTGTGTATTCCCAAACTCCTTGCTGAAAGTCTTTTGAGAGGTTGCTACTGAAATATGATGCTGTCTTTTCCTTGTCTCCAACTGCAAAAATGGATCACAGGGCCTGAAAAATACATGAAAATCTTTCCTGATACTACAATTCTGTTGGAGGTCAACCTGAAGGATGTTAGCTGGTCATTAGTGGGAAGGGAATGTGTACCTGATATGACTTGAAG
Source organism: Corapipo altera (assembly GCF_003945725.1). NCBI lineage: Eukaryota > Metazoa > Chordata > Aves > Passeriformes > Pipridae > Corapipo > Corapipo altera. Next base: position 4,919,969 of record NW_020884898.1, on the reverse strand, counting down.
CAGTCTTTGCACTAAGGTAGTATTAGGACTCTAACAACCTGTCGTGAAGTATCATTCCAAGGAAAAGCAAAATGTCAGGATAAACATTTTTGAGGTGGGTGGCCTACATTTTTTTTTTCCTTCTGTCCTTATAATCACATGAAACAACCAGGCAATCTTTTTGATAAGCATCAAATCATATCTTAATCTTGTTTCTTGAGGTATCTGCATGATAGAGATGGGGAAAGAGGCTTTAAAACTTTACCTCTAAGCTGTATAAAGGGCTTATGCATAGGAAGAAGACCTAATATATGGCAATAATTAGTCAGTAATACAGAGTTTGAAGCCAGTTAATGCATGTGTACATATGACATGACAGGCTGTTGTAGGGAAGCTGATCCATGTAGGGAAGAATAGGAAGCCAACTATTCAATGGGTTATTCTACCTTGGTTTAGAGCTGCTGGATACGCTGGTTTAAAGCTCATATACAATGACATAAACCTATACATTTCTTCTCTACAGTCACTGGCTTAAAAAAACACAGAATCATAGAATCACAGAATCATTTAGGTTGCAAAAGACCTCTGAGATCATGGAGTCCAACCTTTGACCGAACATACATTTTAAACTAGACCTTTCATTACCACTTTCCTGAGTCTTGAGTTCCAGAGTATCATACCTATTCTGTAAGGGCACCTTGCAACACGAGGGAGGTCAGGAGGGGATTCTCTAACTCCTTAGGCAGGGACCTGTTTCCGGTTTCCCCTTCTTTCTGGTCCCATTCTTCTGCCTGATGGAGAAAGGGTCGAGACTCCTCTGACTCCTGCTGAGCTTCCATCTACTACATTTCTCTTAGGGATGGAAGGGTGTGAGTTCCCACAGTCTGTTTCCCTCTCATACTCCCTGATATTCATCAAGGTGTCCCTGAGCTCAGGAACCCTCCTGTATAACTCGATGTAATGCTCACCTCTGGCTTCACCTCAGTCACCACTGCTGATGCCGCCTTGCCAACTGACTGCTCAGAATAAGAAAACATCTGGTCAAAATGTTTAGGTCACAAGCAACAGCTTATTCTGAAGTGGACTGGATGAGAAACTTTAATGCCATTTTAGTAAATACCGTGGAAAATTTCAAGTGTGGGTTTGTTTTTTTTTCTCCCTCCCCAAAAGAATCAAGAAATTTCCACCATTATTAAGTAAGAACCTATCTCAATATGAAACATCAAGAAAATCTGGAACAAGATATTTGTGAAATGGTAAATTCACCTGATGTACTAATAGGAGTGTGTATATCTGGGCTTGTCTGTGTCTAAATGTATAAAAGCCTTGTTCTGAACAGGGGTATAGAGCTTGCTTTCAGAATAATATGTTTTCATTTTTCAGAGTGTGAAAACAATGTAAAACCTTTTGCAATGTAAGTAAGCGCTATGCATTTTCTTCTACCTTCACATGTGTTGTATGTTTTAGCATTTTGTCTTGAAATATGCCATATATTTAGGAATACATGGGAAAAATACAAATGCAAATCTGAAATTTTCTAATATTAAGTAGGTCTTTATTTTATATATATAAGAACATAATATAATAAATATAATATCATAACTATACTAAATAGACTATACTATAATATGATACAATATAGAGACATTATAATTTCTGTGTTCTAAACAGTAACAATTTTCACAGTTAAAACTTCAGTAGTAATATATTTACTCTAAGATATTCAGCAATAAAGAAGGGACACTCTTATTTAACATTTCTGGTCAGCTATCATGTCTTTCAGCATTTTTTTTCTCTTAAGTGCATAATGTTTTGATTAGCTATCCAATATTTCCTGACTATATCTGTTTATTCTTTCATGTTTATTTTCTTTGTCCATTATGCAAAAGTAGCCTTGGTCTTTTTCATTTTGCTTTTTATTTTTTTTTCCCCTGCATCAAGCAGAAACTTTACAGATATTGTGTCATAAATAGAACCAGCAAAACTTTCTTACTCTGAGAATATTCAATTCCTAACCCACTAATTTAGGGGTGGAACTACTTCTGGAACTGTTATGAGCCTCTGTGCTGAAGAACCTCTTATTCCATGAGTGCAAAGGCACTAACACTTTGATACAAATGGTCTGTGCTCAGATGTTTTCCACACATTTGGTGAGTTGGTTTTATTGGAATTCTTCTAAAAAGTGCATATCTCATTAAGTTCGCATGCTGATTTTGACATCCAGTTTTCAAATGCAGTCAACTTGAAGTATACAAAAATGCCTTATTTTTACATCTCACTCAAGGATGTATATTTCCTATTTCTTCAAGCCTCTAAGTAGGATAAATGTTGGAGGACTTGGTCCATTTTCCTAACCCTTGAAGTCATTTAAAGGGAAAGAACAATGTGAAAAGTTTTGGAGTCTGTGAAACAGCATACACTATTTTTTTAGCTTGTTTGGTTGGTTTTTGTTTGTTTGGGTTTTTTTGTCCAGGACTGAAACACAAAGGTACAATTTTAGAAAGGAATGATGCTACTGACCACTGGAGAACAAATGCCCCAGGACACAGGGGCAGGTCACTGAGCAGAAATTCTCTCTAATACAGTGAGAAGAGAGAGGAGGAAAAGAGGTAAAAATTGCAGGTAGAGTGTTCCTACAGAAATGGATATTTTTTTCAGCTGTGAAATTATTTTTTCCGTAGAAGGCTTTTTATTACTCTCCTCCTACTCTAATGTGCTTCAAAAAGGAAGCAGCATAGAATTCACCCAGCAGAAAAGAAGTATAAGAAGTCTTTGGACAATATTTAATCTTGTTTATGTTAGGACTTACCTGAAAAATGAGATTCTCAGAAAAAAATTCCCAAACTTGTTCTTTCTTCAAATTTTATATTATATAATGTAAGGGATAAGGATACAGTAGTGTCTGTAAAACAGCTGAAGAGCCCAACCTCCTCCAAGTTCTTGTCTGTGAGTGCTTGATATCTGGACCATATCCTCTATACCTTGGCTTTCCACATTTTGAATGAGGATTTAATGACTGTGAAAGGTGTTAGGCTGACAGTCCAAGAAACAGGGAAATAACCTCAAATAGTGCAAGCATCACACCCTTCATAAAAATATCACAGCACACTGTAAAATTAAATTAGACCCCTTGTTTTGCCCGCAGATCAAATACACCACAAGGCAAAGGAATGCAGGGGATTTTTTTCTCCACTACCCTGCAAAGGACCTTCAACATCAGTTCACAAGACTTCCTCAAAGGTGTGTGGCTAATCCCATTTGGTGTCCAGTCCTCTTTAATAAGCCTGAAAAAAATTATGTGTGGTCATAGCTAGTACAAGTTAAACTGGTGTTTTCTGTGGTGTAAATACCTAATGGGAATTGGTCTGTACCAGTTTTTCCTCTCTAAGCCAAGGAATCATGTCAATGGCAGGGCAAAACATGTGTGATTCACAGGTCTATGTGTTTGAATGAGAGATCTAAAGGGGAAAAGACACCACAGTGGACAACCAGTAACTTAATCTGAAGAATCAGAATTTGGCTCTGAGGAAACTATTTAGGCATTTATAATGTTGTCCAGAGTTTCAGACATAGAAGAACACTAACATTCACCAAAAAATGCCTTTTTTTGTTAGTTTTCTAGAAGAACAATTAAAATATAATGCACTTTCATTTACACTGAAAAACAGAAAAGCCACTGGTCATTAGTATAAACACTTAGGATTAAAAAAATTAAACAATCATGTTTCAGAGGCTGTCACTATGGGGAAGGAGTTGGTTACTGCCTAGCAACTGCCCATATTAACATATTTACACTAATAAAACATTTACACTCCTATTTTTGTTTATAGACTTTAAATAGATTTTTGTGCCTGGTATACTCTGGTAATACCCTTGCAAGGAGGTAAAGAAAGTAAGAACCTTAAAGCATGCTGTGGTCAAACCCAAACCAGGAACTTTGCACGCTAATATCCTTGCCAATTCCCAGCCGGCATCTCACCCACCTTTTCTCGGAACAAGGTTTTATATCCTCAAATTCCTTGGACTGCAATCAGTTAGACCACAGACTGAGGCAGGGTGGTTGGGTGCTGGAACAGGCTCCCCAGGGTAGTGGTCTACAGCATCAAGCCTGATGGGGTTCAAAAGTAGACAACACTGGTGGGATTTTTGAGGCTGTTCTGTGCAGGGCCAGGAGTTGGACTCAATGATCCCTGTGGGTCCCTTCCAAATCAGGATATTCTATGATTCTATGATTCTATGATTCTATGAATCTCCTTCCTGCTCCCAGAAGACTTTGAGACAGTGCTTTGCATTCATTCCTATGTTTTTTTTTGTTAGACCCAGATACATCAGACCCAGATGTATCAAACTTTCGCCAATGGCTGACTGAGATTAGTTTCTGTGTTTAATCTGCGAAGATTCTCATAAATCTAAATAAAATTCAAGTGATGTTCTTTGGCAGGAAGAAGTCTTCTAGATGCCTATTTGGTTGACTGACAAGTGATGGCAGATTTCTGGCTTCAGCTGTTGTCCAAAAGGTGTGTTGATGCTGTCATCAGTGAGTCTAAAAATGAAATACTGGTTAAGGTGAACATTTGCTCATTCACTTGGAACAATCAAAATAATACTAGATATACATCACTGAGTAAAGATACTTCTTCCTTTTGTGATTGCGATGGAGTTTGTAACACTGCTGATTTATACAAGTTTGTGTCTTCTTTGCAATCATGGCCTCAGAGTCCCTGCTAATGAACTCCAATACTACATGCTGAATTGCTTAAATTAATAAAAGAAGACATATTTTGGGGGGGGGGGGGGGAAAGGAAAGCAAAATGAAAAGTTTTCTCTGAACAAATATTAAGGGTTTGATTGAAAAGAAAAACTTCAGCTTTCATTTTTATTAGGAATCTTTTTAATTTTCTCCTGACATCTTTTCACTAGGAGAAGGAGGGAAGAAACCAGGAGGAAGAAAGGGGAAAATGAGGAAGGAAACAACAAAAAGATTTTTTTTTTAGTTTGAATCCAACAGATTGCATATTATTTAGTTGTAGAAATAGCATAAAATAAGAGAATACATAGGATGGGTTGGGTTGGAAGGGACCTTAAAACTCATCTAGTTCTGCCCCCTTGCCATGGACAGGGAAATCTTCCACTTGACCAGGTTGTTTCAAGACCCATCCAACATGACCTTGAACACTTCCAGGGATGAGAGATCCACAGCATTTCTGGGCAACTTATACCAGTGTCACACCACTCTTACACGGAAGAATTTCTTTCTAATATGAAATCTAAAACTACTCTCTTTCAGTTTGAAACCATTCTCCCTTGTCCTGTCACTCCCTGCCCTTATAAATAGTTTCTCTTCATCTTTCCTGTAGGTTCTTTTCAGGTACTGGGAGGCCCCAGGTAGATCACCCCGAAGCCTTCACTTCTCCAGGCTGAACAACCCCAATTCTTTTAGCCTTTCCTTTCAGGAGAGATGAAAAGAAAGACAAGTATATTAAAATTGTACAGAAAGTTAAAAAAAAAAAAGGAAATATTTTGATTAGTTCTACATAATTTTTTTGGTGTGATTTAAGGGCACATAATAGTTATCAAGAATAACTTATCTAGACAGTATCAAAGGTACATATGCCTGCACCGAAAGAAGCAAAGGGAGTGTGTTGAGTGTGTATTTTCAAAGTAATCAATCTAGAGAGACAACTGTGTTGTCAAGTACAGGATCTGGTCAATGAAATGGCAGCTACTCACATGGAATTATTAAATCAACATATTCATACATTTCAGTCTTATTGCATCTTATCTAATTGACACAACAACTAGAAAAGATGCAGATGATGATTATAAAATATGGAATCTATTATGTCACAGCTTATGAGATGTGGAATGGCCTGTTTAATCTGGTAATTACCCCATGAACTAAATTTTTGTGAAATCCATCCAAGATTCAAATGACTTTTTCACATGAGCTCAGAATTATTTTACTGTTGCAATTCCCAGTGAAGGGAGTGGTCTGAAAGGCAATATGGAAACAAGCCTTTCCCTTTTGGGGAACCAGTGGTCATATTCTCCTAATAAAAAGTACCCTGTAGTTGTGGTGGAAAAGACATTTATTAAGAGAAAGTTGCTTAAGTAAGAAAGTAGAAGAAATGTTGTTCATCATGTATTTTGATCTGGGAATTTCATACTAGCTTAGCATAAACCAAAGGACAAGTGCTCTCTTTTCACTTATTGAAAAAATTTATCATTAACAAGGCAGCTACATCAGTTCTGCTATTGTGTGTCAGCATAGAGTTTTCATTCCAGCAAACAGTTGTCTGAGCATAGTTAAACGCATCTAAAGGTAGATAGCAAGACCAGAGATACAGATGGAGATCCATATTTCCAGGTGTCAGTCTTCTATGCAAAATTTTAACTTGTTTAAGAAACACCACTGATGTAAGAGGGATAGCTAGTGTGCTTAAAATTAAAACATACATAGGAAAGGTTGGTTCAATTAAGGCTAAAAGGATGTCAAAATCAAGGGAATAGAGTAGGAAGGAATCTCATTTTGATTATAGTGAATATTACACAAGAAATACAAACTACTGAATGAAAGTGTTACTGTTGATGTCTTCCCAGTCAGATTCAGTCATAATATTTCTCCCACCAAAGGCTTATAATTAATCAATATTAAAAGAAAAAAGTAGATAAGAAATAAAGAAAAAAAACTTAATCTGTAAATCTGTTGACCATTCTCGTATTGTATGTTAGGTAGCTTTGTTGAAAATGAAGTAAAAATTTGTGTGTTTTAAAGCATTTAAGTTTAGCAGTCTTTGATGTGAGAAAGAAAACAGATAAAATATTCCAAGACAGGAAATGCTGAGCTTCTAGGAGGTTGAAGGAATAGAAAATTAATGGGACCTTGGTCACAAAGATTGTGTTATTTGTAAAAAACTTTTTCTTCTGGCAAAAGAGGAAGGTAAAAATACCTAGCACTAGGTCAAATAGAGGAGCTAAAAAACCCAATGCAGATTCTTGCCCTCTCATTTTAAATAAATCACATTAATGAATTTTTTTCAGCTATGGGTAATGGTGCTTTCTCTTTTCCCCATTTCATTTGGAAGAGATGATTTAGCTCTTTGGAGCTTTTAGAACTTTTTATTTTAGAAAGAAAAATTCTCTTTTTTTTTCATAGGTTTGTAGGATTAATTTTAAGTACATGCTTAAATATTGTGCTACATTAGGACTACACATGGTAGTACTTTTAGCAAATTATTGAGGGAAAAACAAAGAAGTTTCCAAGACAAGGCTTGAGTAATCCCAGTAAAGGCAGAGTACGTTGCTGGAAAACTAAAGGCTTAAATTTTTGGAGGGTAGGGACTCATAAAGGAAGAGCATCAGTGATAAGGAATTCAGTTCCTTTGTGAATTAATGGTTAGAATTATAAGTAGAGCCAATATCCAAATGGCCTAGTGGAATTTGTCAGGTTCTGCAAGCAGGCTGTCCTATCAGAACATGCAACCTGCTTATAAAGATTAACACTGCTTATTAATCATAAGTAGCTGAACGACAAATCAGATAGCATAGATGGGAACTATAATAAAGTTTCCAGAACCAAGTTATATTTTGGAGAAAATCCACTGTCTAATCCCAACAGCAGAAACTTTCTTTAGCAGGTCAGTAGTTGATACATGTGGGTTTAGTCCCTTTTAGAATAAGATGTTTTTCTTTGCTACCTTTACCATTGCAATTAAAATTGCCTTTAAAACAGCCATTGTTTATTAAAGTAATGCATTGGCATTGTCGATAAAGAAGGAAATGGTGCCCTGTTGTGTTTCTTGGCTGGTGTTTTCAGAGTTGTTTTCTCGAGCACTGACTTCAGTGAACATGTCCCAGACCACACGGATAGTGAAGTGGGTCAGTTCAGTTTCCGTACTTTCTGCCCTATAAAAACACAAATGGCTTAAAAAACCTCTCCCCATGTTAGAAAAAGGCATTTTTCTAGGGAAGCCTAGAAGGTTAATAAGCAAAGCTTTCACTGCTTGTGAGTTGGACCGTGCTGTGCTGAACACTGGCTGTGGATAAGGAAATTCTCCTTTGCCCCAGGGCCAGGTCAGGTTGCTGGGCCAGACTGGATGTTTCTTCTCCCTTCAGCTGCTGTGTCAGTAGAGCCTGGGATGGTGATGAGCTTCCAGGGTGGATGGATCATTTCCCATCCCTGCTGTCCTCTCAGAGGGGAGGAGGCCTTCTCTGCTCCACGCTTCCCAGCTTTGCACAGAAGGACAGAACTGAACAGGTTGGCAGAGAAGCAATTTACTACTTAATGTTCCTTTCAAAACTTTTTGTCTTTGTCTGTGTATAGAAGCTGTCCAAAAAATATGTTCATACATCAATTCAAAATTAATTAAAAAAACCTGGGTTTGCTGGTCTTAATCTGGGTTTACTGATCTTAATCTGGGTTTGGAGAACATTGAAAACACAGAATTTACAACAGTTTTGCAATATGGAGATACGTAGCAGAGGAAGTACCTAACACTTATTTCTGTCGATTTTCTGGAAATCTTTTGAAGGTGGGTAGTAGGCCCTGGAGTCAGAAGTTAATGCTTCTACACAAACCCATTTTCTTGTAGGCCATGTTCAGCAGGATAATTTCACAAAATCATAGATAGAATGGCCCAGGTTGGAAGGGACCTTAAAACTCATTTATTCCAACCCCGCCTGCCCTGGGCAGGGACACCTTCCACTAGACTAGGTTTCTAAAACTCTGTCCAAAGTGGTCTTAAACACTTCCAGGGAAGGAGCATACACAACAAAATAACTCCTCCCATTGTATTTCTCTCACCCCTCACAAATTACATGTAGGATCCTGCGACAGGGGTCAGAATTGAAGCTATAACATGTAAAATATCGCAAAGTTGTGTAAGTATGACCCTAGAGATTGAAGTTATACTAAATGGCACTTTATGAACAAACTTACTACAATGAAAGTAGTAATGATGTGTTGAATTTCAAAATTTATTGGATTTTTGTACTGGCAATATTAAATGAGAAAAATTTGGTTTATAAATGAACAGGCTATCCATTATAATGTCTAATTTCTGATATTACCCCATGGTTTTTTTCTTCATAAACCGGTTTGATTCTTTCCCTTCTTTCCCCTATTTTAAGAAAAGAAAACACTGTCTTTGCTCAATAACACTGAGCTTTTCCTTGGCCCTTGTGAGTTAGAGTGAGATATTGTGAATGCCTGCTGTGAAATGATGAAAGAGGTAGCACTGGTATGGATTGCGTATTGCACTTGTGTGTGAGTATGTAATGGTTAAGCAGCCAATGATTCTGCTGATAAACTGTGGACAAGAACAAATCTGTCTCCAGACAAGGACCTGAAACTATTATCCCCCAACATACTCTTATACGTAGAAAAGGTAGTTACCTAAAATTTTTCTAGTTCATTTGAAACACTCTGGAACAAGATAATCAAGAAGTGTTATGTACCCATTATACCAAATGTTGGTTGGGTAAGAAATGAACGTTCTTATTACTCATACACAGAATGCCAGAATGGGTCAGGTTGGGAGGGACGACACTGAGTCATCTGGCCCAACCTCCCTGCTCAAGTTGGGTCATCCCAGAGCACATGGCACAGGATTGTGTCCAGATGGAACTGGGATATCTTCAGTGAGGGAGACTTCACACCCTCTTTGGGTGATCTGTTCAGTGCTCAGTCACTGCGCAGTAAAGAAGTTCTTCCTCACGTTCAGGTGGAACTTCCTGTGCATCAGTTTCTGCCTGTTGCTTCTTGACCTGCAGTTTCATCACAAAAGATTCTGCAAGAGGGAGGCCTATACACGCACAGCAAACCAGGTATTAGACAATATAACAAACAATTACTTAACCTGGTATCTTTATGGCATTAAACCCCTAATGTTTGTGTCTTGAACAGGTGACTCTGGCACTGTCAGTTATGCATTTCTCAGCTACCTCAGCAGCAGCTGGAGGCAGTCATCACGTTAATGAGCTCGGCTTCTAAGGCTTCGGGGCAGTGAGTGTAAAGGACATCATAAAACATGAACATCTGTAGTATTGATGTTACAGCAGCAAAAGCTGTTGAATTGTTCTACTTTCCTTTTTGCACCAAGGTCTCACAAAACTCCTTTGAACACATGCTCTGCATCTGTCAGCCATGGGAGAGTGCATGGAGACAAGACTTAGGCAAGGAGACATCTACAGAGAAACCCCCTTTTTCCCAGTTAGCAGAACCCTTATTTGAAAATCAGCATGCTTCATAATAGAAATTACAGACTGTAGATGCCGCTGAACAATTCAGGAGGTCTGGCTCCAGGGGTGCCAGTGGACACTAAATTTGGCTAAGCTGCTACTGTTCAGCTAATAAAACCATTCTCTCTTGTTGTTTTCTGGTGGCTACTGGAGAGGCACCGAGAGCTGTGTGTGCAGGCACTCCAGGCCTGTCCTATTGTGGTGGACTTGTCAATAAGTGGATGCACAAGCTGTGACACTTGTAGATCTGGCTTTAGTGGGAGGATTGGAAGCGACTGCAGTGGGCATCCCAAACCCTGGCTTAAGTTTCACACAGTCATTACAGTTCATGTGGACATTCTGAGTAAATTATCTTCCACAACTCAGAGACTCCTCAGTGGTGTCCAAAGACATGCACAAGCTTTTGCTAAGTATTTAAAGATTATCAGATGGGCAAGGAGAAAGGATTTGGACCACCGGAATGCATCTCCTTGATCTGTTAAGCTCTGTGGTATGCCAGCTGTGAAGGACTTGTTTAACCAGATCCTCATTATTTTATTGGCTGCAAGGAGGAGAAAAATTTTCCTTAACACTACCAGGAGTTAATTAGCAGGACCTAAATCACGACTTTCCACAAGAAAGTGCTGCTTGGTTCCCATCTCCAACTGCACACAACTCTGCACCTCACCCAGCCTGACCAGTAATTCATATTTTATTTCTGGAAATATTCTGTGTTTCATATGTGGTGCAGTAAAAGTAAACAACAGTTTAGTGGGAAGGTATGTTGGAACATCCAGAAAACAAATGTCTCCGGGTACCACATTAAGAGATAGACAGTGAGGGATTTAAAAGGTTTAAATATTGCTTTCTGGTTATATCACCCTCCTGCACGGAAGAGTTCAGTGGCTGCAGCATCACCCACTATGTGACTGCTCTGCAATGAAATAGAATTTTTACCATTTCCATCACTGATTAGTTTTTTGGCATAACAACTGCACTGTTTTTACAGGTAGAGATGGATATCTGTTAGTCACACTGTGTGTGCCTCAGTATCTCAGAGAGAACTGTTGAGAGAAAGCTGAAGCTTTTTACAACCAGCTTTAATCTCTGAATAGTTGTACCTTGCTCACAAAATAGTTGTCCTCCTTAGGTCCTTGCATTTCCCTATTCTGCTTTTCTCCTTCCTTGTCCTATTCTCTTCCTCAGTTAGAATATTTCAGTCCCTCTGACTGAATCTCTTTGCTAAAAGTGTTCTTCAGGATTTTCATACAGAGCTGCATCCCAGGAGAACTAATTGTTTTGTCATACTTATTATCCCATCCAATCCCTCTGAGAGGGCTGAGTGCCCACAGGTAGGGGCTGTGCTGTTGGTGGTGAAAAGCCCTTGTAAGGATGGACAGAGGTGCAGCAGCAGAGGAGCTGGAAAGGATGAAGAGCATCTTCTAAGTTTTATATTTGCAGGTTTATAATTAAATATTAATAAAGTGAACGGATTGGAAAGTAAAAGAAGGAAAATGCTATTTGCTGGTGCACCTCAGTGAAGCTGAGAACACTGAAATCACAGCATATGTTTTCTCTCTTCTTAAAGACTGTGGATTATTACAGGCAAACTTTATTGTGGTCTATAATTTTGGTTTTCTACTTCTGACTATGCCAAACAGCATTTTTTGTTTTGTTCAAATAGCATTTAAGAATGGTATGTTATCAAGCCACAGTGCTGTGACCTTTGGATTTAAAGTGAATATTCTAGTCACTTGGAGCCAACACATATATTAAATTCTAAAGTTGGAAGAAGGGTGAAAAACAGAGGACATGTTTTTTAAGATGTCTTGCAACCCTGAAGCTCAGTTTTTCAATTCTCTTCAAGATTTATTGATTTTGGTGCATGAGTACAGATTTTACAGGGATGTTATACAAAGGACATTCCATCTATTTTGGTCAGCAGCCAGACAGTCAAATTTCTAAACAGCTGTCTGGGACTGGATGAACACATGGATTCAACATATCTTAAAATAATAAAAAAAATTAATGCTGTTTCTTCCAGTATCAGTATGATATAAATAATTAAAATATTGTTCGTTTTTGCATACACGGGGAAGAAAGAGAGAGACTATGAATAAAGTTTCTGAAAGAGAATAGTACATCTTACCTTCAGGACAATTGAATGCTTCAGGTACTAATTAATTTCCTTCCTAGGAGAATGCTTAACAATGTTGGAGAACTTTCATACAAATTTTTTTTAATAAACAAAAAAAACCCGCTTTGAAAAAAAAATCTTTGATTCTTAATTATGCTGTAACCTACCATCCTCTCTGCTTTTTTTCAATCTCTTTCTCTATTGCAATAAAAAGAAAAAGTATCATCCACATTTCTTTGTCTCCCCAAATACAATTATTGATTTAACTGCATTAGGTGGATAATAGAGATCTCATTAGTTAAGGTATATGGCATTTTATTTTTTTTTTCCTCCTTGGAAGCAAAATATCTGAGAAGTACTACTTGCATCAATATGTAGCCAGTCAGAATTCATATTCCGATGGCATTAAAGGTGAGTGAAGCACTGAAAATTTTCAAGCTATCAGAAAATAACAAAAAATTGAAAGGGAACAGAGATCGCTGCACTTTTTCACACTAAGTACCTGAATACCTGGTCCGCAAATAATAAATGTAGCTTGGAATGGGCTTTGACCCAGGTTGAGACAGTTATTGAACAAGTGGTTTTGGTGACAGGATGGACATATGCAGTCAATATCTCTCTAACTTCTGCCATCACTGTTGTGCCAGTACAGTAAATTCTTTTTTTCCCTTTTTTCTTTTTTTTCTGAGCAACAGGAAAGGAGAGGATAGATTGGACTGTATTTCAGTCAGATTAGTTTCCCATTACATTCCTCTGTGTGCTAGTACAATTACTTGCTGCAGAATAATCTGAGGGATAATGCAGAAAAGAATATATGGCCAGAAAAAAGGGAGATTGCTTAAACAGAAATCCAAGAACCACAAAACCAATCAGGTCAATAAGGGCTTTACAGAATCCAGTACCAATACTCCTAATTTGGACTAGAGAAAGAGTAGTGTTACAATTAAAAAAAAAAAAAACAAACCCAAAACTTCTAATTAAATAGAATCTTATGAATATGGCTGACTGTGTATCTCTGTGAGGCTTGACAGCTATCAACACTATGACATACAGATGTATCTGAAAAATACATCCAAAGTTCTCCTCTTTATAACAGGACCAAAATGTTTCTGGTTCTCCTTGTAAAGAGTATAGGGAGAGGCACCTCCCAAAGGCTACATTTGAGGACCTAAGGCTTAAATCTCTGCTTTTATTAAAAAGTACATATTAAGAAAGTTACATTTCATCAGCTATTCACAGAATTTAGTAGGCTTTAACACCATTTCTAAATTACATACAACTGGTTTGAACTAGACCATATAATTCCAGACTACGTTTGTTCTCTTTCATGATGAGAGCAAAATGCCCTGAGGAACATTTATCGTCCTTTTTTTTCCCCAAGCACAGTTCACTGATTTGAACACTCTACAAGATTGAAGGGCATAGGCCTACAACGAGAGAAACAAGAAGATAGCTTAGTCCAGGTCATACAGACTTTTGTAAGTATAGTAGCAAAGTTTAGGCAGCTACTAATCCTTCTGGCTTAAATATATTTTTGAAGTATTCATGTGTGGGTCATAAAATCTTCTGTTGTGTATCCCTGTGCTGGCTGTTGAGACCAGGCAACAAAGAAAGGTTTCACTTAGTGCCAGTTGTGATAGGGGGTTGGGGAAATGTGATTATTAATAAGCATTCATGTGGGTCTCTGTGTAGATTCACAGAGAGATCAGACTTTCAGATGTGAAGTGAGCTTTAGCCCATATTCTTATCTGATTTTAGTTCAAGACTGAGACCTATGCATGCGAAACTTAAATGTTCGGAAATTAAAATACAGCTGTCTGTACTATAATTACAGAACTGTACAGAGAAATGTTTTCATTAATTCCTGATCTGGCTGTTTTGACAGCAGCTTAGTTGTCTGATAACGCAATGAGACAAATTAAATCCTGCTTCAGGCACTACACAGACCACATTACTCAAAAAGAGAAATTAAAAACTGTTGAACATCTGTTATTACTGTGAATTTAATCTGTAGAACAACTTAATTATTTTACTTCACATATTTAACTTTATTATTGAGGAAAAAGAGAATGTCTTGTGGTTAGAAAATTGTTTTTGGGGTTAAAAAATATCTGCTATTTATTCTCATATTTGCCATTGGTTCCAGAATGACTTTATGCAAATAAATTAGTCTCCTTTTACCTTAGCTACCCCATCAGCAAAGTGGAAATATTATTAGTGCTCTCTTCATGAGGTGCTGGGAATATTAATTAGTTTCAAATTTGCCCCATCTGGAAACGACAGAAACTACTTCCCTCATTGAAAAGGACTTTGAGAGTAATGAATTAAGAGTCTCAATACGTGGAACCAAGCAATTTTAAGGTTTTTATTGTAGAACATTACTACAGTTTCGATGACAGAATAGTTACAGCAAAACCTTCAAATGGGATTGAAATCGTATCATATTTTTCAGTGGCCTGGATAGTGTCTCTTTTTACTAGAAGATATTAAGGCACAATCTTACTTTAAAGGATGCAAATAACACTAAAAGGCTTAGCTTTACTTAATATTTTCAACATGGATTATCGTCATGTTTGTGTCATTTTTCTTGATAAATGATGTTCAAAATGAAAATCAATAGTGGTACAACACAAAGAAATTTACAATTTTTGTTTTGTAGTTCACCCCACATACGCAGAGTTGACTGTCTGTGGTCTTGGTCATGCAAAGCTCTGGGGGTGAGTGAGGAACGAGGCTTATTAGCTCGGGTATAGCATCACTATATCATGTAAGGCTGGTATGAATTGCAGTGTTTCTGTACCATGTGCCATTGCATGCTGTGGACAAGAACCCCAAGAAGGAGGACCAAAGTACCAGGGTTTAAAGGAAGAATAATTTTTGAACTGAAACCACATAGAATCTTTTGATGGCTAATGTAAGTCATTAAACACCACCCCCACACTGCTCATATTGCATACAAATATGCTGCTTTATGGAGATGTTTTCTCTCTATGCAAACGAGTTAGAGCTGAGCAGCACACTTCAGAGGATTCTCACAGAGGGAGAGTGCACTCTCATTGCAGTTAGATGGATATGAACCATGACTCCACACAGAACAGAAAACATTTAGTTCTGTTTCGTAGCAGAGAGTTATCGCAGGTGGAATCCAACCGTAGGTAACAATCAGAAAATAAAACTATTTGAAAAGAAAACAAAGAGAGAGAGTTTCCAGACATGTAAAGGGAAACAAATAAGACATAAATATGAGAGACAGAAAACAGAAAATTAAAATTTGGGAAGAGGAATAAAAATAATAGGGTGCAGCTGTAACATGGAGAGAAGGTAAGTTGTCAGTCTTGATGGAGAGTACAAATCAGATGTACATCTTCTAACTGAATTTTTGACTGCATTTGTTTGAATTGGCTTGATAGGATTAAATTCAGCTATATTTCAGGTCTGTGTTATACATGGTATAGATATGCTTGCAAAACACCATAAATGCGAATAAACGGAAATCTGGCTTGAAAGATGGGAAACACTGGTGACCTGCAGAAACAAGGATCATGACTTACTTGGAATTACAGAAAGGATGTTTAAATAATCTGTCCACTAAAAAGTACAATAATGATACCTGTCATTTAATACGATATATAAAGAAAGGAAAGCTATAAACCATATTGCAAAATAGCAGAAATAGATATTCCTAGGTAAGACTACTTTCTACTCCATGTATTTGCTCTTCAGTTGCTAACACATAGTAGTCCGAATGAAATCAGTAGAAAGGCTGCTCTAGATATCTTCAAAATAAGATCTGACCTTGCAAAAGAGAATAAATGATTTCCAAAAGAAATGGTCTTGCAGAAACCTTGAGGATGGTTTCTGAGATATTTCTCCAAAGAAAATAAAATTTACTTCAATCTGATTTCCTTAATAGGTATATCCTACCTTTCTGAAGATACTGTTACAGCTCTGCAGAATATTATATAGGATTTCATGATGATCATCAACTGCAGAAATCAGGAACACAGGTGATAATATTTTTGGAATAAATCATCATCTGTAATGGATGGATAAAGTATGATGATGAGTCTTCAGTGTTTCAATGTTGCTTTCAAAAGGAACAGGATATCTACAATTAATTCCTTGTTTCTGATAAATTAACCACCCTCTCAGACCCTTTTCTATTTTTCAAAATGCAGACATGAATCAAACTCTGGAGGTGTAATAAAAGAACTAGTAACTCTTTCTTCCTTCCTCCATCTGCCCCCAATCTCCCCTTTCTTTTTTCGGATTCTCAGAACTTCAGTCTGTTTAAAGAAATTACTGTATTAACAGATCATGGGGCAATAACTGATGACATGTCACAAAGTGCTTCTTTATTCACCATCTCAGCCACTTGCAAACAGACCTAAATTACATCCTTTGCCTCAGCAGTGCCCAGATACCTTCTGTTCCTACCTCCCCACTGAATGAAATGAAACTAAATGTTTCATGGACAGTGAAAAAAAGAGCAGATCTAAGCATTTATACTGTATCTATAAACACATTTACCATCTGAACTATATAATTATTTTCACCATGTCTCCTTAAATCTCTGTGCT
This sequence comes from Corapipo altera, assembly GCF_003945725.1. NCBI lineage: Eukaryota > Metazoa > Chordata > Aves > Passeriformes > Pipridae > Corapipo > Corapipo altera. Next base: position 4,903,055 of record NW_020884898.1, on the reverse strand, counting down.
CTCAGTAAAGTTGTTTCACCACAAAGAAATCAATTAAAGTGATCATCCCTTTTCAATAACTACACTATTTTTCTTTTTATGAGCTCTTAAAGAATCTGGCAATTATTTGTCCATTCACAGGAGTAAAAGTTGATCTGAAGTAAAATAGGAGGGAAAAGACCAACTATTAATATAAAAAAAAATTTAAAAGCTTTTTCAGCTTCATGCCTGATATATAAACTGATAAATTACCAAAACGTGCTACAACAAGAAGGTAGAGGTGTAGAAAACCATTCTTTATGCAACAAGCTTCAAGGCTGTTATGAGAGCCTGCTTTGTCCATGGTTCCTTGGCCATTCAAAGCCCCTGATGTCTCACCTATCAACAGGTGTTCTGAAGTCAACTTTCTTCCTGCTCTTGTAGTCTTTATATCGTACAAGCCCATTTGAACATAATCCTTTATTTTAAATCCTGAGTGCTCACCTGTGTGTAAGAACACTTCCTCCCTGTGCAGCTCATGCAGCACACCTTCACCAGCAGTGCTAACTGTGGTGTTGAATTGGCCTTGGGTGTCTCCTGCTGAAGTGATGTGGAGGAGGAGAACTCCTAAAGAGCATAGGAGAGACTGTAGCTGTCACTGACTGACACCAGGCACACGCGCACCCTGTGAAGTTTTAGTGAGAGTAGGTTCTGGCTCAGGGACGTACCTGTGTGCCTTGACCTCTGTGTGAGTTAGTGGAAACCTACCTTGCCCTGATAATTTACGTACTTGCTTTGGTTCTTCAGGAATTATAAATTACAATTCTCTATTGACTGACTTCTATTCTTGAGCCTATGTTGTACAACAAAGCTTTGTGTCTTCTTCATTGGTGCTTGTGTCCAGGAATGTTTTAGGCTGACCTCCAGGTATGACAGAAACTCTAGAAGTATTTCACTAGGTAATAAATCTTTTCCTTCTTAACAGTAATGTTTCACTAAAATGCGTTAGTGAACCATGTTCAAGTTGTATGCTACTTTTTATTCCCAAACAGTTTTTCTAATTTTTCATCACACCTTTTAGAGTAGATATTCATGGAATCATGGAATTATTTGGGTTGTAAGGAATCTTAAAGATCATCTTGTTCTAACCCCTCTGCCATAGGCAGGGACACCTTCCACTAGACCAGGTTGCTTCAAGACCCATAAAACCTGGCTTTGAACACTTCCATGGATGGTGCATCCACAGTTTCTCTGGGCAACCTGTGCCAGGGCCTCAACACAGTCACAGGGAAGAATTTCATCCTAATACAAAATCTAAACCTACTCTATTTCAGTTTCAGTATTGTGTATATTTTTCTGACCATCCATTAAAGAGGTGAAAATGAGTAAAGAAGTATCAGCTAACTGATACTGTGTGCTAAATGTCAATTATCAGAGTCAGTTAATCCTTTTAGAGAAACTTACAGTACAAACATCTAATAGAAAATGAAAGAATTTGACGATGACAATAAATTTCACCACACAGAAACAAAGAGAAAACAATAAAGTTTCAATATAAATTCTTTTTAATGTTGACTCCAGGCAGATATTACTTTCCAGTGATTGCCACATCAAAGCTGTAGAATCAGCGTTGCTTCCATAAATTTTTTTGCAGATGTATGAAACCACTTCTTTCCTTCATAAAATGAAGGCAGACATTTTCTATGTGTTTGTCCAACTGCTTCATAGTTCTGACTAACTGTAGTCACCTATTGTACGTCACACTATATAATAGGATATTCGTCCCTCAGACTTCACTTCCTGCACACCCTTCTCTGAATCCAATCTGTTTTAACATAATTAAATCTCCAAAAGAGATTTAGCACAGCAGCAAGTTATATAAAAGAGCAGTTAATTGTTAAAGAAGAAGACAGACAAGCTGTGATGCATTGGCTTCCGAGCAGTGACTCTACATAAAAACTTGATTAATTACAATTAGGTAGGGATGTATCATCCATAACTACCCATCACTCAAAAAATTTTTAGCTGTGGCATCAACTTCAAGTTACAATGAACACTATTTTCAACCTTGAGCAATATATTCAGCATTCCACATGAAAGAGAAAAGGAGCATTTGGGCACTTCCAAAAGATAAGTAACTTACCCCAATTAAATTTTCGAAGGATAACACTGTCTCAAAGAAAAACATTTTTCGCATTTTCCGGATTACTGCAGAATCCATCTTTAACAAACCATGACACTAAACACACACAGTCTAAGCAATACTTCAAGTTCCTCTGTTTCCAACTTAGACCCAGTTAACTGCAGTTCACCTCTTGAAAAATAGTTACTCTTTTGCCTCAAATGTCTTTGCTATGAATCACAGGTGGATATTCACAACCACTATTTGTTTTGAAAGCAGAGAATTTTTCTCTACTGAGCTCTATGTGAAGTAGTTCAAACGTTGTCTAATATGAACTACATGTAAGTTAATTTGCAGCTTCAGGCCACACCCCTAAATTACCAAGGCTTTGCAGTTGTAGGAAACCTTGAGTTCTTCAAGATTGGCCAAAGAAATCAGTTTAAACACATCAACATTATTTACTTGACCTTTTCCCTTCTTTTTCTCATTATGTATTACAAAGACAAGGTTAAAGGCTGGTTAAGAAAAATCTGTACAGTGCAGGCCTGAATGCTCATACATACCTTTTGTAATTATCAGCTGAATAGAATTCCTGCTGAATTCCTTCAAATGAAAACATGAGGAGAGAAAAGTCTCTGTAGAGAAGACAGGTATGAGAAGCAACATTACTGAAGTATTAGACAGAAAAACTCCCCAGCCAACCCCAAGAAAATGATCAGTTGTTTTTTAATCCTGAGGGCAATTAATCCTTTAGAAAAACTTTATTAAGGACATACTTCATTTTGTCTTACTTGAAGTGTTAAGATCAAGATAAATTTCTGCAATACATGCTGTAACTCATCCAACAGTTACGGGCTGAACATACTGTGGAGTTCACATGAAGTGACTTTTTAAAATTTTTTTATGTTAAAGATCATATTTTTTTGGCCTTCCTAGTCCTAGTATTTCTGTGGTTTTTAAAAATTGTCTTTAAAAGGGCAGAAGTGTCCAAAGTAAAATTTTAGTGGTAATTTTATGAAAATTCCTTTATTCTACTTTCTGCAGAATACACTTCTGGACCAAACCCTTATAAGGCAAAAGGATATTTGGATATACTTTGCAGTTCAGTTTACAATTTAGAAAGCTGATTTGATTATTAAGAAACATAGAGCCTCCACAACTGAACTGATGGGGACTGTTTGGATCATTTATGGTTATTGGTTATCAATCAGTAAAGAGGTTGGAGTTTTTGTGGTGTTTTACTTGTTGGTCTTTTTTTAATTTTTTTTTAAGCCCTATGAAGGAAAAAAAGTCTAAAACTTGCAACTATCTTCATCTTCCATAAAGTTTGTTTGCATTTAAATCTGCACTCCTGCCTATATAGAGGCAAACTTATTTACCTTTTTCTCTCCGTATTTTCCATGAAACTGTCATGAAGAAATCAAAGAGAAGTAGAACTTCTGAGCCATCTAGATTCTGTTCCCAGAAAAAAAGGGTAGCAATGTGTGCCCATTTTTTCCTTGCAAGAGTTTTGTCTCTCTGTCTCAGTACACTTCATTTTTCCTCTGTCTTGCCAGAAATAAAAACAAATACACCTGGTATGGAAAAAACTTGTGTATAAATATAGGAAAAAGGGATACCCCTTGGCAGTTCATGAGGAAGGTCAGACTGAGGCTAAATAAACAGGATACTTTTCTCTTCTACTCAAATGATGAATTCCTAAGTGTGTTATGCCTTAATCAAATTAAGGAATGAATTCTGTATTAGTCCCTGAACACCCTAATTCCAGAAAGTCTCATTTCTCCTGGGGTTCTCGCCAGTTCATCCAGCTCATGCACCACAAATCAAACCACCCTTCTTGGAAGTACTTTTCAGTGTTTTTACTCATGATATTTAGATTTCAAAATTTGACTGTTTCCTTAATTACCAAACCAATGTGAATCATAGCTTTTCTAGAGAAAAGTAATATTCCCATCCTCTTGGTTGGAGTGGAGTGGAAGAAACCTTTTATATGTGAGCTGTAAGCACCTGAACATCATGAGAAAAAGGATAATAGTTTACAAATTCTTATTTTCAAAAATATCTACATAAAACTACCATTAATGGCTGAGATCTGGACTGTGCTTTCTGCACTGTCACTGTTGGTGATAACACACAGAGTAGGGCAAAACTTGAGCTGGGTCAGGCTGTGCTGAATTTTACTTTCTTCATAACAGCCTGCATGGTGCTTTGGTTTGGATTTGTGGCCAGAGCAGTGCTGTAACTAAGCAATTCTTGCACAGCGTCAAGGTTTTCTCTCTTTCCCACCCCACTCCCGCAGCCAGTGGTCTGGAGGCTGGGGATGGGAAAAGGCACAGGCAGGGCAGCCAGCCTGAACTGACCAAAGAGATGTTCCGTGCAAGCTGATATCACGCACAGAAATAAAAGCTGATATCATGCACAGAAATAAAAGCTGAAGGGAAGGAGGAGGAAGCAGAGATGTTTGTGGTATTTGTGTTTGTCTTCCCAAGTAACCTTTATATGTGCTGAGGTGTTGCTTTCCGGGAAGTGGCCAAACATCTGCCTGTCAGAATGTGAATCAGTAAAAACTTTCTATTTTGGTTTTGGTTTTCTGTTTTGGTTACCTACTCAGCTTTTTCTCCACTTAAACTCTCTTTATCTTGACCCACAGATTTCTCATTTCTGGTATTCCTGCTCTGTCTACCTTCCCACTGAGGCACAGGAAATGAGTGAATGAGTGTCTCTGTGGGTTTCATTATAAATTTAGTCATATTCTTAAAATTACTCTGCACAAATTTTGTCCCCTGTCTTTAGTCTTTTAGGCTTTAGAATCATAGATTAGTATAATCACACAATCATCAAATTATTAAGGTTGGAAAAGACCTCTGAGATTAGAGTCCAACCTTGAGAAGACCAACCTTCTATTTTGAGAAATAGAAGAGTATGACTGAGCAATAAAGTTCTGCTAAAGGGTATTCCTGAAATTATTCAGTGTCTTTGGAGTTTTGTCCCCCTCTCCCCACCCCCCATATTTACAATATTCTTTTATTACTTAAATACAGATAATGCTGCATAAAATGTTTATATTTGTTTTCTATTGGATATTCAAAATCTACATGTGCATGTAAAAAAGGATATAAACATTCATTACTAATACAAGGAAACTCATACATAAGAGGGGAAAACCCAGTTTTTAAGAAAATGCTTTAATGTCTTTTGTTCAAAATTTGTTTAGTTTCCTCCTTTGATTGTGTTACATGCACAGACATACTGCACTCCACTTTTTGGTTTAGTGCATTCCAAACTTTGAAGTCCTGAGAGCCTGAAAAATGAAAACCAAGTAATTTACTGACATGATTTTAGTGTTCTTAGGTCGGTTCATCATGTTCCTGGCTTTTCTCTTGCTTTTCTGTGTAGATGTGCAGGGTTCAAATTTATAACAAGTAACATTTAATGACTTGCATCTGTCTGCCTTTGCTAGTCAAGAAAATTATTGCTCCACTTTGGCTAATGACCTCAGTGTTCTAAACCACTCAAAACATTCTTAGTATTTTGTTTATCACAATAAAGAGAAGCAATATACAAAGCACAGCATGTTTTTTTAATTCTGAAGTCAACAGTTCTGTCATGATCCATGTGACAGCTGGCAACTTCCAAGAAGTTACTTAGAAGGTCTTGTCTTGAAGTCCACCTAAATTAACCTACTTGGTCAAACTCATACCAACTTTTCATTAATCATTACCTCTATAAGCAGAGTAAACTCTTAAAGTGAGAAATATGTTGTGCCATTTTGAGATAGTAGGAGAAGATGGGAAGTATTGCAGTCACGTGCTTAATTATCATGGAGGATTTGGTAGAAAATATGGAAAGAAGATCACAGGCTGCATAATCGCAGGAAACTGAGAAATGCAAGAGGATCTTTCACAGTGATTAAAACAAATGGGACTCATTCATCATTGCATTTCCCCCCAAATTTAAGGGCTTACATGTACATAACTCAAATTATTTGGGGGTATCTCAGGTCCATTATCCTACTTCACTTATAAAAGTATTTTCTTCACTTGTTAATAGCTGTGGCTTTGGTATCTGTCTTGCTGATCTGATAGAATAAGTCACGTCAACAAGGCAAAGGTTTCAGAGGAACCACATACCTAAACATGTAGTTGTTCCTTCTTCAGTTAGTCTGATTACATGCTTCAGTTTTTTAGAGCATGTTTGTTTTATTTTTCTGCTTTTCCTCCTAAATCAACAGACTGAAAACAGACACTGTTTTCTTTTTATGACATCTTGTGTTTCCCATGTTTCATAAACCGGCAGACAGCTTCGGGCTGAAGAGTGCTGACACACAGCAATTGCTCAACAGAGACACTTTTGATGTGGAGGGAATTTGCTTTTTAAGGCAGTGGGAGAGAGACGGTGCAAATACCACTGATGCTCAGAGGGATTTCTGGTGGTTGGCTACCTATTGGACATTGCTGACACCATCAAAGGCACTGAGACCCACTAGTCACTTCCCAGAGAAATACAGGCAAATCATACCTAATTTCACAATAATCTTCTGAGGTGGGGCTTAACACAAGAAAAGTTACTTAAGGAAATGATGGTCAGCTCAGGGGAAGTGTCAGCCTTCTTATGCACATCAAACAACCTTAGAGACTCTAGAGGGACCCGTTTTTTTTTTTTGTGGGAACATATTTTCCTCTATGCTGAGCTTCTTAGAGTATTAAAGCCAAAGGACATAAACCTTACATACCACCAGGTGCAGCTCCAGGGGCAGCCCACCTGAGTCAGTGAGGTTGTTTTTCATGTGAGAATTCCGAAGAGTAAACATTTGTCAAACATTCCTGGGTTTGATGAGCTCTGTCAGTCAAAACTCCTTTGGCTCCAACTGCTACAAGCAGGCAGTGCTCTGTTATCATTGGTAAAAATTGTAGCTACAGATAAGACAAAAAATAACGTTGGGAAAGTAAAAATTTAAAATTCTAATGATTTTCAGAATTTTTAGAAAGAAAACTCAAACCCTCACATGCCGTAAGAAGGTCAGTGTTTAATAATGAAGGACACTTTTGCAGGTATTGCCAGATCATTGAAGGAAACATAAAAACAAGGGAAAATGAAAATCTGCTGTAATCTGAAACACCCCAGCAACTAATGCGACACTGAAACAGTTGGAAACATGATCTCACATCTTTTGGAGTGTAATTTTGAATGATATCTTCCCATTCTAGCTCTATTTATGAAAAGAATAGGAAAAAGCAGGTGAGGAACTGCGATTTAATGCATTATCCTTGCACCATACTTTGCGAGAAATGGAAAAAACTAGAATGCTTCCTAATAATACTACTATCTGACCAAAAATCAGAGTGATTTTCTCTATTTGAGAAAATAATTTTGGTGGTGAACAAGTATGCAAGAAGTCTGATTTTTGACAGCAGTGCCCTTTTCTGACGTAACAGAGTCATACCTCATTAAGGTTTTTGTTTGTCTAAAAAGAAGGCCATATGTAGGCTCTCAGCACCAAATCCTACATTTTACTTCACACCTATTTGGACATTATTTTGCTATCCTTATGTTCCCTGATTTTTTCATTCTAGATATGCTTACTAAGTATTAACAAAAAATAGGTCACATCGTTGGAGATGAAGCTTGTATCAATGTGTTTCTTAATGGGATTTAAGGCTATACATGCTTTGTTAGTACATCTGGACTTTAAACTAAATATGAAGAAGTTTTACCTAAAAGAAACCTGGTGATAATAGAGACTGTACTAAGTTTGTGGGGACTCACCTTTGTGTTGTTTATATATTGTGGCATTCTACTGACATAAGCCTTTTGGGCTACCAGTAATACCCTGGAGAGCCAATATGTACAAATAAAATAAAAATCAGATATACATGTAGATCAATTTGATTTATGTTGTGGAAGGCTTGTTAGTGATGTATACTTACCTCGAAACATCTCTTCTCTTGTAATTGTAGCAACTGCCTGTTCTTTAAAAAGAACTTACTGTGAAACCTGTTGGATTCCTTGATGTGTAACTTGGCCCCCTGAGTTTTCACATCAGGCTATTGAAGCAAGTTATAAAATATTTGGAGTGGATTATAAAAATATGAATTAAAATTGGTTTTGGTAGGCCTCAGCTTCCTAGTGCATAATTCTATTGTTCCTCTGGATTTGGCAGACCTGCAAGCTGTAAGCAGCAGTGAGGAAAGCAAGCAATACTGCTGAGCTGTGTTTAGAAGGGGATTCATTATTTGCATCCAGGATGAAGCCAGTCTGCAGAAGTGCTCACTAAATGGGAAAGGAAACTTTAACTTGCCAGACAAAGGCAAAACAATAGCATAGGATTGCACTCATAGCTTTCATTTTAAGTTAATTTTTAGTTGCATACTTTACAAATCCACATTTTCCTTCTATAATATATAAGATTTGGCTATCAAATGTACTTACTGTGTGTTCTGATAGTTACAAGAACTGGATGAACTTCCTACTGGAAGACCTAGAGCTGTGAGGCAGGAAAGTGTGGCGACTTGGGATGCAGCATTTTGCTGCTGCAGAACTCTGCCTCGTAGAATCACAGGACCATGGAATAGTTGAGGTTGGAAGGGACCTTAAAGATCACTTAATTCTGACCCCCTGCCATGTGCCAGGACCTTCCATGAGCCCTGGTCACTCAATGCCCCATCCAACCTGGCCTTGAACACTCCCAGGGATGGGGTATCCACAGCTTCTCTGGGCGACCTGTGCCAGGGCCTCCCCACCCTCACCATCTCACAGCCCCCTGGAAAATTGGCATGGCCATGCCTGGACTCTGCAGACTTTGGCACTTAAAAACCAAGATGTGATACTTCAACTAAAGAAAGACAACACAACACAGGAGCTTCTTTCTTTCTTTAACATGGGTTAAGCAGTGCCTGGCCTTCTGTCTTCAAAGACATCAAAATATCTGTAATATATCTTTTAAAAGGTTCAGGATCAAAGGCAAGCCAAATCCGATGTGGTTTAAGGCTTGTGAAACTCTGGAACATCTTTAGGGTTCACAAAGCTTGTTTTAACTTGCAAAATATTTTTCCTTTAATTAAACCCCCTATTTCCCAGCTAGGGTGATTCAATTTTATATTCAGCTAAAGTAAGAGAGTGCTGTGTATTAACATAATCTGAAACACACACAACAGAATGAGAACAGAAAACTGGATGCTAAAAGTCTTCAGACATAAAAAAGCAAATTTCTCATTAGTAAACAAAGTAAAATAGCAACTAAAAAGACATAACAAGACTTGACTACTCTTGCAACAAAATCATCGATGTCATTAACTTTCTTTAATAAGCAGTGTTGCCATATTTGAGTGCTGATGTTCAACCAGAGGAAATTGTTATAGAGTTTCATAGACCCATAAAAGTTCACATCTACTGAAAGCCTCTCCTGAAAACACTGGGTTAATTTCTGTGATCTTTATTTCTGTGAGGAGGCAAGTAAAGAGATTTCAAAGGAGAAAAAAAAAAAAGAAGAAGAAAACTAAGGGATTGACTAACAAAGCTAAAGAGGTAATGGCATGCTTAAGTTACACAGAACTGAACAGGACCAATGTGATAAATTAAGAAGACAAAACCTTGTCAGAATATTCTTACTCATAAATGTGACTTGTGGCATCCTGTCCCATGGTTCACTCCAAGAACTGAAACAGCAGCTGCTTGCTCATATCCCAGTAGCACTTGAAACTTCCCACTTAGATGCATCATTGCACGGACCTCACACTTGACTCTACTGACTTTATTGTTGTTCTTTTATAGGAAGAACAGAAATAAGGTATGACTCCTGGCTAACTTTGCAAAAATATTCTCATATGTAAGTCAACTTCATTATTTACTTTACCTGGATAATTGACAGCTAAGTGAAGTGTGATAGAAAATGTGGTTTTTTTAGAAATGTGAAGAATTTAGTTGGGCAGTACATATTAAGAAGAGGAAATTTGCAGTTGATCTGACTTATAACATATAAATAATAGTTTGAGTTAATTAGAAGTTTTTGCCCTTAATTCTCTTGTCACAAGGAAAAGAGACCATCAACAAACAAGAGAGAAAATGACAGGCTATAATACCATTCAAGGCCTATTCTAGAGATAGAAAAGGTATTCTGAAGTTGACAACTAAACTGCTTTTGACAAGTAAGAAAAATCCACCTGGACTGACAGATTTATCACTTTAAAAAAGCAGCTTAAGAGAGAGTGAGAGTTGAAAATTCAAAGAGATGTCCAGTCATGAAAGTGTGAATGTGAGAAAAAACTAGGAAAGCTTTCAGGAGAGTTCCATGGCTCTGTAGCTATACTGAGAAAATACTGCAGATCTGGTTAGACAGATTTGCATTTGGCAGTGGGATAAGTTCTGCAATAAGCTTCAGATAGGAGAAAGACAAAACCCTTGACTATTCTAGATCTGCTGCTATACATTTAAGATTAAGCTGACCTTAAACCAGAGATGCAAATAGAAACAGACAGAAATCTGCCTTTCTTAGTGAAGATTTACCTTGGACACTGCCCTGGGAAGTGTTGTCAAGAGTTTCCTGAAGGGTACTTTACTTTGGAGTTTTTAAAGCTTTTTGTTGGCTCAACAGACCCCTGCTAAATCTTAGCATTTCTTGCAGACCACACTGTATTCTTGCCATCAATTTTTAACTATGATTCTTTACTTTTTCATGGATTTCAGAGTACGAATTATCCTTAAAGGTGTGCAAACTACATCTGGATTGATGTTTGGAAACCTTTGCTTTGTTTCACCAGTATCTGTGGGAATTCTTATAGTTGCTCCTTTCTAAACAAAAGGAGTCACCATAGAGTAAAATGGTAATATCCCCACTACTGGAGTAAAGCAGTCTTCACCATCTTTCTGTCTATTGCCAAACCACCAAGATGTTCCCATTTATTTTTAAAACTTATTTAGAAATCTGAATCTGGATGGGGATAGGAAAGTAAAGTAAACATTAGGTAAGGAAACAGCATTTCAGTTACTTAGCTTGCACTAGGTTCACCCTTATTTGTTATTACTAAATTAACTCTGGGCTGGAAAGAAGAGGAAAGCTATAATCAGTTGCTTTTAGTGCAGAGTTAAAAAATTGCAGCCTAAATTTTTTAGTATTCTGGATTCCTTTACTTATTTGCATCCCCACAGTGGCAATTGCACTTAGAGAAATCCAAAGAAAGTCAGTTTTGGGGTAAAACTTTCCTCCCATGGCAGTGAGCATGCAGAAAAAAAAAAAAATAGCACTTGCTATTAGATCTTGAGATAGGTGGGGGGATTTTTTTGGTTGAGTTTTTGTTTGTTTGGTGGTTTTGTTTGGTGGTTGTTTTGGTTTTGTTTTTACTGTAACATTTTAAGTTTTACGTATTCATTTTAAGCAATAGAAATGTCTCAGCTCAACTTTCCTGTAGTATAGTGTCTTAGAATGAATAACAGCACTGTGAAGTATTCATATGTGATTACTTCTGAAGCACAAATGTTGGTTTGTAAGGCACTATCAGACAACATTCTCAAGGCTGGTTGCAAACCTTGCTATAAAAGTTTGGTTGCCAACTATATGCTTGGTATTTGGTGTCTTGGGCCGTGGGAGCTGTAGGAGGCTAGGTTAGTTTTTTCCCTATCCTCTTCTCCAAGGTCATCAGGAACAAGATTTCCAGTGTTATATTTCACCAGTTTCATGGGTAAAATTGAATTAATTTCCTTGCCATCAGAATTACTGTTGTACTGATGTCCTTGCACAGAGATGAGGCAATTATGTTTTATCCAATAGAGTCCTGTTTGCTGCCTCTCATCTCTGAAGGCTCAACTTCATTGTGCAGAGTTGTTATTTATGGTCAGCACATAACATTTTATCCCTTCTGAAGAGTTAACTTATATTTGTCAAAATGCTCAGCTGTTCTGTAAATGTTTATGTTTCTTGTAACAGTAAGGGCCACCAACAGAGTATATGCAATACGAATCTACAATATTTTGCTTTGACCTATCATTCCAGTGGAGCTATTGATTGACAGAACTTGCTTGACAGAGCATAATTAGTAATCTTTCTCATCTATTTTGCTTCTATTTTGTACTACTAAGAAAGCTAACAGTGCAAAACTGATTATTTTTTTTCTGGAAGAAAGAACAGCTCTGAGTCCCAACCTTCTCATCAGCTACACTCTACAAGAATAATGTGGTAGCTTCACAATTGTTTTCCTACTGGGATCTGATGTTGGCTGGATTTCCAATTGCTTCTCTCTAGTTGTTTAACCATTCCCTTACAAAGCTTAAGGCCAAACGTCATTAGATCCCATTTGAGCACTTCTGCAGGGCAGAGGTGAGGGCAACTCAAAGTGTTTTCCTGACACACATTGCCTTGCCAAAGCACCAACTAGGATCATATTCTTTTCTCTCCCTGGAAATGTTCATCTGCTCCAATTTAGCACCAGCGCTAATCTTCCAATGTGGGGAGCAGCTGGGTGGAGGTTTGGTTATACCTGTGTGCTGGCTGGTGCTTTTAGGAGAGACTGACCAGGTGTTTCAACATTTTAAAAGTTCATAGAAGCAGAATCCCCCTGTGAAGATGCTTGTAATTTTGGAAGTCATTCTTTCAGGCACTTTATCTCAACAAGAATCCTTCACCTCTCCTTCCCTAAACACAACCTAAGAAGGAAGTCCATGGTGTCATTGAAAGTTCAAACTTTACTAAAAATCTGATTGAAAACTCAGCTGCCTAATGAAAACAGATTGCCATGAAATGCTTTATAATGACATTCTTGATACTGTTGCTTACAGGTGAGCAAAAGAGACCCCTGTGTCATAAGAAAAAGAGGACACATTCTCCTAGAAAAAGGCATATGGTGAACACTTTAGGGGCTGTGTTTGCATACAGTCTTAGGGATGGATGCAACTCTGATATGAAATAGACAGTTCTTCCTGGGAGCTGTTGGTTTCCTATCTTTTCCTTCTCTAAGTGGAAGATTCCTTACATGTGATAACAACTGCTTGCAAATGTAGTTGAAAATGCAGCTTTAAAACCATGGATGCAAAAAACAAAGACTTTGTTCATGTCAAAAATCTGCTGAATCCTGTGTTATTCATCTGCCCATGTGTAATTTAACCTGGCACCGTTTCCAGTGATGTCATGCCTGGAATGTCCAGCCCTGTGGAGAGAAACTCTCTGGGACAGAGCTGCTGCATGAGGTGGAGAGATTAGCAGATGTGGTAATTCACTCTTGGAATGGAGTTCATATCAAGTTGCATATTTGAGTCAAGGCAGTTTCTGTTCTTTAATCCATGTAGTTTTGGAGCAGGCATATGTTCAAAAGACAGGTAGGTGATGAATTCTATAGCCAGTTCTGGCTGAATATTGCAATTTTAAGGAAAAGTGTTCCATTATTTCATTTTATGTCATTTCTAGGCAAGTGGCTTTGCAACTGTGGGAGAAGGAATGTCTGGCAAAATCTGTTCCATGTAGATAAAGTTCTGCTGCATTATGAGTCTTTTCCCACCCCAGCTGAGAAAAGCTGTGTTCAGTTTTAGTCCCAGGTGTAGTTAAGTGACACAGTCATCACTCAAGTGATGATGAGTGGTGGTGATGACTGACTGCCTATTAGTCAGAATGCCCCTACTAAGTGATGGTCCTCCTGCAATGGATTTTGACAATTTTTAATGCAATAATGTTTGTAAAGAAGTTAAATTGCTGGGGTTGCAGTTTCACAACAGATCCAACTTTGGTATCGTTACCCGCCTTGCCCATTACTTTGTTTTGTGAGCTGCCCTATTAGGGGCAAAAGCATCAAAGTAGAGCCAGGCAATACTTAGTATAGGTGGCAGTGTTATAATCTTGTGGTTTCTGATGTGAACACAGCCAGATGGTATAGTCTTTACAGGGAAATTCCTTTTGTACAGAGACTCTATGGGAAGAAAATACAGTTTTTGATCTGGGACATGTGGAACAACTCAGAATTGAGGCTAGGAAGATGCACAGTGCAAACTGAAGTTCTTCTGGTACTACCTGGTAGCTTCGTTGGAGATCTCTTCTTTGTGCTCTTCCCAGCATGAGTGAAATTACTAATCAAGGATATATGTTTCCATGGCCCCACACATGCAATCCCACTAGGAGGATAAATACAGCTGCAGGTACTTGACAGCTATCTGCTCTTTTCTCCAGGGACTTAGTTATAATTTATGGCTGCTGCTTTTTGACAGAAGATGTGTCAAAAGAGTGATAGATTCTCTGCAATGAGGCAGCAGACTACCATTAGCATACAAGCACTCAGCAGATAGGATTTGGTTTCCTTTGTGACCTTAGTCATTTAGCAGCACCTAGAAAAAAAAAATATTGCACAAGAAAAAAATCCAGCACTTTCTTTCTCCACCTCCCTCCTGCTTTAGTGGAACTTTGAACTGGGATTGTTCAGCCTGGAAAAGAGAAGTCTTAGGGGTGGCCTAATTGTGGCCTTGCACTACCTGAAGGGTACTCCAGTTCCTGAAGGGAACCAAGATAGAGAGGGACTTTTTACAAGAGCCTATGATGACAGGACAAGGAAAATGACTTCAAGCTGAAAGAAAGTAGGTTTAGATTAGATATTAGGAAGAAATTCTTCCCTATGAGGATGGTGAGGCCCTGGCACAGGTTGCCCAGAGAAGCTGTGGCTGCTCCATCCCTGGCAGTGTTGAAGGGAAGGTTGGATGGGGCTCCGAGCAACCTGGTCTAGCGGAAGGTGTCACGGTAGGGGGTTGGAACGAGATAATCTTCGAGGTCCTTCCCAGCCCAAACCATTCTATGATTCTATAATTTATGCTCTTCATATTTAAGGTTTCATAAAGAGTAGCCACTACTTCTTTCTTATGCATGTGCAACATCAACGAAGTATTTCTCCTTTAATCTAGGAAACTACTGAATTGGTTCACCCAATACATTCAAAACACCAGTTTATTGTAATTCAATATAATTTTAATTCAATATAATCATCAATAAAGGAATCCAACTGTTCGTTAGTGTCTCTTACCCAGGCTGCTGAATGGAATTCACTATTTGCCAAGACAGATGCTTCTTTACCCAAAATCTAATACTGTAAAGGAGGTCAAATAGGAAACTTTATAACAGCTTTAAAAAAAAAAATAATTGTTTCCTCTCAAAAACTGTAACAGATGAGCTTGAAGGATTATTTTATTTTGATGAAGACCTCTACAGAATAAGGTTGTGCTTGAAAGTTCTTTCCACTTAAAGGTTCTCAAAAGGAGTAAGGACTCACCACACTCTGCTCCCTACTTGACAAGTTTAGGTTCTGAATGGCGCAGAGCCCAGGTTCTGTCTGGTCTACATTCCCAGGTTCGTTTTCATAGACTTTGACATGTGCACTGGTGTTTAAAAACACTTCTGGCTCCAAACAGGCCAAGGCAAAATTCGGTTCACAGATCACTCTTCTAAAAGCAAGACCTCACGTTGAAACTGTCTAAAAATATCGATTTTTAATGCAGCCACAGGACAGCGTCAATGAAAAGCTTCCTTTCCACGTGTCATCTGAGGGTTTTATAGATGCAAATATAATGTGGGTTGCAATTCTGTATTTTTTGCACTATTTGGCAGTTATATAGCAAACTCTTAGCAATTACTGATGCACATAGACTCACAAATTTCTTAAAATCTGTAACTTAAAGTGGATGAATAAACATAACCATTATCATAGTAAAACAGATCAATAACTCCCTTCATCAGTTAACCTGCCTTCAATAGTAGATGGGCAGCGGAGTTGGGAAAGAGTCTGGAGCACAAGTTTGATGAGAAGTGGCTGAGAGAGCTGGAAGACCTCAGCCCAGAGAAAAGGAGTCTCAGGGAGGACTTTACTGCTTTCTACAACTACCTGACAGAAGGTTCAGCCAGATGGGGGTTGGCCTCTTCTCCCAGGTAGCAAGTGATCGGACAAGAGGAAATGACCTCAAGTTGTGCAAGGGGAGGTTTAGATTGGATATTAGAAAAAATTTCTTCACCAGAAGGATTGTCAAGCACTGGAACAGTCTGCCCAAGGAAGTGCTGGAATCACTGTCCCTGGAAGTGTTCAAAAAATGTGTAGATGTGGCACCTGGGGACACTGTTTAGTGGTGGACCTGGCAGTGCTGGGATAAAGGTTGGACTTGATTATCTTTGAGTGTTTTTTCAGTCTGAACAATTCTATGATTCTATATACATTTATGTGTCACACATAGAGCATTCTTATGATTACTGTAGAGCCTGTTCAAGACATGACCTTGTTCTTGTTCAATATTAAGAATGAAAACACTTTCTTCATTCCCAACCCATTGGATTTCATGACCTAACAAAAGGCTGGGATTTGGTTTCCTGTTTAGTCCTGTAGTACTAGAAGTGAGTGAATTTCCTTGTCCATGTTTTTCTTGGAGAAAATGGGGGAAAATATAATTATATCCAAGATAACACAGATTCCAGAAACTTGCTTTGGAAACCTGAGACAGTGGAAGATTGTCCTAGTCATGTTGAATTGCCTGGAATCCCTGCCAGAAGTGACAATTTGTACAAGACCTATGTCAACAAAAATGGAAAGATGGACAGAAAGCAACATCCATGGTCTTCAAGGTTCTTTCATCTACTTGAAAAGTGAAATGTTCCTTATCACTGAACACCACCAGCACAAAGTGGGACCTCATTCCTGACTCACAGACACTGGACTCCAGTTTCTATCTAAAAGGGTGTTACCACAACCACTTATGGGTAATCAAAACTCTGATGCTCATGATTGTCAATGGCCAGAGAACACAAAGAGGAGATGTTTTAAGTCTGTTGTATCTTTATACAGCAGTGTTTGCTTTCCATACCTTATTAAGAAAAAACCCATACTGATAAGCATTTGTTTCAAATGTGGTTACAGACAAAATAATGAACTAGGAAAAAATAAATAATTCCAACATTTGCTTTCTGCAATATTTGCTTTCTCCCATATTAAGTATAATTGGATTAGACAAAGATGGCAAACAAGATATTGAATGCAATATGGGGATTTAATTATATACATCTGAGTTCTTAATTCATGATGCTGACAGAATAATTTATTATAGAGTACTGTGAAGGTAAAAAAATTCTGTCAAATTAGTTGTTTGAGATTTTAATTCTTGAATCCAAAGAAAATCCTTTGATTGACAATATCTCAGAAAAGCAATCACATCTGAAAAAACACGCTGAATTCTAATAAATATTTAAAGATGATGCAAGTAACTTGTTTTTGAGGGGCTGTAATTTTTAACTTCTTTTTGGGGAGACTGTAAACAAATCTACAGCTCACAGTAAATTCTTTAGTTACAACAAAAGTGACTAATGTGATAGTCATATAATGGAAATGAAGGGTGTTCAGCAAGTGCTGGCATGATTTATGATTTAGAAAAGGAAAAGACACTCAGGAAGAATATAAATTTTTACCATTCTTTTGTTGTAAGTCTTTGCTGTTCACATGCTGACATGGCATCTACTCTACTAGAAGGTTGACTACTGTCTACAAATACTGTGTTCTTCTTGAGGCCTTTTTTTTTCAAAATGCCGGTGTTCCCTGATCCTATCTGTTCCTACAATAAAGTGGTAGAATGAATAGAGTGAGATTTTTTGTAAAACCTCTCCCTTCAGGTAGACACCAGAAATAGAAGTCCTTTTAGGACAACAGCGAGGGGCTATGGAAATTCAGGGATAATTCTGTTGCAAGACAAACTGTGGACTTCTCTTAAGGATTGGTTTCTTTTCTGTTGAGGATAGTGGAAATACATTCTTCAGTGGAAGAATATATTCCCTTTAGCAGAATTGTATTCTCCAGGTGTCTGGCAGAGTCACCAAGGTTTAATCCTTTGCCTTGCTGCTGATAGATAAGCAATACTAGAATCCATGAAGAGACAGGCATGGAAAAGACGGGGGAATTGTTTGATTTTCCCCACAGGTCTGAATGCAGGTCTTGACACCGCAAATAATGGTCTCTTTGTTGACTACTCTTTATGCCTGAGATGAAGGTGATTTTTGAGATTGTCATACTATTATGTTACATGTCTTCTGAAGGTAGATGCTGCTTATGGTGCAGACTGAACATGGACAAGACTTTCAGTAATTGAGTTCAGGCTTTCAATAATACGATTTGCTCTGTGTTTTGACTGGCACTGCAACATGTCTGTGTATGTGGAAAAATCTATGTATAATGTGCACGTCTGTATATACTAACTCAGGAATTTCTCTGTAGACTGTACACCAACCTTTCTGAATTAGCAGGAGCCACAGAAGTATCCAAAAAGTAACACTTGATTATTAGACCCAAGTTCAGGTAATGTCAGATGAGTTCACTGTAAGGATTTAGCCATAGAAAGTTAGAGGAGTTCCTGACTTACATAAGTTTTCATTCAGATCATTAACATTTCTTTTTTGATTTTACAACACCAAAAACTAAAGAAAAAAATAGTATCCATGTTGGAAAAGTGCAAAAAATCCCATTTTGCTTTCCCAGAGCAAGACAGTGAAAAACTCCAGCCATCAACCCAGTCAGACATTTGAGTTTGTTTGTTGTTTGGGTTTTTTTAATGTGGTATAATTGAAGATATGAAGTGCTACTTTTTAGCAAGAAAAGAGAGAGAAGAAAAGTCTCTTGCTAGCAAATATTTTCAGTTGAGAAGTCCTCTGGAATACTATCTTAGATAAGAGAAGTGACAGACATGCACTTGATATTTATAATTTTAGTCTTTTTTGTGGGAACCTTTGACTTTGTGACATTTGAATCTATTACTGTGAAATGGATTCAGATGTTGCAAAAATGCATCAGATTTCCCAGAACATAAAATTAATTGTCTCTAGCACAGAAAACTGTTATTTTTGTTACACAAAATAAATCAAAATAAATGTTAAGCTAATAATAAATAAAACTACACTCATAAATAATCTGTTCCCTTTGTTAAGTTTTATGTTTAGCATGAGAAATTCAAACAACAACAAAAAGCCCCAAAAAGTTCTCAAAGTTCTTCTCATGTAAATGACTTTACTCAACAGTGAAAAAATACATTGGAATGAATCTTCATTGATCTCCTGCACTGTAACATAATTACACTCAGTCTCAGGGGGCAAAGCTGATGTCACCTCTATTCTTTCTTCTGGGAATGATTTTTTAGCAGGTTAAAGAATATCTGCAATATCCTATCTTGCAGGCAATCAGTGTTCCAAGTGATTAGTCTATTCAGCAAAAGGTCTGCTGACCATGAGAATCTGGAAAGAAAATAAACTTGTCCTTTTCCATGGCCCGTCAGGAAGAGACCTAAGTGGAATGTAGAGATTTTTTTCCCAAGGTAATATCAGATTTGTTTCTTTTCAAATATCCAGTCCATGGCTGAAAAAATGTGTTCTGCTGTCAGAAGAACTTTTCTCTAGGATGAGAATCAGCAGGGACAGACAGGGGTCTATTACTAAAACTCTTAGTACCTCACATTAGACATGAAAAGTTAGCATGGGATACTTTGCAAAGAACAGGAGTACCTACACTTTTACACTAATCTTTGTGGTCTATTACCTGGTTTAGCCTCAAAAAAAGGCAAAATACTAAAATAACACCCACAATTACATGTGAGCCATGTAAAAATCTTCTACAGGAAAAAAAATCTTTCACTCTTTTTCTGCTACAGGACTGACATTTTGTCCCATAAGCATAGAAATTCCATTAGAACAGGGTCAATTCAGAAAAGCAGAAAAGCTCTGGAGCATATGTCAATGAGGTTGTGTATTTATTCTTAAGTCGCATCAGGTGACTGAAGAAGTGTTCATAAAGTGAAATAGGTTAATGTTGCAAGAAATGAGACTGTAAGAAGTGAGAATTTATGTTTGTTTCAGAGCTGCTTGATGAAGTAGGAAATAGTGTTTCCTGGTGCACCAGCAAAGCTGACATTTGAGGAAGGCATTTTGATTACCAAGTGTTAAAAATTAGAAATCCTTGAACTCAGTCATCAGAAAACGTCAGGCCTATGATATCTCCAGACTCCTGCTAGACCCTGTTGGTGACGAGTCCCTTCTTTTGGTAGGACCTTCTACCAAGAGCCAGGTTTGACATCAAAAAGCAAAAATGGCCCTTTTCCCTTTAGCATACACAACTTCTTCACACTCCTCCTCTTTCAGTGATGCAGACATATAAGATTTAGACATCCTCTTTCCCAGAGAGAAGGAACTTCTAGCTCCCATCAGTTCTCCCAGCAAGCACCAGATTGACAGGTCACATCAATTTCCTGAATAGTCCTGCTCAGTTTATGTTCTGATGTCTCACTATATATAAATCTCTACTTTGAAGGGCATGCTTGCAAGATTTTTTTCAGACCATTACAAGCTTGTTCTACCCATACCCAGAGCCAGCCAAAGCCCATGTAGCTGTAATTTACTCAGTGACAAGCCTGAGCTAAAAATTTCTCTTGAGATTGTGCAATACATTAGGTTAGAGATGGTGTAACCTAGCACAAATGTGTGACTTTGATTTGCTTGTGTGTGTTGAACTTCCGTACATATTCCTCCTAAGATCTTACTCAAGCTGAATTCTTTTAACTTCTATATCATGGATAAATTAGAGGTGAATTTCCAATTTCTACCTCCAAGTTTCCATAAGTAGCACTAGAAACACTTAGGCTAATCCTTGTGTTTGTAGGCCAATTCAACATTTTACACAAGTACTTCTCTCTGTCTTTTGAGTGCCCTTTTAAACACTATTGCCTTCCAGTTGTGACATTTGGGGATATGGTTTAGGGGTGGTGTGAGTATGGTGGTCCTGAGTTGATGGTGGGTGGACTAGATAGTTTTGAAGGTCTCTGTCAACTGCACTTTATGTATAGTTTGCCACCCCTGATTGCAGGAAGTGAAACAATAAATATACTAGCCTGCTGTTGCAGGTTAGATGAAGTCTTAACACATTGAGGGGACTGGGGAGGACTCAGTAGACAAAAATAATTACAGTGCTAATAGACTATGCTGGTCTAAATCCTACCTGTTGTTTCCACATTTTTTTCCCCACTATTTTTGTGCAAACTTGTTAAAAGAGGATTAATTTCATATAGACTTAGTGGTGGATGAAGGGGCAGGGGAGACAATGGTCTATAAAGAAAAAAAAAGCAAAAATAAAAGTTGAAGAGGAAAACTGATTACATTTCAAGCAGAGCACCTTCATTTCCAGCAAGATCCCTGCTGTTTCTCAAAGTTTTGGAAAGGTTTTCTCATGACAGAATGGATTGTTTTTCCTGTTGCACTTTCCTTCAGTCTGTCTACAAGCAGTTGTTGAAATAGATTTAAATGTGCAAATGATATTTTGAATAGAGTCTGGAAACTGTAATACATCAGAAATGACAAAACACTCCCCTCTTTAAAATGGGAAAGAATGCAAAACAGGATAAGCAAACATGCCAGTTTTGAGAAGAACTGGAAAGTTCCTTCTGGTGTTTGCGTAGCAGAAATTTAGTTACTTCTAGAACTTCAGTAGACATTGATGCTCACTAGCAATTGTATATGACTCATTTCTGTGTATTTAGTGAGAGTGGGACGCATGTACTTGGTACACATACATGTTCTTCATGAACACAAAGATGTTTTCCAGAAAGCAAACACAAGTCTTGAGAATCAAAACACTCTCTGACTTAATTCAACTGATACACACTGTTGGATGGACAGTCTTTGTCCTTCAGTATGTAGTTTGTTCAGTTTAGCAAATTGCGATATTTTTCAAAAGTAATAAAGCCTCCAAAAATATCTAACCACTATGAATATGAGGTAAATCATTAATAACTGTAATGAAGTGGTACAAGACTAATCTACTCTCCATGTCCCTCCAACTAATTCCTAAAAATTATTTAGCTACCACAAGAATTTAAGAGCTTTTTACTCCTCCAACGGCACCAGCTCTTGCCTACAATATGTCTGCACAACTTCCTTGTCTGACTGGACCTGCTCCTTTCCCAGCTTATGCCTCAGCTGTCTTCAAGACAACATTGCAGAAACTTAGTGTCTGAGGTCCAAACTAGTTACTGGAGGTCAAAATTATTTCTCTTTTCCCATTTCAAAGCCACCTCTGAGGTACAAACCTGATAGCTTTGTGGAAGACATAAAAGTCCAATTTTTTTACCCTACCATAGAGAAAGCAAACAAGTAATAATCATCCAAGTTCATCAAGACTTCTAAGGAGAAATCTTAGGGCTATCATACAGACTTTGTGCTACATTTTATTAAACTATCTCACAAGCTTTAGACAATTAGACTAAGAATTAATTTCTCTGAGACAGCAGGGAACTCTGAGACTGGCACCTCTGTCTTCTTTGATGAGAAGGAGAAAAAGCTGAGTGTATCATCAAAGAAGCCTTCATGGGGCTCTGAGGTTTCTGTAACTGAGTTCAACTAACTACCCACGTTGCCTAATTTCCTCATGAGGTATTCAACATTATGTACTGAAAATCAGAGCCTGTGAACAACAAAGGTTTGGAGAGACAACACTCAGTATGGAAGGTCTGCCTGGAGAAATAAAATCCTAGCCAGAACCTCACTCACTGGATCCTCACAAAAAGAATAGAGAGGGGAGAAAGTAAGGAGCTATGTGATGAAAATTAGAAACATCAGCATATTCAAAAGGAAACAAAGGCATAACCAATTCCCTCAGTAGCCCTGTCCTCACTACAGATATGGTGTTAGCAAATTCCTCTCAGCTAAAGAAAGCAATTATATTTGCACAAGGGGACAGTGAATTGTTTCAACATGATTGTTCTTACTTGCTGCTGTACATTGCTGATAAAGTAACCATTATATAACAGTTAACCAATGTTAATAATATTTACCATAAACAACTCTAGCAAGGACTCAGCTTTGACAGAGAGTTTGTTGTATGCTGTACACTGGCATGTGTGACTGTTCAAGAAGCTGTCCCTGAAACTGCTACTGTTCGGATGTTATTCACATTCTTTCACACCTTTGTCTACAAAGTATATGCATGCCCACCCCTCAAACCCAGGAAAAATAGCTGGACATCATTTTTCATCAGTTCTGTATTTCTCTAGAAGCTTGAATATTCTCCTGGTCTGTCCTTAGACACGTGTTTTTGAATACTTGTCCTTTTAAGAGCTTCAGCTATACCCAGCTTTGTTAATTTGACAAAAATGTAATATAAGTAATGTCCTTCTAAAAAGGGAAGATCCACATTGAAGTGGCCTACTCATTCCTAAATATCTTAAACAAAATAGCTGAACAGGAGCGACCAAAAAAAGTTTCCAGAAGGCTGTCTTGAGTCAATTATATCACAAACTACAGATCTGTTTCAAGAGTTCTCTCTCCCATTTGCAATTCATCAAGAATGCTGGAAGTTTGACAAAGAGCTTGAGTTGGAATTGCAGGTAGCAGCCATATCCCTCCAAAAATCTCCCTTCCATTAAAGGAAGAGAATGCATAAAAAGCACTTTGCTCCCACATTTACTTAGGAAAGAAAAAAATCCATTCAGCCTACCCACCTCAGAACCCCCCCAACAAACCCACATTATTAATTAGATATGTATCCCTGCTATTCTAAAAGTAATTAGATTAGAAGTACATGGAAGAAGACCTGTGCCATGCTAATGATGGCTGTGACTTGCTGCTTGTGATATGTATGTGTGTGTACATAAATATGTATTAGGAAGAAATTCTTTACTGTGAGGGTGGGGAGGCACAGGTTACCCAGATAAGGTGTGGCTGCCACATCCATGGAAGTGTTCAAGGCCAGGTTGAACAGGGATTTGAGCAACCTGGTCTAGTGGAAGGTGTTCCTGCTCATGGCAAGATGAGTTGGAACATGAGTTTTAAGGTTCCTTCCAACTTAAGCCATTCTATGGTGCCATGATTTTATTATATAAGTCAGGTATAAAATGTGAACCAATCATCTATGAAGTTTCATTTGATGTTGACTTTTAGCTGTTGGGATGTGTCTCTCTGCCCTCAAGGTGGAGAGTGGCTCAACATCTTCCCGAGTAAAGGGGAAACCTGTCTGCTTCCCTTCTCCCAAGTGGAGCATGTTGTTCTCCCCGCTCCCATGCAGAAATCAGTGTTATAATTTCATATGCTTGCTGACCTTCCTCCTCTCTCCCTGAGGATAAGGCAGTCAATTTGATATTCTTACTCCTAGTGTCAGTCACCTAGTCACGTATAAGATTTGGTAAAGCCTAGAAGAAATAAAATGTTACTTAGGAGAGTCATGTAGGTGCAGAATGTGCCATTTATGAGGCTGTGCATATCATGCTGTTGATGTCTCCAAGGTGGGGAGAAATAGTTTTCAAATCCTGAACGTTAATAGTATTAGTATTACTAAACTTATAAAATGAGTTTTGGTTCCCCAAGAAATTATCATTTTCAAAAAAATAGGCTGTCTCTTCTCACATCTTTCCAATCATAGTTTTTTATTTAAGAGGGTTTTCATTCTCTTTCTAGTCTAGCTTTATAGTGCCTCATTTGGAATAGATTAGTTATTTTAATTTAGTGCATAAGAAGGTTGGTCTGTATGACAAGATTCCAAGTAATAGTTTAATCTAAAGAGGAAATCAATAGAGAACAATCCCAATTCAATGATTAAATTCTGGAAAATTAAAGAACTTGTCTCACAGATCACATGTTGCTTAAAATAAGTTACAGATTATGCCATCTTAAAAAAAAAAATCTATATTTTAAGAGACTTCAATGTAAAGTTTTATTTTCCAAATAATTATTAGTAAAACTGATATTATTCCAACATAGATCAAATGAAATACCCTAGAGTTCTTTTCTTTAGCATTCCAAATGTTAATTCCATTTTGCTATTTAGTGTTTCAAATTGTTCCCATAGACACTTTTAAGATACAGACCAAGTATAGACCAAGTTTACAAAAGAACCCCAACAAACCAACAAAATGTCCCAAATCTGACAATTGTTTGGACATTAGACTGAAGTTGAACACTAAATAATTAACATGCAGGCAGGCAAAGTGCTGTTTCAATAAACCAATCAACAACGTACCTGTTAGCATTGCTAAAATTACACAGTTGTAAAAGTTGCAAGGATTGGCCTTCCAAAGACATTTCATAAAAGAATGTAAACACTGGGAATTGCTTTTCATAGGAGACTTGTACTGCTTACAACTGTGCAACAAATCCAAAATTCCTAGGAAAATCCCATGATGAAGGCTTTTCAAGGGTCTATGAAAGCTCCATGTGTCTTGAAACAATAAAGGAAACCGTATGTGTACTAGGCCTTAATTTATTACTTTGTTAAATGAATTGCTTCCATACAACTTTCCTTCTATTGAGATGTAAATGTGGGAAATAAAAGGTGGAAGCTGAAAATATCACAGAAGAATTCATCCCTAAAGGAGGAATCTGAGATGTGTTCTTACCACCTGTGAGATACTAGCAGCAAGTTGTGAATAGATCTGATAAAATTAGTACGTATTGGTTGGATAATGCAGCTGTTGCGATGTAACTTTTGGCTTACATGAGGTTTATTCATGATCTATTTTTATGATTTTCAAAATCCAGCAAAATAAAAAAGGACCACTGTCTAATCGATACCATACTGTTGATTCAAAAGCTATTTGCATTGCACTCAAGAAGCAATTCCCTCTTCTGTCCTCCCCCTCTCCAGTCCTCCTTCCTTGAGCCCTCGAGTGCTTCTAGTTATAGCATTTGATTTCTAAAATTAAACTTGGATCCACCTTAAAGCTCATAGTTTAGAGAATCTGGATAAATGAAATGCCATTTAAAACATCCCAGTGTCATCCCTTTCCTGTACTTTTCCTTTTGTATACACTAGCAGAGTACTTCTTCACTGTCTAAATGTTTAAGGCAGCGTTTACTTTTATGCTTTTCTCTATTTACATATTTTTTTTTACTTCAAATATTTACCTTTTTGTTGTTGTTGTTGTTGTTCTCCACATACAAGAAAGCGCAAATGAATTCCACAAATGACCATGGGTATTCATTCAATGTCTAGTGATTCTAAGGTTCCTTCCAACCCAAAACATTCTACAATTCCATGAAACAAATAATAAAGCTAAAGGTGACAAATGGACCCAGGACTTTTATAATTACCCCATTGTAATACCATGAAATAGACAAATGGAATTCCTGTTGACATGAGAATAACTGAAAAGATTCTCAGCACCTTAAAAGAAATGCATAATCCATGTGTTATGAAGGCATTTTTCATCTGGCTCATACCCGAACTGAAGTCCCCTGGGTGTCAAAGCCTCCTCCTTAATATAACCATCCCAAGAAATCCAGCCCATGTAGTGGGTGCATTATACAAAATAAAACTTTATGGTCTACAGCCTGATTAGCAGATCCCAAGTGCAGTTTTATCATAGGATATTTTTACCCTGTGTGTTTAGACAGGCAAAAGACCATTTCCACGTATATGAACACACACACATCTTAGAACAAGATGAAATCTAAATCAAAGAAAAGATTTCTGGGTTGATGTTATGGAGCTGAAATCTTTCTTACAGTCCTACAGGCTTCCTGAGAAAAAATCCCAAGAGCAATGCATTTTCTATGTTCATATCATGTGGGAAACCACCTGAACCTGGTCTCACTTGACCTGCTTGAAGAAGCAGTTACATGAAGCAGTTCAGAATAGAAAGAATGACAAATGTTGACCCATATCATAGCAGCACTGCAGGGAATTTGCAAGCAAATACTGTAGTAGTTGCACTGCTTCCAAATGCTTATTCTATTTTGGTCTTACTAAAATACTTAATTTCCTCTCCAGAGTCATCTGTAAAATTCATTTTTGATCTCCTTGGTCCCCTTTTTGGGTAATTTGTGTATTCCAATGTCTGTGTCCTATTTAGTTACTTGTATAGTGCATTGTTTTGCAGTTACATTAACACTCACAGTCTAAAAATACAAAGCCTGTTCACCAGCTTTCTTGAGTCTTTGCCCAAAGTTTTTTTCGTACAACAGTAGTCACACTCACCACAGGAAAAGAAGAAGGAAAGTTTTCTTTGTCCCACTTTTTGTCTCAGCATAGGTAAACCAAAAATTGGGTCTATTGTGAGCGATGATGCTTCTTGGAAATAGTAACTTAAGGCTTAACAAACACTAGATAACTTCATGTTCTTGTGAAAATTAACTAGGCTTAAACATACAGTGTGAATAGCAGATGGGGGCCTCAGTGCCCCTTAAGAGAGATCCACTATGATCACTTGACATTTCTTTTTACTGTAACCACCTTGTGCTGCTGGTGCAGGTTCTTCTTGTTGGCCTTGTTCCTGGACATCCAAAGTCTTTAAAGCATCATTTGTGGTTTTGGTCTGGATGTTGGAGGGTGGAGATTGAATTTCAGCCCTGGAGTCACCAGGGTCAAGGGTGTCTCAGGCTCAGTGGTATCCATTGTAGGTGGATGGTTCTGAAGCCACATATCTATCTCTGTTTTGGTCCCTCTGATACTGCAGAGTCTGTTAACTGCTAATCGTTAATGATTAATTTAGCTATTAATTGTTAATTTAGCTATTTAAATGTTAATTTAACTATTAAATTAACCCAGTTGCTAATGACTGTGAATATGCTTAGAGCTGTACTTACAACAGCTAAAAAAACCCACAAAAATGTATACATAAGAAAAGGTTGGCACATATAAACCAATATGGTCTGCATTTGAACATCTCTGTCATCCATTAAAAACACTTTTTGATTCATCCCACCTTTGCAGAATGAAGTAGTGGGTTCAAAAAACCACTTCCTTGGTATTTTAGTAGCATGATGAATGACTTTGCCTATTAACCTCTGCATTATCTTACTTTAATTAAAGTTTCAGTTAAAATAAATGTAATAGTCCAAGATTGTCTCACCTGCTGTATTTTGAACATTTTCTGTCTTCTGAATTAGAAAGAAAGAAACCTATCAATGGGGATAAAAGAACCATCAGAGGAGATCTAATGAGTCTAATTAGTTTGCCACAGAGCAACAGGAGCAATTTCTGTTCTAGCAAATTTTACAGGAGACAATAAAGTATGTTTTAATGGAATAAACTGGGTAAGCCTCTATCCCTGAAGAGTTCAAGGAAGCCCTGGTAAGCATCTCAGAACTTCACTGGAATTTGAACCATACCTTTAAATAAGTTGATAAAGAAAGCTCCAACAAGTGTTGCTGTCTCAGACCGGCAATTGTTAATTTCTTCATCGCTTAAAAACAAATTATATTCTCAGAATAAGATAGTTCATCCTTTAAGCCTTTCCACCATGCTCTTTACTAATGGATAGCACCTTCTGTGTGCATTGGTTTAAATTAGGAATCCTGGAGTCTTAAACTTTCTCATGCCCCTTCTGCTCAGAAATCACACATGCCACCCCTCCACGCTCCACACCTGCCACACTTCACAAACTTGATGCAGTTGAGGCCCAGAAGAGTGAACAGCCATGTCTCCAGAAATGTAGATAGTTGTCTCCTGTACTTTCCTGTGTTCCCTGCATCTGCGTGAATCAATATTTCAAGCTTCATTTCTGAGATTGTAAAGGCTCGAAACATAAACGAACGCACTTTGTTATAAACAAACTTCTGATATTATTTGTGGCTTCTGGAGCTTGAGGGGTTCTGGGACCCTCACTCAGAAGTCACTGAGATTAAAGGGAAAACTTTCAATTTTGATGGACTTTAGATGAGATCATATGGCTCTTGACTTAATGTTAACTCAAATTAAACCTGACTGTAGCAGTTCTAAAGTATATAAGGAACACAGAAAGATATTTGTCTCTACCTCTAGGAGGCTAGTTTATCCTGGTTGATTATAAAAGAAACAGGAGTTCAAATTAAAATTTCTTTCACAGACTCCTGTCACTATTCTATTTCAAAGTTCAACAGCCAAGTTTTATGGTTAGACCTGGGAACATCAAAAATATTAGCAAAAGGTTTCTTTTTCCAAAGTGGTGGAAGAAGCCTATTGTCACCTCATTCTATTTCTCTCCCAAAGGGATTTTTTGCTTCCTTGTCAGACCTCTGTAGTGGCTGTGGCATTATTGAGTCAGGCAATAGACTCATGCCACATGACCTTAAACCACAACAACTTAGAATGTCTGAAGCAAACCATTTGCAAGCAATCCACAAATGGGATCAAACTGTCTTGAAACAATTGAACATACGAATTTAAGAGAAACATAAAAAAAAAAAGAAAAAGCTTGGAAGTGTGCATCTGTGTAAGTGGAAACACCCTGAAAAGAGAATAGAAATGCCAGAATAGAAACATCTTTCCCTGTTCTAATACCAGTAGACTGCTAATAACATCCCGGTTATAGACACTTCATTTAAAGTAAACTGTAGCTATCTCATAGATGTCAGAATGCAAATCTTTTCTACCCTCTCTTTATCTCCTCTTTCATCTTCTTACTTTTGGGCTCAGAAGAGGTAAAAAACATGTTGAGAAAAGTCCTGTTGCAAGCTGCACATCGTTAAGTAATTTTAACCTGAATTTGCTGCAGTAAGGGGAAACTCTTCCCTAGCTCTCCCCACTGTGAAGTTGCCAAATGTGAGTACTGGGGACAGCAGGAATGCATTAGGAATGTGGACCATGACATAACATTTTAATTTGGCACCTTTATCAAGATGATGGTGCCTTAGGAAAAAACCCACTTTGTACGTGGTCTGGTGTGTAAATTCAGTCTGCTGGAAAACATACATACAGGCTTACATACAAACACAGCCATTATGTTTTATACATTGTGTGACATACATTTCAAGTATATCTCTTGAGTATTGTCATCTGAGGATGTCTTGTTTAAGGTTCCTATCTATACTTCTGAGGGGTAGGAGGAAAAAGCAGTCTTTCCCTTTAACTAAGCAATCCTGGGAACTACTGAAAGATTCTATCTCCTGGATAACCTCCTGGGCACAGGTTTAAGGACATATGAAACTTACATAACAAACAAATGCTGAAGAACTATTCTTAAATGAAAATAAAAAGGAATATTGATGCAATTCTTTCTTTTTTTTTCCAGAAAAAAAAGTGGCCTGAAAGTAACTTCCCTCTGCAAAATGAAAAAATGCCAACATATGTCTCTTGGGAATTTGCAAGAAGGAGTGTTTGCTTTAAATGCAAAATAGGGTTTGCAAGATCTGTAGGAAACTTATCCTATTTAATCAATAATCAAAAATTGCCAAGCAGACCAAGTTACCAATGGCTTCTTCCATTTTATCCATTTAAAAGTAAATCTCAGATATAGAGAGGTTCAGAACAAAATGCCTCATTGAGAGTGTAGCATTTCATTTAGATTATTCCTCCAATTTCTAAAAAGTGTTGGCTATCACTTCCATTAAATTAAATTTTCGGTGCTGATGATATGGGAGAAAGTTTATAAAAGGTGGGAGAAAATATATTTAGTTATACTAGAGATCAGTACAAAGTCACAATGTACTTCCTTGAAGTGAATTTGATGCCACAGCCTATTTCTGTCTGAAGAATGGCTAAAAGTCTTGACTGTTTCAAGATTAAATCAAAGAACCAGGGGCCCTGAAGGGAATTTGGAGCATGTTACAGACTTCTATTTCCTTTAGGAGCTTCCTCCAAGAGCTACATAGAAGTGTGCAATAACCCAGCTCTCATGAAATCTGATTACTTTGTTTTCTGCAAAAGAAAGCACTTGGGCTAGGAGCATCGTCAGAATAAATTCCAAGGACCAAAAGTCTACAAGGCGAGAACTTGGATGAATTCTGCTGCTGCAAAAGTGTTACTGACACAGGGAACTGAGTTACAGAAAATCAAGCTGCAGCAGGAGATGTTATTTCTGTTAGCAATTAGGAACATTTGTGTAAAAGTGTCTGTACGACATGGAATGAATCTGTGTGTTTGTCCACTGTGTGCACACTGAATCATTGTGCTACATTTCAGTGGCATGGCAGCACTGCTCATGTACAAACATTTCTCATTACAAATTAATCGCTTCTGGGATTTCTAATGACTATGTATTTTGCTGTGGCCGTATGTGGGACACATATGCTTTCCTTATGTTAGTTATTTTTTCACCAGCACCGAAAATGTGTAATTTGTTATTATTACTACCACTCAAATTATCAAAGTGCCCATGAGCCCTAGTTGTGGACTTGGGCCCCATTGTGCTTGGTGCTTTTAAAAATAAAGTTGAAAAGGAGATCCAAAGTTACATAAAATTTAGAAACAAGATGACAGGCAGCAGCTGAATACATACAACAGATTGTACAAGCAAGGGAGTCCACCTGACAGGGAATTAATTTCACCAATAACCTGTACATTGTTAGATTTAGTTGTTAACACCAGAAGTAAGTGATTTTTTTTTAATTATTTTTAAAGAATATTGTTTTTTGAACTACATTGGTCATAGGTGTTTGCAACACCAAGGTTTCCAGAACATAGACCTGCATGGAATATACACAATTTCTGACTTATCACCTACTCTTTCCAAACAAGACAGTGCTTAAAAAGTCTCACAACAAACCAGGCAACAAAGTAGGCAGGTATGTGATCTGATCTATATGATTGTTGGACATTTCATGGCAGTAAAGTTTGGGATTTAGCAGTTGAGTCACATTAGTATTTTCTAAAAAGGTAGGGTGTAATGTATATATTTTGTTATCATAGGAAAGCCATGGCAATATAATTGTTAATTGAAAGAGGACGTCCATATATGAAGGAAAGTGTGAAAAGGGGATGTTTTCAAAAAAGTATTGATTGAGTTGTCCCTCATCAGAGTGAACACAATGAAATCCATCTCTAACTATCAGTCACGTTCTGTTATTACAGAGCCTCAGTCTTCTTCACCAACCCTCCATTTCCCAGAAAATCTTAAGACTTACAAATTTTGTGATTAAGTAAAGAAATCTTGATACAACATATCATCTGTTGATATGTATAGATATATCACTTGACCACAGGAAAGATTCTCAGGAGTATTATACATATTCATTTGTGTTGTGCATGTGTGTGAATGTACGTGAATGCCTGCATCCATTTGTTATTTTCCTATTCCTGACATCCAGACTTGAAAATCCTTGTCTTCCTTGGTGTGAGTGCAAACTGGGGCAGCTAAAAATTTGTAGGCTATGTAGTAGACAAACATTTTACAACAAAAACCAGTTTTGTTATAGTTTTAGAGCACAGGAAACAGACATTCTAGCTATTCTATATGCCTTGTGTTTAATATATTTAAGATATATGTGCATATAATTTAAGATAATTAAAACATCACCGTATAGGATGAACACCAAGCAGAACTACAGTTAAACTAGTCCTTTAAAGAATATTTCTGAGAGAGCTAGAGTGCCTTGATGAGTTATGTCCTCATGTTTAGTAACCTCACTTTTATCTAGGATACTCTGAGACAGTTGAGCAGGGAAGTATCATTCTTCCTTGGGCTAGACTCCCCTTATGTGGTTTTCCTGGAAATGCTCTATGTCCTCAAAACTTTGAGTGCTTGGTGCTTTAGGCTAGATCCCACACTCATAAACACCTCAGAAGAAAAATGTCACAGAGCTCAGGAGCTTTAATGAACCTGCTGACTATCAGATTTAAGTAAGATATGCTTTTGTTCTTTTAACATGCTATCATTAATAGAAGGGCAATATTTCCATGTCTGGTCCTCAAAACCCTGAATTGCATGCTTCTGACTCACTTTGAGAAGTTGGAATAACGTTTCCTTTCCCCCACCTTGAATGTTCCCTGTTCATTACTGCCTGCTCACCTCACTTAAGCACAACTTTATGAGGCTGTTGATGATTACATTTTTGTTTGTTTTCCAAATTTGTTCAGCTAAAAGCTAAGTTTGACATCAGTCAAAAAGGTGGAGCCACGCAAGAAGGACTTTGAACCATAGAATAATTAGGGTTGGAAAAGACGTCCAAGAAAATCAAATCCAACCTTTGACAGAACACCACCATGTCAACTAAACCATAGCACTCTTTCTTGAACACCTACAGGGAAGGGGACCCCACCACCTCCCCAGGCAGCCCATTCCAGTGCTTGAACACCCTTTCCATGAAGAAACTCTCTCTGATGTCCAGCCTGAACCTCCACTGGCAGAGCTTCAGGCTGTGTCCTCTTGTTCTGTTGACATTGAGATAAATTTAAAAATTTACTTCAGAAACAAAAACCCCTCACTGAAAAAATGCCTTTAACTCTTTTAGATATCTTGATAGATTTGTCAGTGGCAAATTCAGAAAAAGCTCTCGTTCCTTTTGCTTAATTAAATCTCTGCCAAGTGTTTTGGATGTCAGGTGCCATCCATACCAGGAGAGGCATTTGTTTCTGTTGCATTTGTGGGGGTGTATGACACAGCTGGCTGAGTAATAGCGTTGGCAAGCCTGAAAATTCAGGATTCCTCTGGGTTTAAAATCCTCAAAAGACTGTTCCTGATATGACATAAAACCAGATGTGATAATCTGCAGAGTCTGGAAAAACCAGTTTCCCTTATTGAGAAGCAGAGCAGCAGGGCAATCAATTGTGTGTGTGCGTCTGCCATGTATGTTAAAACAAGACTTACAAAAACAGTTGGCTATTAAAGCGAAATGCAATACTGCTGCCTCAACATTAGTATGAACACATGTTGTACAAGGATAACAGAAATTGCTAAATAAACTATGAAGCAGTTCCACTATTTAAAATGAATAGAATCCAGGAAAATTAGTGTTTAGTACAGCTCCCAAACAAAATCTCTCACTTGCCAGAATGTGCCCCTGAGTTATTTTGGTTAGCCATATCCAAATGCCATAAGTGCCTTTGTCTACTCAAACTGAGAGCTTCAGCTGTATCTGAGTTGAGTGTATTAAACATCCTATACCCTACACAAGGTAGCAAACTGTGCTTGGCAACAATTTGCATTTTTGTCTATTTAAACATTATTGTTGCAAAGATGCTATTGGAAATGTTGTTGCCAAGAACCAAATGAGTGACACTGGTCTTTATGAAAATATCAGACCTCTAAGAAAATAAATCAAGCTTCCAGACTGTATCCCATTGTTTACACATTACATTACACTACATTACACTATTTCCTTGTCTGCCTCAGCAAGTATAACCTGAGGTGAGAGGTAAACACAGGAATATAGAAGATTGAGGAAAAGGCACTGACTCCTAAAACTTCTGTGTACCTACGAGAATCTTGATTATAGATGGCACTATTACTGCAGTAGTTCAAGGAAATAACTGAAAAATTAACCTTAAATTGTGTTTTAAGATCAACTGCATTTCTTTGTAGATATTTCCAGTGTGTGCCTCATGATATCCTTGGTCCCACCCCAAACTGGGTTATCTGATATATATAATATGCTGCAAGGGGTTCAAGTCACAGTTTTGCAACAAGGGCCTTTGAATCAAACTTACTATGGGTATAGTTTTCAAGATCTAGGCTACTCTCAAGAGTGCTTCTAAAACAAATTCTTATTTTTTTATCCAGTCTTTTTATCCAGTCAGCATAAGTAGTTCTTTGTGTATATGATACATATACACATATATATATACATATTTGTGTATATGATACATAAACACCTTAACACAGTAAAGATTGAAGATGTAGAGAATTTGAAAGAACAAAATTACCAACATTTCCACAGCCTTCTTTCCCTTGTTTCTGTCTTGAAGTTCTAAAGCATACTCCCTAAATAAAAAAAAATAAAATTCCCTGTTTGCTTTGTATGAAAAATAAGTATCTAGAGTGCTGACCTGACAAAAGGCTTCAGCATAGACCAGACCAGAAAGTCTTTTGAATGTCAGTTGAGATCACTTAAGTACCAAAACTTCTAATTCTTCCTCAGTCTTCATTTCAGGATATCATTTATAAGGAGGTATTCTTTATTTTTTTTTCTTCTGTTCTTTATGCTGCTCCTTAACCTTACCTCCAAGAGAGTTTGCAAGGTAAATTGTGTGCACAAGTGGAGGCAAGCACAGGGATTGCCTTACAGGCCTGCCGGGCAGCACAGCTGGCAGTCCTTCTGCTCGGCTCTGTGATGTGGTTAGTCTTTCCTCTCCTAAGAACCAGATTCCTGTTTCTGCAATGTGCCAAAACAAACAACTGGGTTTTAAAAGGAATACTTCTCTGAGAGTGCTTCATCAGATCTGAGCAGCTGAGGAGGTGAGAGTCACTGAGGGGACACAGGGTAGAGAAGTCAGGAAACTATGGCAAAAATTTTTTTTCTTCCTATGTATATTTTTTTAATGAATTAGTATTTATTATATGTTCGTGTTGTATGTAACATGAGATACTGTGGCAACTAAGCCAATCAGAAATGGACAAATCCTGAGAGAGGACAAGTGGCCTGAAATATAGAAGAATTGCAAATTGGGAGTAAAACCACAGAAATGTTAAAGAAGGATAGAAGTATAAATCCATTGCAGCCAATCTAAAGTTCCAAAATAGGACAAATGAGGCCAAAAATACCATAAGAACCCATACTTTTATGTATTTTGGCAATTCTGCCTCTGACCTGGCTCTAACTGGAAAATGTAAATGAATATAAATTTAATAATAAAAAAAGAGAAGCAAACATTGCAATAGAATTCCTCCATACACTAAGATTTCAATCTGTCATTATTCAACTGTCACTAGATTTTGACAGCAGTGTTGAGAGGATAATCCATATTCAAATTTGATTTTATATCTGTGTTGTGGGTGAAAACAGAAAACACAGGTAAATCGAGGTGGACCTGGGCACTGGCTGTTTAGGCACATCTGGATTCTACTTGAATAAAACTAGATGTGCTGATGTTGCATTTGGATGCTGTGGATTTATTTCTAGCCCTTACATATCACACTAAGATTTCCTCCTGGGTAAGACAAGACTCGTTAGTGGCACACTGTGGCACGCACATGTTCTTTCATTCCCTGACCTGTTGCCTAACTGCTAAATCTTCAATCTTACTGTAACTGTTCCTATAAAATTTTACATACCTGGCACCAGTGGAGAGTAACAAGGAATAAAATATTTCCTGTCTTGATACTAAATATTTGAAGTCATGCAATAGCTTCTTGTTACATTAAATGCATTTTATTGTATTTCATTAGTATAATTTATCAGCATTATGCAACTGAAACACAGCTAAGCCACAAGTGATTTCTAATTTTCTTTTCTTTTCCTTTTGACGCCTTTTTCTTTTTACAAAGGTGAACCTAGTAGCATCTTCTAGAGGTGAAAAATAACACCAAAAAATGGATTGAATTTTTGGTCTCAAAGATTAGGGGGTTAAAGATTGGTCCTGCAAAGGATGGGAGGCTTATTGCATGTGACTCCTCAAGGGTCATTTGTGGGATCTGTTCTTCTTAATTCCTTTGCCTGTAACATAGAGGTGGAGAAGGTACCCTCATCAGCTTGGTTGAAAACTCCAGGCTGGAGGTAATAAATGATGTGACCAAGGACAGGGTCAGGGGAACTTTGGCAGGCTGGAAAACTGGGCCAACAGGAACTTTATGAAATTTGGCCAGGACAAATGCAAAGTCCTGCACTTTGGGTAGAATAAACCCCTATGGGCACAGGATAGGGCCTCAGTAGAGTCTGAAAAGGTGCTGGG
Organism: Corapipo altera; assembly: GCF_003945725.1. Taxonomy (NCBI): domain Eukaryota; kingdom Metazoa; phylum Chordata; class Aves; order Passeriformes; family Pipridae; genus Corapipo; species Corapipo altera. The sequence continues at coordinate 4,866,494 of NW_020884898.1, read as the reverse complement.
GCACTTGTGAACAGGAAGTTGGACATGAATTAGTTGTGCAACATTTACAAGGATGGCCAACAGCATCCTGGGCTCTATTAGTGCAACACAGTCAGCAGATCAAGTTAAAATGTGGAGTACCACATTCAGTTCTGTCTCCACTCCCCAATGGGCAAAGACATGAATAAACTGGAGCAAATTCAACAGACAGTCCCCAAGGTACTTGAGGCTGCAGCACTTGCTCAGTGAGGAAAGGCTTGATAGAATCATAGAATGACTTGGATTGGAAGAAACCTTAAAGATCATGTAGTTCCAATTCCCCTGCTGTGGACAGGGGCACTTTCCACTAGACCAGGTTGCTCAGAATCCCATCCGACACGACCTTGAACACTTCAGGGATGGGGCAGCCACAGATTCTCTGTACAGCCTGTGCCAGGGCCTCACTACACTCAAAGTAAAGAATTTGTTCCTAATATCCAATCTAAATGTACGCTCTGACGGGTTAAAGCCATTCCCTCTTGTCCTGTCACTGCTGACCCTTGTAAATAGTCTCTCTCCATCTTTTCTGTAGGTTCCCTAAAGGTACTGCAAGGCCGCAATTAGGTCACCACAATCCAGGCTGAACGATCCCAATTCTTTCAGCCTTTCAACACAGCAGAGGTGCTCCATCCCTCTGATTATCTTGGTGACCTCCTCTGGACTCACTCCAACAGGTCCATGTCCTCCCTGTGCTGGGGACCCCAGAGCTGGAGGCAGCACTGCAGGTGGGATCTCACCAGAGCAGAGCAGAGGGGCAGAATTCCTTCCCTCCCCTGCTGCCCACACTGCTTTGGGTGCAGCCCAGGACACGGGGGGTTTCTGGGCTCCCAGTGCACATGGTTGGGTCATGTCCAACCTCTCACCCACCAGCACCCCCAAGTCCTTCTCAGCAGGGCTGCTCTCGATCTGTTCATGCCCCAGCCTGGATTGGTACCGGGGGTTGCAGGCGCAGATCCAGATGCAGCACCTTGCACTTGATCTTGTTAAACTTCATAAGATTCCCATGGGCCACTTCTTGAGGTTGTCCGGGTCCCTCTGGCCCTCTGGATGGCTCCATCCTTCAGGTGTGTCCCTGTAACACAGCTTAAAGTTGGCTGAGGGTGCATTCAATCCCTGAGAACAAGACCGCTGCAGGGAAACCTACTGGGCATCCTCCCAGCACCTGTGGGGAGTTTATCGAGGAGATGGAGCTCTTCTCAGTGGAGCATGGTGGAAGGATGGCAGACCCTGCTCATAAGTTGAAATGGGGAATGTGAGAGGTTAAAAGGAGAAAAAAAACTCCATCAAGAAGATGGTTTTCCCCACTGAAAGCTTGTGAAGACTCTGATTTTGGAAATTTTCAAGACAACATCCTAAGATACCTGGTCTGAATTCAGTCTTGACTCTGCTTTGTACACGAGTTTGGACTAGACACCTCCTGAGGTTCCTTCTAACCTGATGATTGTGAATTCTACATAAAAATATTTAAATTTCTCAACTCAGATACAGATCCACCTAATACCAGAATGTTGGTATCTAACTCAGATTTAGTCATTGGAGTTTTCTTAGGAGTTGAAATTTTACTCCAGAGGAAGTATTATTCAAGTACTTGGTTATGTTTAATTTTGAAAGTTTCTACTGTGTGATATTATATACAGTTATATACACATAATCTCTAAATCAGTCCTTTAGAAGAGTTTTGTTTAAAAGATTATTGCCAAAGGTGAGATAGAAATTAAATTATGATTAATACTGGTGGAATTACATTAAAGTTGCTAAGAAAAGGAGAGCAGGCCACGTGTGAATAGGCAAGGTAGGCTGCTTATAGGAAAAGAGTTTCCTCAAGACTCTTTTTTGTCTTGACATGTAAAGACAACAAAGACTGTGATGAGGTCCCTGATTTCCTGTATCTTCTGGAAGAAAGTACATTATTAAATTAAAGGCTCAAAGGAGTAATACTAGAGGGTAGAAATCATTATTTAACTTAATATTACATTGATTTATTTTATAGAGATCAAATATTCTCCGTATTAGTCTTATATGTGCACAAACTGGTGATTCCAAACAAATGGCTACAGTGCCATAAACACACTGTGAAAGGCAAGTTGGCTGAAGGGTAATTTGAGAAAATAGAATAAGTCTGAAAATAATGTACAGATAAGGTGGTTTAACAATTACCCAGGTGTTTTTGAGAATAAAACCAATCCAGCATGATGAACATAGGATAACACATATTTTTTTAAATACTGTACTGGGTTTTGATACATTTTTTATTTTTACTTGTGAATTATTAAGTATATCTATATATAATGAAACTGAAGTAAACAAATGCAAACAGCTATTAAGGGAAATATATATCTGAAGAAGCATGCTCCTGTTTTTAAATTATTTTTTGTCATGTTTTCAGGCTTGATATACTTTTGTTTCAATATGCAAAAGATAGAGAAGTCAGCTGAGTTGTACCAAAAAGTTAGAAAACCTTAACTGGATGGCAGTACAGGAGAACAAAAATACAAATCAGTATTATCTCTTGGAATTTTCATTATAATCACATAGAAAATGATAGGTATATTACCACTGCATAAAAGTGATAAAGCTTAGGGTTTTTTCTATGTTTCAGTCATGCTTTGCTGACACTAAGCCAAGAAATTCTAAATTTCCTCTTCATGCAAATTTAATTCTTTCAGTCATTTTTCTTCCTTTGATTGGCTATCATGCATTATTTACTCAGACAGATTATTACTTCCCTGGTTCTAGCCTATTTTATTTGTTGCCATAGTAATGTCCATAAATATTTTCCTTATCTACTTTTTAATTTATATTTTTTTTTCTCTCTGCGTATGTTTGGGTTCTCTCTCCTTTCTTGTTCTTTCTTCTTGTTCTCTCTGCTCTGCTCTCTCTCTAACACTTGTCTGTTTAAACCATTTACCACTTCTATCCTTTGCACTGAGACCTTAAACATCCATACGCTTCTCTATTTGGGGGAAGAAAGGGAATTGTCTTTACTACTTAGGACACATAAACTTATTAAAGATTTCCAGGAAAAATTCCCAGTTTTGTTTTCATCTATCTCCGAAGTCACAGGGCTGCCTCCCTTTTTCTGGTGAAACTCCTCTTAATTGAATGAGTTACAAGCAATATCCTGAACAAAATAATGCTGCTGATGTCTGTTTCCTATCCAGCAGCTATACAAACAATCATTATCCATTTGCAATTTAAGGACAATGTCTGTACAGTAAGGTATTTAAATGAGTATTTAGGTTTTTCAATGCCTTTCAGAGGTCCCTGAAAATCTGAGACATGGAGATATGTCTGTAGTTCTGAGACAAAGGCTACTACAAACTGGAGAGAGAGTTTAAAACAACTCATTTGTGGGTAGGAAGATTTTCCTCCTGCAGCCAACACAAACAAATTCTGACTGGATGTGCTGCCTTTTGAGGCTTCTTATTACCACTTCTGATCCAGCCACAGCAACTTCCAACACTCAAAAGACTTTTGTTACCCCTCTAGACATACAGGTGCCACAAGTCGAGCTCTCCTGATCCGTCCTGCCTCTCCACACACAGATTGCTTTAAGTGCATTTACTCAGTTAGAATCCTAGAACCACAGAATATCCTGTGTTGGAAGGGACCCACAAGGACCATCAAAGTCCAGCTTCTGGCCCTATGTGGGACCATCCCCAAGAATCCCATCATGTACCTGAGAGTGTTGTACAAACCCTTCTTGAACTCTTACAGGTTTGAGGCCATGACCACTTCCCTGGGGAGCCTGTTCCAGTGCCCAACCACCTTCTGGGGGAAGAACCTTTTTCTAATATCCAACCTAAACTTCCCCTGACATAACTTCAGGCCATTCACTCAGGTCCTGTCACTGGTCACCACAGAGCAGAGACCTGTGTTGTCCCTCCTCTTCCCCTCCCAAGGAAGTTGTAACTGCAATGAGCTCTGCCCTCAGTCTCGTCTTCTCTGGGATGAACAGACCAAGTGACCTCAGCTGCTCCTCACACAGCTTCCCCTCAAGGCCCTTCACCACTCTGTGGCCCCCCTTTGGACACTCTCTAATAGCTTAATATCTAGGAATATGTTAGGAATATATAGGAAATATGTCTTTCCTATATTGTGGTGCCCAAAACTGCACACAATATTCAAGGTGAGGCCTCCCCAGTGCAGAGCAGAGCAGGACAATCCCCTCTCTCGACCGGCTGGTGATGCTTTTGCCTGATGCCCCTCAGGACATGGTTGGTCCCCCTGGCTGCCAGGGCACTGCTGACTCATACTCAACTTGTCATCAAGCAGGACTGTGGTCCTGCTCTACAGCCTCTCGTCCCCAAGTCACTTCATGAGCATGACCTATCATTTGACTGTTCCTGAAATACAAAGACTATAAAAAATACATCAGTTGTAGGAGGTGGTTTCTAGCCTTTCTAAATAAGATGATGATACTCTTGGTGACTCAATGTCATTAATATTTTTCTTAACAAAGTAAAACTACAAGTCCTGTGACAATAATTCTAAAGTTGCTCCTCCTTAATTGCACTCCTCTCATAGGGTTGACTTTTTCCCCCCAGTCTTTGGCAATATTTGAAAAGATAACAACCATTTACATAAACTTGTCCCTATGGGCAATTTCACCAACAAATAAAGGAGCTCATTAAGGTAACATAAAGACACAGCTGTGTGCCTTTTTCCTCTAAATACTTCTCAGACTTATCATTTCACTTAGATTATTTTGTCAAAGATATTTAGTCCAGCTATCAGTTCATTCTTGTAAATGCCTCTGTTACACAAATCAAACCTACTGACCCTTTTGCAGTCCTTGCTGCTGGGAATGTGTTGCTAACTGCATCTGCATCAGATCCTTGGATTGTAGTCAATTCAGCTGACATGATACCCATAACTATGAATGATATCCCTCTGTAAGAGAAACTAAACTTGAAAAATTCCATTGCAACTGAGATGATTTCCAACAACTCTAGCTTTGTCAGTTCTTAATCCTTGGCAAATATTTTGCATGGAAATAATAAGACCCTTGCCCTTTCTCTTCAGTAGCCATATTGAAACAGTCTATTATGTTCCTTCATGGCTACGCTTGGCATTCCGTCATAAAAATCTTCCTCTAGATCTGAGACAAATTGCAGAAAATCCAAAGGATGAAGGCAATATAAAATTGGAAGTTGGCCAATGAGGAAAACCTATTTGTTTCACTAGCCTGATGAACATTAATTTATTTAAGACCAAGCTGAAATAGGTCCCTGTAGGATGATCTAATAAACCTTTAAAAGTGTCACCTTGCAGCCAACTCTCTTTTTTGTCAATAAGTAAATGATGTAACACAGACCAGATTCTTAACAGCTAGCACAATGATTTAAACATCCATTAAACAGAGATTTAACTGGTGCTTGCCACCACTTATACATGGACGATATGTGTTATTTCTTGCATTTTTATGAGGTTACATAACATCAAGTTCATGTGGTTTGGTTAATCCTAGAACAAAACACAATTTAGGAGCATGCAGCACAAAATCTGTTGCACAGATGTTTGATCTTGCATTTCCAGCTAGCTTTGATTTTCATGAATGTGTGGAGGGAGATGACAGTTTCAAAGAAGGACAATCCACTGCTGCTAATTATGTATTAGCAGCTTATCACAAATTACAGGGTAATAATTCCACTATAGCATTCTGTTGAGGACAGATTGTGACAAGTGACTCCATAATTAAAACTTTCTTCTGACTAGTTGTAGGTGAAGCTAGTGGCTTCTCTTCTTAAGGTCAGCTAATACTACCCAACAGAGGATCCCTCTTTCATGTCTAAAGAATTTTACCACACCATTTGAAAAGAGGTTTCCATAGGATGCTTCCAAATGCCTTGGGAAATTGCAAATCACACGATTCAAATTTTTCTGAGACATTCTTCTCAAAGATATATATTCTACTAGCCCCCGAAAATGGTCACATCATGGCAAAAACAGATGTTTTATAAAAATTTGTTCATGCTCAGGAAAAACTTCCGAAACCTTTGCACTTCTTGTCCATGTTGGGCACTGAACTACCACTGAAGTTCAGGTTCATCCACCTTTTCAGTTTCATTATCACTTGTTTCAATACAGTAGAACAAAAGAAGTTTTAGAAAAATAAGAACTTTTTAGAACACGTGTCACTGCAGATAGGACAAAGAATATGATCTGAAAAGAAGCAAGAATTGGCATTAGGGAGGAAAAGAAAGAGGCTGACCACAGGGAGGCAAAATAGAAAACAGAGATTGTAATGGAGACAGAAAGTGGGATGTGAGCAAGTTGCAATTACTGTAATGGGAGAAATGGAGATTCAGGAAGCCTAAGAGCAGGTGCTGGAAGAGGGCACAAATGAATTATCTACCGAAGAGTAGATAGAGAGAAAGCGAGCTGTCTAAGAGTAGGGATTAGTGAATTAGGACTGTGATCCATTAATACTAGGATTTTTCAGACTGTGAGGAAATCTAGGGAAACACAGAAAACAAGTCTAGATCTTAGATTCTAGAATAACTGCTGAAAGAGAACTTCATGATATCTAATAATATGATATATTTGCAAAACATTTTGGAATTTCTGTGGGTATCTGTTTCAGTGCCCTAATGCTACAGCAGTCCTGCAAGCCTCACCTCTGGTTTGGCCAGGAAAACAAAATACTGACTCCAGGAAACACCAGTAACTAGTTTGTGGTTTGTCGAAGAGCTGACAGCAATTAAAGGGAAGATCTTCATGCAGCGGTCCATGTGACAAAAACTGTGCAGCTGTAATTCTGAGAGCACCAGTGCTTTGGGATGGGCAGGTTCCTAACACAGATTTGGATTCTAATAACAGGAATAACCTCGCAGAACATTACTTGGCAAGTTCAACCCAATAATTGCAGAAGTGTAGCTTGGATAGCAAGAACAGCAGTAAAAAAGAGGGAGTAAGAGGTACAGTAGGAAAATGCTGAGAATCTAAAAAATTAAATCATCTTAATTTCTCTTTGTGTTTCAAATATTTTACTCAGAATATAAATAATATCCTCTTGGCTCCTAGAGTTCTATAAAAATAAAGTCTTACATGTGAAATGCTTTGAAAAATTAACCTTTTTAATTAAAATCAGCTTAGGAAAAAAAATTGAGCAAACCCCAAAAACTTAAACCCCTGGGAGCACACTATAAGCAACTAGAAAAAAAAAAGGAAAATAAATAGTTGGTCATAGCAATTCCTACCTTCTTTGCATGACTTAAAACAGAAGATGCATGAAAAATAGTATCTAATAATATAACTTATAATTAAAATTTTCACACCCTTTGGAGAACATGTTAAACAGATCATTCACAGATGATTATGTAGCCATTACTTTCATATTTTTGCCCAGGCTTTCCAAATATCCTCTCCTTCACACAGCAGGGCAAAAATTCTCAGCTGATATTTCTCTCTAATCTGGAAAACCCCTCAGTGTTGAAGGTTCAAGGTCTACATATAGTGAAAGCTACAGTGGGGCCTCTCTGATTTGAAAAATATTGAGGGCAAGGTTAGCCAACTTGGTTTTACCCAGCAGCAGCACACAGACCCACCATGATAATCATGTAGGAGCATCTGAAAGGAATTTACTAGCTATGACTCATCTTTGGATTGTTCATTGTCAGTCCTCCTTTAGTATTTCAAAATAACAGTGATTTACAGCACGCAGGCATCACGCTGCTGCAGAGCTGGTGTCTGTCTGTGGGACTGTAAAGTTCTACCAGATACGAACCTACAGTTGTGAGATATTTCCCATTTGAATTGTGTATTTGAAAATCCAAGTGCATTATTTACACAACTCAAATGCTTTTTCAGTGCACTTGATCATTCCAGCAATTTGTTTATAATAATGTGTATCCAGTATTTCCCTTATTTGGTAGCCCAAAGACTCTGACCTCCACATTTCTTGGAGTATTTAGGCTTTCTGATATTAAAATAACATTTATATCTATAGAGACTGATTTCTTTGCTGTCATTGTTTTTGAAGTGATTGCATTATTAACTGTGGTGAAGGCTAGAAATATTTCTCTGTGCAGAGATTTCCTGTACATATAACTGGCTGTGGAAGTAACTCCAGATCTGAAGAAAGAACTGCAGAACTCAGTAAATAATTCTAAGACTTAGCCTTCAGCTGTGGCTTTTCTTTCAAACTTTAGATATTGACACCCTCATATAGAGAGTCACGTTTGTTGGTGGGTGTTGATCCCTTTCTAATCCTCGTCTATACTGCTTTTGGAGATATTGCAACAAATTAGTGACTGTGTTCTAGGAGGTACAGAGACTGCAGAAGACAGATGAAAAGGATATGTGTCTGTCATATAAACCAGTTTCTAATAGGTTGGTTTGAAGTCATTCCAAAAGGTTAATATCCCAGTGAAGTAAGGGAGACTAGTTATATTTTAATGGTCAGATGTTAACCTTCAGGAAGCCATCTATATTTTTATGCTATTGACATTAGTCAAAAATTAATCCTTGGACTTTTTACCAAAATGGTGGGTCATATTTTCACATTTTAATATTGAACTTGTTGGAACTGGTTCTGAGAATCGGAATGTTAAAATTACTCTTGTCCAATCAAGAAATAGAAGCAAAAACAAGTGATTCATTCCCAGTTGTAAACCTTCACATTTCTGATGGTCACAATGAACCTCCTAAATTGACCAAAATATATTTGCACAATGTATTTAACAAATAGCTTGTAGAGTACTGACCCTGCAGAAACCTAGTTCTGCACACATTGGCCATTCACAGTAAAAAGTGGTGCTAAAAATACCACTTAAAATTATGAGGTATTTTCCTAGTTCTCTGAGTTCTTAATAATGATGATGACTTTCTCCTGTATCTAAATGCAGTCAGATACCACAGCAATGAGCCCCATTAGGTATATAGACAGAGTATTTTCTTTTGGTTATTAGCAATATTTTTAACAGTGTTTTCATTGTATCCCCATAGATGAATTACTGGTAAAAACAAGCAATAAACACTGTAAAGCTCTTGAATGCTCAGCTGCATGTATCCATTTTGGCTACATGTATCCATTTTTTTAACATATATCTCAAACCACCATCAATTCAAACTGTGTTTGACATGAGTAACTCCTCCAGGGAGTATTCTTGCCCCATCAATCAAAAATCATGGGTGGGGCAAATTTTCTTCCTCAGACCCGTGGAATAGAAACTCAATATTTTCTTCCTCACCTTGATCTCTAAATGCAAGCTAGGAAGCCTTTGCATAAACTCATATCAGGCCAAACACAGGCTATTCCTGGTTTCTGTGTTTGATGCAATTCCATCCCTATCTCCACACACACTCCCGGGATGCAGAGAGAGGTGGTAAGACATAAATCATTTTAGCTACATTTAGCTGCACAAAGATTTTTCTTCTCCTGTGAGCTCTGTGAAAGCTGTCAGTGATTAGTAATAGCAGCATTACCAGTACTCCAATGTCATTTAAAAATATCTCTATTTGTCTACAGCTATTATCAAGAATGAAGATAAAGCTGCAGAAGACACTTGCTTTATTCCCACAGAAGCAGTACAACATCAATTTGAGGTCAAACACTAAGTTAAAGGTGTTTCATTAAAATTTAACCCATGTTTCTAAACTATCTCACATGAACAGACAAGCCAGTCGGGCAGATCACTGTGGGAGGGATTTGGAGACAGTTAAATCATTGACCTGTAACCTATGAATGACTTTGTTAGTAAAACATTGGCTTTTCTAGTAAAAAAGCAGAGGATAGAGTTTGATAGCATGCAGGAAAGGAATGTTAATGTAATTTTCATATCTGTCAGATGAGCAACTGCAGCTCTCTTAGCTTTGAGCACAAAACACACAATGTGCAGTAATACACCAAGGACATACAAAGGTGCAGCAACCAGTAACCTGAATCCAAACATCAGTGCACTGTAAGGATTAGAGAGACTGTGTCCTGGTCCAGGTACAAATGAAACCACCCTTCTACATTTTTAGCTCTAACACTCGCATCTTTATGACCAGTTTTTTTTGCAACTTTACATCAGCAGGATCATTGCACTTACTCATTAAGGCACTGAGACCACATGTGATCTGGACTGCAGATGTCATTGTGATATTCCAAATTTCTTTTTCAAGGCCATGTAATTCAGTAGTTTATGTGAAAACACTGGTTTTGTTAGTGAATACTCGGCACCAATGCATCTTTTCTTCTCTCTTCTCTCTCTACTTGATTCATGGCTCAGCTAAGTCAATTTATATTTCTTTTCAGTGAAAATAGGGTGTTCAAGTCCTTGTTTAATATATCTGATTGCATTTTGTCTCAAGCTAGGCCCTACGTATCTTCTGTTGCATAAATTTTTTTCCTGGTGCCACCTGAAGACTTGGAGACTTCCTGCAAACATTCCCGGAGACAGGCATACAGCCTTGTACCTCCCTTGTTATGCACCAACCTTATTGTTCTGAGTTAAGTAAGGTAGTTAATACTGACCACATCAGGGTCTCCTAATCCGGGAATATTCAAGAAAGCTATTCTATGTCAAAAATATCCAGGTGAGCAAACCTTTTCTGAGGAGCAGTGTCACTCACCTTGTGACCTGAAGGAAACTGGTGGCCTGCTAGAGCATGGCAGGTACTCTGGGAACTGGCTGCTGTGTCCTGGCCTCCTCTGTGACTCTGACTGACGAGAGACAAACAGCTTTTACTGCATCACAGATGAAAACATTCATTGTTTTATGCTACTAGTATTTTAAACGAAAATATTTCTAAGAACACTGTGTATGGTTTTGGGAAAAAAATCAACTTGTTTGCACTAGTAAAGCAATTGTCATGACTTCTGCATTAAAATCTGTACACTTTTCATGTGAGATATGATATGGGTTTATTTTATACTTGCTCACAAGCCTGCTCTGGCTCTCTCACTATACCTAAGATAAATCAGCTAAAACAAAATAATACATCACCACAACTCTGTTGTAAGCAGAAGATCAACTATGTGGGCTAATGCAGTCATTTGTTAGGATAAAAAAACCTGGTAAAATTGGCATGAGTCTACAAAGTCTCAGAAATGTGACTTTATAAAGCAGAGGACAATTTGAAGGAAGCTGATAGATCACTGCAACCCACAAATAACTCCTGTGATCGGAGTCACATTGCAACTCACTCGAATTGAGCACAGAAAATTAGGTTGAGAAAGAATACCTAAAGTTTCAACTGTCCTTTCATTCTGTAAAAGCTCTTCCTCTGAAATATCAGTGCATTAAAATAGTAGAACAAAGAGAAGGATGAAGTGTACGTGTGCGTGGGAGCTGTTTGTTTATTTGCTTTGCTTTCTTTAGAAATGAGTCTCCAGAAAGACTTCCCTGCAACCTTTTTGTAAACACAGCACAACAGTTCCCTTTTAGTTGTGTGTTACCGTAACAATACTTCAACAGTGTTCCTGAGGGAATTAAGTTTTTGTTCCCATCATGACCCACAAAAGCATAGTGGTCATCAACCTTTCATATTGTGAATGGTGACACAGGCTCCAACAATGACCTGATAAGTCACTTACTCTGAGGTTCTCTGGGAAAAACAAGTGGTTTGCTACTTTATTTCACTAATTAAACTCGAAATGTCCGTGTCCTTACTGCTGGGTGGACTGCCAAAATTCAAAGCTCTTCTTTTGTAAGCTTCCTGACCTGTCACTGATGTCAGTCACCACAATTAGCCTGCCAACAAAATCATAGGGTAGGGGGTACTGTGCCAGACACGCACCATCCTTCCACTCTGCTGTTTGCTGAGTGGAACAAGAAAAAACCCAATCATTCAAAGCGTTGCCATGAGTTTTTTCTTCCTTACAGGCTCCAACTGCAAATGTCACAAGTTTTCACATTTAACGATTTTATGTGTCTCCACCCTTTGCTGCTTTCCTTTCGTAAGATCAGTTCACATGCCAATAGCCTCCCACCTAGTGCGTTGCTCCTTTTTAACCTTAGAGACATGACTTTTTTGCAGGCTGAAACACCAGACAGAATTTTCAGTGAGAACAGCAGATTTTTTTCTACAGAATTGTGCTCCAGAACCCACAGCACAAACAAACAAACAAATGAACAAATCAAATACCCTGGGAAGGACCATGTTTGACTGGAGTAAGCAACTCAATACAATGTTCCTGAGTACAGACACCCTAAGCAAATACCTGGAGTTAGGACAGAAGCTGGCCCTGCTCAGCAGGAAGGGATCAACATTAACAGATCTCAGAGTGCACTTTGGTAACCTCAGAAAGGTATATTAAGGTTCTCTTTAGGCTTATTTAAAGCTATCAAAATATCTGTGGAAGCACCTTATTTCTGAACAACTTAACTCCTCAGACTCAAGGCACTATGCTTACACAGAACCTCCCTCCATATGTTTAAAAACTGAGCATTTATTATTAACATCTACCTTTCATACTCTCGCAGGAGCTCTATTGACTTTTTAGGGGCCAACAGCCCTAAGTGTCTGGCTCAAATAGTTATCAGTATCTTCTGACTAATTCTGTGATGCTGACATTCGTAACAGCAGAGGCACTGTGTCCCTGGTCATCAGTGCTAACTGTGGCAAACACTTCTTAAAACATAACAATTTTCCAAGTGTGGAAGCAGGCATTGGGAATGTACCTTGCACACTCAGACTTTTAACATGACTGGTTAAAACCCACTGCAGCACAATTTTCTTCACTCGTGTCCTGAAGTAGTGAAAGCCAGCAATATACTATACTCTTACAATTCCACTTACTCTGCTACTCTTATCATTTTGCTGATAAATATGTTGACCTTTGATTTCATAAAGACATTTCTTGTTTTGTGGTGCAAAATAAAATGGAAAATTTTATCACTCTACCTCTCACTGTAATTTCTAGAAGTTCACAATAGATATATTCCCTATAGCCACTTTCCTTTTGGAGACAAATAATACAAATCTCTACAGTCACATGAAAGGCTGAACTGTTTAAAGAAAATCTACACTTTTTAAAAAGATGCAGTTATATAATAATCTCTTCATATTGTAATGTAGATTTCGAGAAGATTATCTGAGTTTTTCAGTAAAACAGGATCTAATCTGGAAGATAATCAAAGATTGATTATATTCTGGAATTTGTACTTGATATCTTTAATAAACCTATGCAATAATGTTGCTGACACTTTTTGGTCCAAGGCTATCAAAGAAACAATGTCTTCCTTTGATTGTACATATTTCTGACAATATATTCTTCGATTAACAAACACCCCTTTTTTGAGATTCTTTTTTAACAAACACATCTGTAGCTTTTGATGAATAAAGAGATATAATAATTAAAGAAAAAGTGGAATAAAGAATTTCAATCCTTGAATTACACAGATATCCCATATTTTGCAAGCAGTTTTAGGCTCCAGCCAAGTTTCAGCAACCAAAAAAGATCACTGTGCAAGTTTCATTAGTGTTGGGAGGACTTAGTCCTATAAACCCCCTGGATATCAACAGCAAAACAAAATGATACATGCTCGTGGAAAGGGATTGGAAGTGAAATATCTGAACTGGCAAGAGCTCTTATGTCTGCCTGCTATTTGAGAAAAATATTGGCAACCTAATTTGCCATTCTATTGCTAAAAGCACAAGTGATATGGTCTTTAGTCATAGAAGCAAGGAGGGTGTATATAGCATTCCTAAGCAAAATCCATCTAACACACAGGTAGATTTCTCCGGGCTTTATTGAGATTGCTTGGCAATGAAAGGACCGAGTATATTCCTGTACTTGACACCCACTGCAGTTTCTGAAAAAATTTACTGATTCCGTGGGTGGGTGTCCTGGATTTGGTTGAGATAGTTAATTTCCTTCTTGGTAGCTGGTATGTTTTGGATTTAGTATGAGAATACTGTTGATAATGCACTGTTACTTCAGTTGATGTCAGGGTCAAACCAAAACTGCAGGTAAACTTGTCACCTCTAAACTCGCTCCTCTCTCTTCCTTGTAGTTGTTCTCAGCAGCCTACAGCCCATGACAAGGATCCCATATAATAGCACACAAACAGGATGCTCCTGTGCTTGGAGCTGGGGTTCTGCCAGAATCCTGAACCTATGATTTTTAACACACAAGACAGGCCAATGGTGCTTGTCCTGGGCAGGGCTGCAGCAAGTTTCACCTATCCAGTCCTCTTTGCCCCTACTTAGTCTGCACAGTTTAATCATTTCTGCTGCCCACAGACTTCAGTGTCTTAGGTAATACTATCTCACTGATTTATTCCACTGACCTGTTATTTTGCACTGAATTAGTTTTGAAATACTTAATTTGTGAATTAGAGTGAACATTCATTTAAACACTTGCAGCCACATGCCATGAGTTTGTACAAACTCAGCCAAAAGTAAAATTTAACATCAGAATACAGTAATTTTTCCTTATTTTCTCTCCAATTTTTATAATGCAGACTCCTTTACAGGAGTAGTCAAAGAGAATAAATGGATTAGAGGCACAGCTTTCTATTGTTCCAATTGTAACTGAAACAAAATGAAAACCAATACAGAAAACATCTTAACTCTCTACAGAAACATCTTGCTGTACAGACAGAACCACTGTTTATTCAAATAATGAAGGGTGGAAAACAGAATAAAATTACCTAGAGCACTTTGATTCATGTTGACAAACTCAATATCAACATAACACAAACACACATGAAGAGAAAAAGCAGTTTGAGACTTTAAATAGAACGGGTAATAAACAACATTTAGGGAAAGAAGATGCAAGATATTTATAGGATTCAAATGTCTTTAACACCCTAGACAAGGTTATGTTATTTACAAACTCATTATGAAACTTTAAAAACCTTAACAGCATCTTTTACCACTCTATCATGAAGAAAAAAACCCTGAAGAGTGGTGATGTTCATTTATTACTTTGGAAAGGTAACAGAAATATTTTCCAACAGGTAGCTACATATAAATATAGCAAAGCAGAGTGGAGCTGAGCAGAGCATATCTAAAGCCACATTGCACTGGCTCCCAAATATTTTAGATCTCTACACCATTTTACAAGCCATGAACACTCCTTATGAAGATTAGAATGAAAAGCAGTATAAAAAAGTGAATGATCTATAGTCTGTTAGCCATGGCCTCACAGATCTCAGTTTGGGAGCCACTACTACAGGGAGTTGTTTGATTTTGAATTAACATTTTGGAAAGCGACGGGGGTAAATTAACATGGGTAGATTGAATTACGCACAATGGGAACAAAATAATGGAAAAGAGGGAACATGGAAAATATGAACTCCAATAGTTAGGTAATGTATTGAAAAGTAGAACAGATGAAAATTGTGTATATACATACATTAAAATATTCTCACAGTTGCTGCCAGGAATCCTAACTTTGCCCAGAGCCATGGATTATTAATAAAATAGCCCAACCTAAACACAAATAAATCCATTGTGTTCTGAAGATGAAAGAATTATAAATTGTTGTAAGATAGCATTTCTGTGAATTGAGCAGCATCCAAGCCAATTTTACAAGCAACAGCTGTGAAAAAATTTGCATGGTAAAAAAGAATTCAGAAACAAAAGCAACATCACAGTTGGGGAATAGATGTTCTGGACTATTGCTTTGTTGTCTGCCAGAGCAAATATTTGGTGTCAACACAAATAAATATGGTATGCCTGAGTCACCATTTCAAGCACAGAACTGTTAAATCAATGACAATGTGTATTGATAGTATTACAAGTTTTTTCCCAACATTTTCAATATGCAAGCAAGATCATTCAGGAAAAATAAACAATAGAGGCTATGCATGTGTAAAAATGTAAGGGAAAATGTTTTGTTTTGCCATCAGTGTTGCTAATCTCTAGTATTTAGGTATGCACTTTCACACAAATAAGGAATTTATGCATCTTACGAACATAAGCAAGTTAAGAAACAAAAATACTGTGCAGTGGCTTCACTTGATTTTATTGCTGCATCTTCATACCTACATAATTAAAGATGCTTAAGCTTCAGCAAGAAACATCCAAACAAACTGCCAAACCTCACAACACTTGACCCCAGGAACAGCTAGCTGACTGTGCTACAAAACACTGAGGAGGTAGATTGAACTGAAAGGGAGAAAAGGAATTTACAAACATTCCTCACAACTTTTCATGGAAGTATTGAGAAGGCTAATAAAAATGTATAAATGCAAATAGTCCAGCTCACATCATGGTGCATTCTTCTCATGTACTTCCTCCAAAGGACATTTACAAACCTATCCTTAGATGTTCTAAAAGTCACGTCACTGGTTGTGCTAACACTTAGAGTTTATATGACACTTTCTCCAAAATCTGCTTCCACTCAGCAGAGCTGCCCAATACTCCTGTGAGGAATGTGAGGTAATCAGGTTGCTGCCAATGCTTCCCAGCCTTGCAGACACGAAAACACCAGTTTATGTGCTCAAGCCTAGAGATGATCAATAAGTATAGGGCAGATTTAATTTGGATAGTACTGACTTCTTAATGTCAGCAATTCTTGGGGATTCCTTCATCTCAGGCTTACACAGGTCTTCTCACACGAGGGGTGGGAGTCACCGCCTGCCTTGCTCTGTGCAATTGTGTTTGTCTGCATGGCTCACAGGAGAGATTTTCACACACTTGGGGGCAGCCAGCCTGCTCCCCTTTGACTCCTCTGCTTGATTTCTGGACATAAGCACAAAGCAGCAGCTGGAGACAGTGTGCAAATGGAAATGCCAGTTCAGAAATTAGTGCCTCCAAGCTCACTCCAGGCTGTGATGGAGTAAACGCAGAGCAGAGTGGAACAAAATCCAGGCTCCTTTCAGCATTTCCTTCACAGAGGGAGCCTCACTCTAGTACAGAACAAATTGTAAGAATCCTCAATCTCCTTCCTTCTGTGCTCCCTGTCCTGTTGCCCCTTGTCACCACAACATCCCTTCACCTACTCTGTCAGGAATTAAACAGAACTTCATCTCAATGTTACAGAGTTGCACATTTGTTTGCTATTTATAAAAAGTATCCCCCTTTCCCCATCAACTGTTCTCCACAGGAAGAACAGGATGAAATAGCTCTGCTCCCTTTTTGATGGGAGAGGCAGAAATAAAAGTTTTCCCTGTTCTTGTTCCTGTTGTACAGATGGCACTATCAGGTTCACTAGTTACATGGCTGTCTACAGTATCTTTTTCTAACTAATAAGAAGAAAAAGGAATGCAAATCAAGGTTTGAAGATGCAAAACTGTTTTTTTTTCATTTTTACTGTACAAAGAATTTTGTGTTTGCCCCAGTCCCGTGGGAGCCAGTACTGAGAAATCCGCGTTCAGTTCCCTACGTTCCTTGAAGACTCAAACTTAATTGCTTTGATAAAATGTATTCCCTAAATATAGTCTTGGAGTTTTTTAAGTTTTCCCCGAGTGCTTCACAAATAATGTTCTTTAAGAATTGTGTCTTCCCCATCCCTTTCTGAATACTGAATAGGAATTATTCTGAATCTTGCTTACGTGTTTTGAGGTCCTCTGCGCAAGAAAATGAATCTCTCCATCTATTCCCAGGGCTTTCACGTCTTTCCCACACAGTTCATTACTCAAGACATCTTGAGCAGCTTAGCTCAACCTTAGATGTCAGTGTTACAGAGTTGCACATTTGTTTGCCATTTATGAAAAGTATAAACAGCTGAGGCTTTAGGAAGTCTATTCATAAGTACTAGAGACTGACAATATTTCTGAAATGTTCAGCAGCTAATTTAGAGGTTTCTGAAGCTTAGCATAGGTTTATTACAGAAGCTTTACATTTCTAGAAAATAGCCTGTTCCTTTTCATTACCTGGCACACTACTTGCTGCAAGGATTTGAATCTGTACTCCTCCTTACTTGTGCAGGGGAAATACAGATGAGGAGTCAGTCACCTGTCTCACTTTTCCAGGAGGGCTCACCTTGCCATGAGGTGCTGGACAGAGAGTATCTTTCTAGAGTAAATGACTTCTGATGAAATTTGGAGACGAGCCCAAGAGAAGATGCTCAGTAAATTGAAAGCCCTGAGGAATGCTATTTCTATACTTATTTCAACTGAATTTGACAAATTGCTTTTGGTATGACACTAGCAAATTATATAGAAAAATATTCTTAGTGTTCTTCTCTTCGAATGCTGCTAAGGTCAAATACTTGTCTCTAAATATGCAAATCTAGGAAGAAAATTGTTGTGATACTGCACAGTTGACCAGAAAATGTGTTTGTCAAGGTTTTCTACCTACCCATTTTCCGCTTGCTCAGAAATTCTCTGAGATTATTTTGCCAGGTCTCTACAGCCTTTAAGTTTGTTTGAATACTGATGTGATATACCAACAGCTTCTAAGTGGAAATGTTGGTTCAGAAATCAGTGTTTCCCATCTCAATCCAAAGGGACAAAAATCCCAGGGATATTTTTTATGTTTTTACGTAATTGCCTTTGATCTATATTAGTCACACTTCCTTTAAATGTTTGTAACTTACACGTCACTGATTTCCTTTAACTTCAGACTTTTCTGAGGGCCCTCTAAGTGCTACCTCTTACCTGCAGAAATAGGAGTTGAAAGCTGGATGACTCCTTTGTCATTGCCTCTGTGCTGGGTAAGTCACCCAGACCCCTCATCCCAGCCCACAAAAAGCACTGCAACTCCTTTATTTCTGCCATCTTTTCAGGATTAGAAGATGATGATGGGCAAAGATACCCTTACAGTCCTGTACTTCTGCATTGGTATTAGTGGTGATGTGCAGAAGATCAGTAGTCACCTCCCAAGAAAAAGACTTTGTGCCTTATTGAGACAATTCTTCATTCCTCTTTTGAAAAAAAGATGAGAATGGCAACTCTTTATTATTGCTTACAGTCACAATAAATCTGACAACAATCTCCTGTTACTGGAATGTCAGTGAAAAGGAAATAAACCTCTGTGGGGACAGCACTTTTAGGGGCTTTGGTAAGGTCTCAGAGGGACTGGAATCATAAATATGTTACATTTACACAGTTAAGTATCTCTTGAGAGAAACTGAGTGCCTCTGAATGAACAGTACGGATTTAATATCAGTGCCTCTTGCACCCTTTAGGACTGTATTGTCCTCACCTCTGAAACAATATACAGTTTTCTAGTGATGCTGTCACTGCTACTCCTTTACTCTTAATAGTCTGTTTCTGTTTCAGGATTAACAGAAGCAACTTCTGATCAGTTTAGAAGAGCTCCTTCAATAATTTAAAGACTTTTCTGGCTATTTTTGCATTGAATAAATTCTACCCAGATCCAAACATTACTTCCTTATTGACCTGCAAGAGTCCTTTTTTTTCTGTCTGAAATGTAAGGCTCTGCTCATACAATTGATGCATCATTTGGTTTAAAGAACAGCAGGTGTCTGATTTTGCCTAAAACTTTTCAAAGATGCTAAACATTTTAGGTAAGTATTATGTAAACACACCTGTAACCTCAGTTGAAAAGAAGCCTCATCATATATCAAAGCATCCCAGAAGAAAGATATAATCACTGATATTTATGTTGAAACTACTGATAGGCAAATTTTAGTATTTTCTGTACAGGTAATTTAACATATAAGCACAAGAATTCACATAACACTAAAATTTAAATTTAAACTGAGTTTACCTTTGTGGAAAAATGAAATTTTAGGAAATTAAATAGTACTGCAGGTGGGAATAAAGTTTGTTGGCCAGTTGCAAAGAATCTACCACATAGATTCAGAACTAGGTTCTGAAAGGTGGCTCACAGACTTAATGAGGTGTAATGTTAAAACTCATTTTACATTTCTGAATATTCTGAATAGTAAGAGATCTTGAGTTGAGACCTTCAAAGTACCTGTATGATGAAAGAATGTAGAGCTTCTTTAGAAAAGTGCCTTCTGTGATTTGAGGTCTGTTATCTCTTTTATAGTCAGTAAGACTTAAATGCTTCTGAAACTTTTACTCACTTTTTAAGTGAAGGCAACTTTCTGGAGCCAACTCTTCAGTTTTGCCAAACAAGCCATTCTAAGAAGTTTCTTAAATGAATTTAGAATCTCATAAGGAGGAAGAAGAAGGGAAGGTAAGAGGAAGGAGTGACTCTGAAGCACTATATTTTCACACTGAAAAAAGGCTGACTGAATCTTTAATGATTATTTAACTGTAGTGAACTTTTGCATTAGACTTCATGTCTTTTTTATATGAAGCTGCAAAAATTGTCAGAGTGTATTGAAAGATTTTTTTCCATTGTCTTCAGGTTTCACTCCATAGGCTCTGTGTGACCTCATATCTGTTTCCATACATAGTTGCCATGGAGCTTTCTTGCGATGGAAAGCTCAAACAAGCTAAGGCAGAAAACATGTATGTGGATCACTGTTCTGGAAAAACTTACTATATACCTTTTGACCAACAGTACATATCAGAATTAAAATTAAATACACTAAAAAGTTATGTGCACGAGTGCCTGGTGTTGAAATTAAAACAAGGAAAGTGGATATTTGCTGAATAAGAATATGGTACATGAAATTATAACCTTCATCTGAATGTTATCTGATTTATGTCAGTGAAAGGTCCTAGTCCAAAAAGAACACCTATTTATTAAAGTAATTCAGTAATAAGTGGCAGAACTTAAAAGTAAAGGACAAGTCTTATAGAACACAATCTCTCCTTTTTTTCATTGTCTCTAATAGTGCAATAAGAATGCTAACCATGGACAGAAAAAGAGTATAGGAGTAAGAAAATGTTAATTCTGGGATGGTTAAAGATGTGGCTTAAAATCAAAAGTATATACTTACATATTGAAAAATACTGAATTTTATTATGGTAGCAACAAATCAAAAGGATAGGGAATGAGGAAGGAAAGAAATTTAAATGTATTCTTTATATCCAGGATTTTATCTTGACTCGTATTCTGATATCCCTTATTAAATTCAAAAGCAGATGCAACCCAGATAAACCAAGTTTATCTGTTTCTGTGTAAGACTAACCTTTCCTCTAAACAAAGTTCAGTAAGAACATTGCATAGATGCCTGCAAGAAAGTGCATTTACATTTACCAGAGAGAATCAGACCACCGTGACTTCCCCCTTCACACCTCTTGTTAGAGGCTGGTGCGTAAAGTAACAGAAAGGCCTCATATCACCTCCTAAGATTTTGCAAATTGTTCATAACTGAATGCAAATTATGGCTAAATCTGCCTCAATTCTTGTTTAATTACAGGCCTAAATTTTGGCCTTACTTCAAACAAACTTTCAAAAGACCTGGGCTGAGTTCTGAGTGTACCACCTTGCAGAGCATAGGGGAGTACTCTAATGCATCTGTACAAAGGAGGAAGCATTTATGGGTTTGGATCTCACCCAAACCAAATTTGGAAGGCATCACTCAAATTTTCTTTGAACCTTGCATTTAAGGCAAACCTGTTGAAATTCCAGGTGAATCAAAACCAGTGCAAAAACCTGTTTCTGTATCCTCTTGTGAACCCACACTAATCCAGCATTTTAAATCCATATAAAATAAACCCATATAAGATAGGTGCACATGGCTCTAGAACGGCAGGAATCTGGCTCTGTAAAGGCAGAGGCCTAACTTGGTTGCTATTGAAAGTGAAAAATCTAATGGAAGATTGAATTAGAATGACTATTAGGATAATTTAAACTATAACAAGGCACCTAAGAATAGCAAAGTTTTATCCCATGAGGGGATGTTTTCAGTAGAAGAAAATAATTTTATCCTTGGACTGTACTCTGACAATATCTCCTGAATGAGAAATTTGTGGAAATATTTTTACTGCAGGTGCACAAATATTATTATACCTTAACTGGATTATTAGGTTCTACATTTAACCAGGGTACATTGTCAGCTCCACTGGTCACCAAAGAACCTCTCCAATATTCCCTGTGTATTCCAGCGATGTCCAGTAACAATAGCACTGTCCCTGTTTAGAGTGGAGGTATTAAACCTCTTCATATACATGTGTATCTTGGAGGAACAAGTTAACAATTAATTTGAAGAGACATTCTTTTGAATGTTATTTCACTTACAGGTAACATCACACTGAATTTGAAAATGTTGAATCAAAGGGGAAGTTTCTTGATAGCTGTCAGCAGCACAAAGCTAGTTCCCTGTTTTTAAAGATCTGGGATATTACATAGGCCACTATGCTTTCTCCTCTACTTCAAATTAAATGCAATTCTGACATTAATTCTCAAAGCTAAGCAAGAATATGTGATGATGCTGGTTGTGTTCTACTACACTGGAAAAATGCCCATGCTCATTTGCGGGGTGAATATCTTTCATTGTATTGAGGATGTCGAGTTCCCTCCATCTCCTGAAACACACCTTAAAAACAAAAAAAACTCACTGTGTTCTGTGGAAAACTGAGGTGGCATTGTGCCAAGACCGTGTTTATAAATTCACTAGGACATAAAACAGCAGTGTAACACCATGTCTAACAGTAAAATGATGTTTAATCTCTAAGTCTAAGGACAAGATTTTTTGAGTTTTCTTTTTTTCTTTCTCTGTCACGATTTTGCTTTGATACAGACTTGAAAAGTTGAACATGTGCCAATTGAAAACAAGATGCTATGTGACATAAATACTGTAATCTTTGATGAATGAAAATTTCATTGAGGTTTTTCGGTTTGAAAAGTGTCAGTATGCTATAGATAATGAATAAATAGCAAATATAAAGGTAAATTGATGGCTATTACCACAAAAAGAATCAAAAATATTGATAGTCAAGGTTCCACAAGTATGGTGCAATACTCAAATTAAAAGAGAGTAGATTAAGATTAGATATGAGGAAGAAATTCTTCCCTGTGAGGCCCTGGCACAGGCTGCCCAGAAAAGTTGTGGCTGCCCCATCCCTGGAACTGCTTAAGGTCAAGTTGGATGAAGCTCTGAGCAACCTGGTCTAGTGGAAGGTGTCCCTACCCATGGCAGGGGGGTTGGAACAAAACAATTTACGAGGCCCCTTCCAACCCAACACATTTTAAGTTTCTATGACAATCTTATGATGTTCTATAACTATGTTTTGAACATGTAACAATTATTTTTGAAATATTGACAATAAATAGTTGAAAATACAGATACAATATTTGAATATCAACTGAATCAAAGCATTTCAATGAAATAATTCTGTTGCTCAAAAATGATTAGAAGTGCTCAGGTTAAAAAAAAAAAGTGTAAATCTGCTCAGCACATGAAATATTTTCACTTTTTACACTTGGATACTACAACACAGATATAGGTGAAGTGAATACTCAACATTCTTTACAAGGGATTTGAAACAAAAAAAAATCTTGATTCTTCTTTCATTTCTTTACTGTAGATACATTGTTTGGTCTAAAAAGGTGAAAGATTTACAGAATTTGTAAGATTTACGGAATTTGTTAAAAGCAGTTTCCAGTAGTATGGCTCAAGGTGAGTACTTAAAAGACCTCCAGTTGCTCACTTCTTTTTTTTTATTCCTTATATTTTAGATATACTATTTAAAAGTCAAGCTTTTCCAAATTTGTATCTCTCTGTTGTATACTCTTCAGTACAAGTCTCCTCCTTTACTTTTTCTTCACACAGTGTTACTAAGAATCAATTTCTCTGCACAAATCTTCACTATTTTTAAATGTCATGTTGTATTCCTTTTCTCTTCCTCATTCTTTTCTATCTTCTATATCAGATGAAATATCATCCTGCAAATCTTTATGTTGCATTAAAATTGATTGGAGTGAGCTTTAATAAAGAAGAAGCAGAATGTTGAACTCTTTTTTGGAGTAAGTTCTATTAGCACTCAATACAGTTGCAATGTAGTACATCATAATGCTATGCAGAATATAATAAGACTAAAGTGTGAATATTTTTACACTCTATGTTTTTAATACCACAGTCTTGATGACTTCAGCAGACATTGACTCATTACGTTTATTGCCTCTGATATTACTTTAACCGTCTAGAGTTGATTTAAATTCAATATTTGGAATTGTATTTTCTAATATTAGGAAATGTGCTAAAGCCTCTTTTTTACCATATCACACTGTGTAATTTATTGCTTGGTTTTCAATTTGTCTAATATTGACAAATACTACACAAATTCTGAAACCAGAGAGTACACTCTGCTGTATTGTCCAAAGATGAAAAATTTGGCCAAATGCTGTTAATTTCATTCACTGTGTAAAAGTTCTACTTAAAATATTTTATTAGCAAATTGCTTTTGTGCCTGAAAATCTACCAAATGCCTAATCTAATAACATCACTGCAATGAAATTTCCAGTCTTGGTAAGTGTGTTAATTCACAAATCATTTTAAGCATAGGGTAGTCTTGCTGAAGTTAATGTAAAGCTCGGTTTGTGCTTAGTGACACAGCTGGATCAGATCCCAGGAGGCTACTAAAAAAGGAATTGCAGTGGAAGACATTTTAAAAGTTGACTCTCAGAATAAAAGATATGTAAGTGTTCACCTGCACAGTGCACACAGCAAAGTACCAGGAAGTGGCATCCACAGGTGGTGTGTTCAGAGTGCCCCAAAAAGAGAGAGGTTGATTTCCTCAGGGCATTAAATAAGTGCTGGCACTTCTTTCAGAAGAATTTTCGGACATTCCAGCCTAACAGATGCCACATAAAAGTTCCTTAAGAAAACAGTTAGATAAGATCTATTATGATGTTAAATATGAATACAAAAATAGGTTGCCTGAGGCAACAGGAGGCATATAATAAAAGACAGTGCAGGAGTTGCTGAAAATAGGTTTGTTGACTTAAAAAAAAAAATTAAAATATATTTATTTTTATAATAACACTAAAGATGGACAAAAAACCCACAACAACCCATTGGAAGAATTACTGAGTTCTCTGCAATTGGGGCAGGGAGTCTCAGTTTTTGTCAGTACAAAGTAATTCTAGATTTTGATTAAAAAAATAAAACCAGTTCCCCTAAAGGATAATGATGAAAATGTACCACATTGTCTCAAGATTTGTCAAGAAACCTTGATTTTAATATCTTATCTTGAAAATTATTTTCTTTCATTTTATTGGTTATGTTGTATTTGTTATTTATACTAAGGAAAATGAACTTTGTGTGTGAATGGCTTGATATTAATTGTAGAAAGATTCATGCAGATACTAAGCACTGGTATTAGCAGTGCTACCCATTTAGTGAAAGTCAATACATGCATGGAACTCTACATAAATGAGACAGTATATGCAACTATATCAAATTAATTTTTTGAGCTTTACTTATGAGAGAAAACTCTATTCTTTCAATTCTTATTTTTAAGCTTTATTTCTTGATATCTCAAAGAGTGATATTGATTATTTTTCTATTAAAAAAATAAAGAAGCATATTGTTAATTATTAAGCAGTGTTGCTGAACTTGATACTCATCTTTACTGCTTAGGTATGTGTCCAAGATATATCCAGTTATCCAGAACACTCTACTCCTTCCTATTGCATCTCATGTTACCCAGCCATGGAACTGAGACAATGTCAGTTCACAGCAGGACTGTAGACTAAAAGTCACCTAGCTACCCTGAAAATGCCAATGTTTGCAGATCTTATTTCAAGAAATATATTATTAGACCACCAATTTAATAGAGGTGCTGTGAGTACTTCTAATCCTAAAAAAACTCTTCTGTCTACTGAAATCAGATTAGTTTTTCTGTACTGGGTTCGACTGAGTACAACACAGATTGTTCCACTCTTCAATACTATCCAAACTTTTTTCTGTTCATTACTAATCTAGAAGATAGAAAATGGAAAATAAAAATATTATAGGAATGCCTGAGGTTGCCAATGGACTATACCTTTATGAACAGCAGTGAGGAGACCATCCCAAGTGATTCATAATACATACTGTTTCAAGAAGAGGGGTTTGAAGCAAAATTATTGGCCTTATTCAAGTTATTAAACTCCTTTCCTCCTCCTAAAACTGCACATTCTTCACGTTCAGTCCTTTATTTACTTTGTGCTTGACCTTATGAAGACAGACCACATAAATCTAAACCTCTGTGTTGTTCTGCTGAAATCAGCAGGACTGTTTGCAGTTGCAAAAAATTAAGCACATTAGTTTTTCTGGGATCAGAGTCTTGCTTGAAGGGACCTGCTCCTTATGCAAGGAATGTTATCTTCTTGTGTGCTGTTAAAAGTATGCATGAAATTGAACAGAATGTTGTGGGCAAACCGTATTCCCAAAGCTATGCAAGCACCTTGCTCTCATCTGGAAGATCTCAAAAGTCCATTCAATCAACTAGATTATAATGACCCTGCTTGTCAGTTTAGAGGAAATGGAAGGAAATTCCTTACTGGATCAGAGAAGAATAAACATTATACTCATGCTAAGAGTGACAAAGTTAGACACCTTTTTTGTATTTCAGTACCAAATTTTAATTACTTGATTTCACGACTGTGTTAGCATATATCCTCGCCAATTTTAAAAGGATGTTAAGTACTGAAAACCAAATTAACATAATATGCAGTATCTAAAAAAGGGCAATGTATATATTTTGTAAATACATATCAACATTCATATTCAACAATTGCAAAACAAACTTAATGATTACCATGATTGTGTTTATGTGTATCTTCAAGGTACTTAAAATGTTTTTTCTATAGTTAGCATTTCTATAATTAGCATTTCAGTATACAAATAGCAATATGTTTCTTGATAGTAATATATATCAAGATGCTCTGTGTGCATATATACATACACACACATTTATATAAAAATATGTACTTTCCTTGATGGATGATTGTATAGACATATCCTTATAAAAACCACAGAAAATTGTATGTTTATCTTTATTTTCAGGAGATGGTTTGAGGGTACAAGTAAATATAATAAATAATAAACAATAAACAATAAGTAATCATTATCACACTAGTGGGATGGGGAGAGAATCAGAAGGATAAAAGTGAGGAAACTCATGGGTTGAGATAAAGACAGTTTAATAGGGAAAGTAAAAGCCACACACACTAGGAAAGCAAAACATGGAATTAAACCACTGCTTCCCATGGGCAGGCAGGTGTTCAGCCACCCCCAGGAGAGCAGGGCCCATCACGGTGACTTGGGAAGACGAACACTGTCAATCTTGAATGTCACATCTTTCTTCTTCTTCCTCTCTCTTTATATGCTGACCATGATGACGTGATGTATCATATGGAATATCCCTTTGGTCAGCTGGGGTCAGCTGTTCTGACTGTGTCCTTTCCCAGCTTCGGAGCACCCAGCCTCCTCACTGGTGGGGTGGTATGTGAAGCATAAGATGACGCTCTGCTCAGCAAGAATTAAAACATGCCTGTGCTGTCAACATTGTTTCCAGCATAAACCCAAAACACCCCCCCCATACCAGTTACTATGAAGAAAATTAATTCTACCTCTGTAGTAAGTGTAATGTTTATAACAACAGGTTTACATGTATGTCCTCATCATGTATTGAGTGCTGTGTAAAAAAAAACAAGAGCTGTGTGGACTGAGTGCTAGAAAACCGGGAACTGTAAGTGGGCCTGATTCTGGTTCAAGCAAATGAAGCATGGAAATATCTCATGGAGTGTGGGACTGGAACCTGGCTTTCTACAGGTTTTTGTTACTGAAGACAGCCCTCATGACCTGTCTGACCAAGGAATGCAACTTGAAAAGCAACTTAAACAATTCCACTGGTGAGGGAGGGAGTGACCGGCTGGGTGGTGCTTAGTTGCCAGCTGGGGTTAAACCATGACAAGTGTATAATAGTTGCAAGGTTTGTGAAAGAAGAGGCACTAAACCAGAAATTCCAGTGAGAGTTACTCATGGGGAGAGACACAAGCAGTGACAAACAACTGTTTTGATCCATTCCCTGGTTCTGTTTCAAGAATTGGCACCAACTCCAGTGGATTTGTTCCTGTTTTTGTAATAAATGCGAAGGCTATTTTATGTTATTCCCAGTTTAGAGAGGCCTGTTGAATCATAAAATCTTAGAATCATAGAAAAACTTGGGTTGGAAGGGACTTTAAAGATCATGTGTTTCCAACTGCCCCTGCCACATGCAGGGAGACCTTCCACTAGACCAGGTTGCTCAGAGCCCCATCCAACCTGGCCTTGAACACTTCCAGGGATGGGGCAGCCACAGCTTCTCTGGGCAACCTGTGTCAGTGCCTCACCACCCTTACAGGGAAGAATTTCTTCCTCATATCTAATCTAAATCTACTCTCAGTTTTAATCTATTCCCCCTTGTCCTGTCACTACAGGCCCTTGTAAAAAGTCTCTCTCCATCTTTCTTGTGGGCTCCCTTCAGGTACTGTGAGGCCACAATCATGTCATGCTGAAGCCTTCTCTTTTCCAGTCTGAACAATTCCAATTCTTTCAGCCTTTCCTTATAGGAGAGGTGCTCCATCCCTCTGATCATCTTGATGGCCTCCTCTGGACTTGCTCCAACAGTTTGATGCCTTTCCTGTGCTGGAGACCGCAGAGCTGGAGGGGCAGGTTTCTGGGCTGTGAGTGAATTGAGCCAATTCATAAGCAAACTTGAAGTCTCAGGTTTGACTTATGGAAGTGTCTTCTTGAGGATGTTTGTAAGGACTGCTTATTCAGGCTTCCCAATTTTGTTTCTCAGAGAAAGATCTAACAGCATAAGTACTAATTAGCTTCTGGATCTTCCATTGCTACAACAGAACTAAAGGATTAGAAACATCATGTGAAGTCAAATTAATCAATTTTCCAACAACTTAAAAAAAAATGGAGGGATACAATCCTAAATGGGCATTTAGAGATGTATAAGTACCTAAGAAGTGTTAATGCACTCCAATAGCTTACGTTAGCTGTGCAAACACAGGTTACTGAATTGCAGTTTGATCTCTTTAAGAAGGCAGAACACAATTACTTATTGTGCTTTGGTGTCAGAAATAACCTAAAATTTAACTGCTTACTGGTCTCTGCTTTTTGTATCCCATCTGCCTCTGAAAGTGAGTCCACAGCTGGAATACATCTTACACTACACACCAATATCCCTCCAGGACCTATTCTAAGTAAGTCTGTGGGAAATCCAGACAACTAACCACGATGGAGCTACAGAAAGCTGACCTCCCTCTAAAAGCAAACAGCTACTTTTGCCAAAATGGATTCCATTAAAATTGAACCTCTACCATATCCTAGACATGTGCTTACCTTGGCTGTACATATGCAGTCTTCCCTATACTTAGCATAGGAAATAGTTACAGGAGCTGCTGTGAATGACTGTAAATGGCTTCTATAGTCTCACTGTAAATGTCTGGTATTTCATGTAAGGAATTATGTGATGATCCCACAGATGAATGACCTACCTTTAAACTAAAGTCAGTCTTTCCCTGCAATTATTCATGAAGAGCTAATCAGAAAAAAACCCCACTGTTTCCACAGAAATCAGGTGAAATAAATGTCAGCTCTGATTTCTCTATTTCAGATGTCCATTAATGCCACTAACTACATAAAATAGTTTTATGCTAATACGTACATAAAATAGTGCCCCTAATTTCTGTTTTGCCTGAGAAATCTGGATATAAGTTGTTGCTAAACAAGAATATCCCTTTAAACAAATTCAAAACTGTGGTGGACAGAGCATATTTTTCAGTTTCCTGTGGAATACTCTCGGACAATGGTATCACAGGTCATAATTTTTTTTTAGGCAGTTGAGTGGGGAAAAAAATGTAAAGTGCAAAGTGTAAATTCAAATATTTTCTATAACTATTGAAATAATTGCTAAGAAACAGAATATGAACTAAACAAATACAATCCATATTGCAACTATTCAAATCATTGCATGCGAAGAAGAATTTAAAAAATCCAGCTGCTATGTTTGAATTTTTATGGGAAAAGAGCACTTTGTGTATTTTCAATAGCTTATGTCTTTCTGAAATCCTTTGGATGATTTATGTTAAAGATAGACTGAAGTTAGGTGGGTTCAAGTTGCTGTATGAAAGCCTGCCAAGTAAAGCACAGAGAATTCCATAACTACTTAACGTGATGACTTTTTTTTTCTCCTCAAAAACATTGAAAAATAGTATAGCAAGGCTATAAACACAGACAAACCAATCTACATACACAACTGCATGCAACAGAAAAATCTCATCTATTTTCTCCTCTCAAACATCTTCCACTGCTCCAAGATCGCTACTCTGTGTATCGAATCTCAAGTTGTTGTAAGAAAATGTACCTCAAATCCATCAGTAAATAAAGACATTATCAACATTATTCATGTTCTTGCACCAGAGGTGTTGATTTCTGTTACAAACTCACACGTTCATAGAAAACTGTCCTGGGACACGACAACTTGCTTCAACACATTTCATAAAGGCTTCCTGTGGAGGAACAACTGGAGGTGGGGAAGTCATTCACCATGTCATGTGAGCCACATGGGCACAAGGTCTTCTTCCACAGAGACAAATGCACACTCATTTCTGCAGGTAAATTCCTGTTTCCTCAGTGCCAAACCCACAGGACCTCATCGCTCATTTGCTCTCTTATCCCTGCTGGCAGTTACACTGCATGTCAGCAGAATCCAGGAGGAGGAGACACACAGAGAAGCTGCTGTGTTTGGAAACCTTCAAATTGAACTTAACCTTCCCAATCCCCTCCTACAGTCCGCTCACCTTATGGCTCTAACAGGATATCAACACTTGAGTGCTCTTTAGAAGCAGGCAGGGGATCTTTTGGGACCCTAACCTGACTGTCTGGGGTACTTGTGCAACCCTCTAATCTGCTCTGTCTTTTGGTTATCCTAATTGCCACAAGCAAAACCACAAAACCAGCTTGCTCACATGAGATGTTGCTTCCTCAGCACTTTCCAGTGTTCTTTCAGTGGGAGTTCACTTGTCAATCAAAATTAAATTCCAAGCTGCCTTCTCCCAGTGACTCGGAACTAACCAGTAGAGAGGCAAGTAAGGTCAAACAAAACATATTCTTTACAGCTTAAATGAAAGTGTCTTTTCATGCCAAATAACTTTCCTTTATGTTTATATAGACCATATCTCCATTCTCAGTTGTTTATTTACGAATACCAGAAGTGCCATAAGCCATTATTTTTAAACATCATATAACAATATTAGATAAATAGAAAAGAATTGTGTCTCTAGGTATTTTTTCAAACATTTTAAGTATTTCTTAAATGATTTTAAAGGACTTTTTCTCAACCAGGACCCAAGAAAAAGATGAGATTACTTCCAATTTGAATAAGGAAGTTCTGCAGTTGATTTGTGAAAGTAAGGACTAACTGACCTTTGGGCAATGTAATCAATATCCTGTTCTGAAAATAACTACTTATTGTCCTAGAATAGAGTCCAAGTTAGGGAATTTTGTCCCTTGATTCTATGAATATTTTAGTAAAGAACACATTGCTCAGTTTTTATCTGTGAGAACTTCAGAGGTAGCTTTGGGGTTCTGATAATTCTAATGTATTACTTGGGAAAATATAATTTTTAACAGTCATTTAATTGGGGGGGGAATGGTGGGGTGTGTTATGTCTCCTTTATTTTTGTTCTTTAATTTCCTAAATATAAAGTTTATTGACAAAAAACTTCAAGAAGAGAACTTTGATACTGAAGAGTATTTGCCAGCTTTGAATGTATTTTTTTTAAGATGACTGTTAACTCATAATTCTGTCTGTCATAAATTTGAAGAAAAAGATTTATTCCAGGCCATCTCCTATAGTCTAACAGAGTCAAGGTGTGTATTAGGAATTTTGGAGAGCAATCACACATTTTAAAATTTAAAAGTAATTCATTGACTGAAACACATCTGAGCTGTGCCAAATACATGGATATGACTGGTCACCAACATCTACAAATAGATATGAGGTTATTTCACAATCTGCCAGGAAATAACTCTATGATACTATTGAAATCCCTAGAGGGAGAATATATGATTTTTTCTGCAGTCTCTTTTTTAGCATATCCTTTACCAGATTAATAAACTTTATCATTAATTCCTCTGACACTCTATTTGTGACTACTCATATCTTATATATACAAATGGGGAGGGAGGGAGGGAGACAAAGGAAGAGGGAGGTTGTGGGAAAGACAAAGGGACAGGAGCACGGAGGGAGACGGAGAGAATGAACTTCCTATTCAATTATACACTGGCATGATTTCTAATGTTTGCATATACACTAACTTTGGTTTTAAAGAACAAAATTAAGGCCTTTGGTAGGGCATTAGAAAGACATCTGATGCAAATGATTTATCACATGCTTTTTAAGGTATGTGGTGAATTCATCATCAGGGCAGAGCACAATTTACAAGCTAAAGTTTGAAGTACCAGGTAAAAATCTTAGTTGTCATTTGTCCAAAGAGGAAGTTTCTCCAGCAATAATATTTCAGACTATAATATACAGCAAGGTTTCCATCCTTCTCCCTTCTCCCTTGGAGTCCTAATGGGAGGAATGCCAAGGATGGGACTAAACATGGGAGAGAGAAGGCATATTAAAATCTGTGAAAGATACATAAATCAAACTGAAGAAATCCTCCAGACATCATTTATCTATGAAGACACAGTAATCTGGACTAAACAGGCAATTCAGTACAAATCACCAAAAACCCCAGCTACATGCATTCTCTCACTGATGATGAAGTTATGTGGACAGCTCTACCCTCGAAATGGTTTGTAGGCCCTCCAATAGTGTTCACTCCTCACCATGTTTTAGAAACAAGAAGAGCAAAGATCCATACTTATCTTTTCTATGTCTACTCTGAACAAATACAAGAATTTGGTGCCTATTTCTACCTGTTTGCAGTTCTCATGTTTTTAGTGTCATACAAAGATAAAAGAGGAAAGAACATTGTAGAGAGTTTATCTCTCCTGTCATTGAACCCAATGAGAGCTTCCTATTACTTAAACCAGAGAAAGCAAATAAACCTGGATGAATAGTGCAGTTAGCTAATAAGAGTTTAGATATTAGATTAAGATCTCGATGAGCTACTTGTATATTGAAGTTAGGTGACATTGAGTAATGCATGTTAAGAATTACATATTGATTTTGCATTATATTTGATTTCAAAGGAAGTAATTCAAAGTTTGAAATTTCAGAGGGTCAGGTACACTCTCAATCATCTTTCAGGAATGGGATAAACTGTGGCACTGACTAATTATTTTCTTAACTGAAAGAAAAACTAAAAACACCCCTAAAAATAAATAGATCTTTCTCTGATTATTGAGAAACTTAGGAAACCTCCATTTATTCAATTTGAGGCATTTAGATGTAAAGGGAAAGGAACAAAGGTAGCAAAATAAAAAATAAAAGCCATATATATATATATCCGTTAAATCATTGAATCTAATCATACCAGGGGAATGAATATGAGAAGGAAAGAAACATTCTGTATCATTAAGTTTACATAAACTGTTTAAAAAATGTTTCAGTAGGTGGTTGCAAATCTATTGGTACTTTTTTAATTGACCTTAGAATGCCTTGACTAACCTCCATTTTACCAGTTTTATGAAACCTTATCAGAGTGTTTTTCTCTAGAGACCAAACTTCGTGGTGCCTTCTACGAAGATCTACTTGGACAAGGAATACAAAACAAACATGAGTTACTTGAACTGTGTACTACAGACTACAGCCTTTCCTCTCTTACCTTCTTCCACAAGGTCAAACAAATAAACCAGAGAATATTAGACATTAAGATAAAATACAGGAATTCCCAAAAGAATTTGTATATTTCTTGTTTCCTTCCAAAGAGTAGAAATAAAGTTCTTTCATTAATAGTTTATCTACTCTAGATTTAAAGTTATTAAATTTGTGGGGTTTCAGAAGTGTTTGGAAATAATTTAGGTGACATGGTATCTGGTATTTTGAAACACCAAGCAGTAGACTACACAGACTTGCTAGTGACAACACTTCCAGACTTACAGTTCTCCATTCTCCCTCTCTTCCTTTTTTTCCACTTGTTTTCTTTACCCTGTTCCCAGTGTTAATAACCACTGCAATGAAAAGGACTGAAAAAGTGCCCTTACTACAGGACTTTTCTCTTTGTGTATTTGATGCCTAGAAAAAGTTCAAATTTCAAAACATTTTATGCAACTCATTCACTGTAGGAGAACTGTCAATAAATAACTCCTGTAGAACGCAAAGCATGTCATGGGCTTGAATTTCCAGCTAAGACCAGCTGCTGAGATATTATACAGTCTTTCAAATCTGCTATGCTGTGTTCTGTTTGATGTTTTCTAAGACACAAAGAACACCAGATTTTCCAAACATTTTAGCCAATTAACAGATAATTAATTTACTGTAATTCCAAAAAGTGATCATTGCAGTTCCACACTATTTGTTGCCTTGTCTTGTAATCCACAGAAAAATCTTGTAGTTTAAAAAAAGTTAGAACATGACCATAAAGTTATTAGCGAAAGTCTGCTACAGAGGATTTGATCTCAGAGACTTCTTCCAGTGTTTGCTCATTAACATTTTTGCTACATTGACGCATACTTTAAAATGCATAGTTCTCTGTTATATATACACTTGATAAAGCAAGGGCTTAGTTAAATATTTGTTTTTAGTATGGAACTTTGTTTGAAGGGGTAACTATTTGTTTTGAAAGTTATTTGAAACTAGTGGTCACTGAACAAGGAAATACTACAGCAAATTAATCAATGATGCTGGCTACCTGCCATTAAATACTGCAGTAAAAAAACAGGAAGAGGGCTGGAAACAGTATAACCATATATATATATAAATATATATATATATACTTCCCAGAATATTGTTTC
The DNA here is from genome assembly GCF_003945725.1 of Corapipo altera. Taxonomy (NCBI): domain Eukaryota; kingdom Metazoa; phylum Chordata; class Aves; order Passeriformes; family Pipridae; genus Corapipo; species Corapipo altera. The sequence continues at coordinate 4,831,876 of NW_020884898.1, read as the reverse complement.
AGAAGAATGCTAAAAGAAGCTTTGCAATAAATCTGAGGAATGACAGGAGCAGTCAGCCTTTGTATTTTCAGCTCAGAATTTCCAACATTCACAAGTGAAAGAAGTTTTTTGTATCTTTCAATTCAGATTCTTATTTAAATATTATTTTTTAACAGTGAATTGCTTCTTGCCTTTTATATTTGTTTTAGCTTTCTACTTCTAAAGAAAATACCTGCAGGGAGGAAGATATCTGTGGAACCAATTCTGGACACACACTTTATTATTACTTGCATCTGATATATTCTTCATAGAAGAAAAAACATACAAAAGTGAATCAGTATCTTTATCTTTCAACTGCAGTTGTGAGTAAGCAAAACCTCCAAAGCTTTCTGTCTGCTTCCATGCCTTCTTGAGCTATTCTTCCTTGTCTCCTAGGCATTGACTCCCAGTTCTGGTAAACCTCTGCTTCCCACTCATTACCTAGTCCAACCAACTTATACCTTCACCCATACTGCCTGTCATAGCAAGTGGGTGCTTCCAATGAAAGCCAGGAGAGATATTTAGCTTTCTTGACTTTTTTTAGGTTGTTGACGTTCCTGCTTTTCATTTTGCTCTGTATCCAAGTAGAACTTGGATAATCAAGGTTATGTTTATCAGAGGAAACAATGTGCTGAGAGCTCTACATTTTCCATTAGATCTCACTTCTCATCCTCTGCTGGAGTAAGAACCAGAACAGTCATGCTGCCATGGAACAGGAGATAATAGGGCCTATAAGGCCTCTCTCTGTGGCCATGTCAAGGCAATACAATGTACCTGTATGAGCAGGCTCTTGGATTTCACAGCTGAAGGTAAACTCCATGGGCTCTGTACACAATCTGGGCTCCAAGCAGAGAACCCTCATGACTTTTGAGCCTGGTGCTTTCCATCAAACAGCTGCAAATCTAGAAAAAATACGGGAAAGTGACGCATGAATATTGCATATAAGTAGTAGAAAATTCATCGTAAATTCTACAGAACAGATAGGATGCTGCACAAAAATCAATGTTGTGGGTTTCTTTTGCAGAAATTATTGGAACTTTGCCTTGTTCCTCATCTGAAAGAAGGAATATACATCAGTACCAAGTGAATCACATATTTAAGTTTATATCTAAATGCATTCTAATATGAAAAAGTAACAGTAAAATTACAGATTTGCATTTTAGAACAACATTTAATTCCCTCTGCCTAATAACAATGTTTACCCAAGCTGCAATCTTTAAAGAAAACTTTAAAGATTTTATTTTTATTTATTCTTTTGGGAATTTTCTATATTTCTATAAATATTACATGAAGGTAATAGATCAATAATGCTTCTGGTTTCTGAACATGACCATATTCCTGCCCATTTACAAAATTTGTTTTACTGTGCTCTTACGTTCAAGTAACTTTTGTCCTTTTACTTGTTTATTCCATTTAAAAAACTTACTTTGACTGCAAAGATTTGGAATATCCCCTTTCATGGTGATCCTGCTTTTGTTTGGATTATGAACTTCTGTAACATGTAACTCAAAAGACATTCACTTTCCAAGAGTAAAAAAAGATTGATGAATTGTAGTGACAATTTCTTTATGAAGCAAAGTGCATTCCAAACATTTTTTCCCATGACAAAAATGTTCAATTTGCATGCATAGACTATGTATACACAGTATGTATATACAGAATAATCTTGAATGGATCTTTGAGGACATAAATTTCTCCCATGACCTGATCTCTCTGTGCTCAAAAATTCTATTACAGCAGGAAATTTCAATTATATTAAGAGTTACATTAAAAACATACATTTAAATGGAGACATTGCAAGCATCAAGGCATGTTATTTCTGGTAAGAAGGTATAAAGAATCATAAAATAGGAAACAGTCAGTCATCAAGGCTCACTGAGTTCTTTCTGTGCTGTTATAATGCGCATAATACATGTTGTTCTGCAATTTTTAATTGTTATTTTGGAAGTAAGAGATGGGAGTAAATCTAATTTAATATTTTTTCTTTAATTTTTTTTTGTCAGTAGTCTTCATTATTCTTTAAATGTTCTACTTCTTTTGAAAGAAAATTTCATGATTTTATTAAATTTAGAAAGAACCTGGGGTAGCTTGCCTTCAGGTTGTAAAAGTCATACCCAACCCCTGACACCTTCTATTTCCTCCACCCAGGTAGACAAGCTTTGTAAAACATTTACTCCTGATTAAGTGGAAAATGAAGATAGATAACACAGTAGGTTAAGGTGTACTGTCCCTTTGACTTAAACTCTCTAAACTCTTAACGTTGAATAGAAGGTCAGCTGTGTCAGATTTGTAACTCTGATTTTAACAGCGATTTCTGCCTGCTCAAAACTTTGAATGAAATGAGGTAATCTGTTTTGTGTTCAACTACAGATTGAGAAATTAATATATTTTTTGAAGGCATGGCTATTCATCTTTGTATTTTCATGATCTTCAAACCCTTTTTTAGTTATCAGTACTGTATATGAGTTTGTACTGATGAGTTAACTTTTTTTGCAGCAGTACAAAATTAAAATTCAGCATGATCCTGATACAAAACCTAGATTTCTTAAGTCTTCTTTTTTTTTTTTTTAAGAAATCAAAAGGTTCCTACAGAATAACACTAAGGGGTAGAAAAGTAAATTAAAATGATGTTGCAGCAATTGAAATAATGATTTAAAGAATTAGAGATTAGTAATTTTAATACACTTTTTCATAATTAATCTCATAGTTCCTTATTTTTCTAAAAATGTGCTGACTTCCAATGTATGTGGCAGTTTATTTTCTATAATTTGAGCAAGATCATTATTTCTTTTAGTAAACTCAACATTTGTGGGTCTGAACTGCACCCACTAAAGACTGGATCATGATCATTGTCTGTTCCTCAGTAAGCTAGAATTAATAAACAGTTTCTTCCCTTTTTTTTGTCATAGTGTCTGCATCCTGTGAAGGATTTCTAAAATATACTCCATTTATGTACTTTGACTACAGACACTATATGAGTATAGCTTGTAAGTATAATAAATATCCTGATTAGGTAAATTTTTTTTACACATATAGGTGAAAATTGCTATGACAAACAAGGGTTTGAGAATATCTCCAGTAATAAATGCAACCTTTATTGTTTGTTCATTTGTTTGTTTGTTTATATAAGTGATTTTCATAATAAATCGAGTCATTCATGAATTAAACTACAGATTTACATATGGCCCTCAGGATACAGAAATTATAGTATTTTTCTTTAAAAAATTCATAGAAATCCTTTTCCAAAAGAAAAATGTGGTGTCTCTCTAGAGTCCATGTCATAATAATAATTGAATTGTATATTTTTCACATTTTTCATGTTTAAAGTTGATTGAAAACTCATTTGATAAAAAAAATATTCTCAGCACTTACTTCCTTGAATTACTACTTTACTTATCTTGCTGTTATTACTGTCTATTTTTCCCAGTGTGACAAAAGCCACAGGCCTCTTAAATGCCATTGTTCCCTTGTAAAAGGTGATTTGGTATCACGATCCCCATTCAGGGAGAGGCTGAATTTTTATGGAGGGTGGAAACCTTTGCCATCAGTCACTCCCTAGCAAAGTACTTGCAAAGACTTTGGATGTCAAGATGGAAAACTCAGAGTTGAGGTTTGTATATTCAGGGAGGGGGGAAAAAACCAAACAGAACCTCAAAAGAGAAAAAAACAAACCAAAACACAAACCAGCTAGTGCCAGAAATCATATATCAAGGGAAGCCAACTCTCTCCATCTTTAACTACTGGGTACAAGGCCTGGAAGTCCCAGATCCCACTGAAGTTCATAGGGATGTTTTCAGTCAACATCAGTAGCTAGGATCAGACCATTATTTTTCTGGCTCTGGTTAACTCTAAAATATTAGAAAACAAAATGGTGGCAGACCTATTTAAGGAAAAGTGGGTTGAGGCATTTTTTTATAAGATTCTCCTGTTACTTTATCATCACCTTCCCTCTTCCTTTTGAAAGCAACACTTGTTGCTTTCTCATGTTGAAACATGTATTTCCAACCAAAAAAACAACTTCAGCAGTAGTTCTTCAAATGCCAAATCGTGGCACAAAGACGTTGCAGTAAATACAGAGTTCTTCAGTGCGATGTCGCTGATGGCACTGCTGGACACGGGACACTGATGCACGGATTTGGAGGCTGAAGTATGGAAGGAAAAAGCAAGGGGAAAGCCCAAGAAGGTTCTCTCCCTGCTCTTGCCCTTGAGTTTACCACAGTTACCTCCTTACAGCCATACTTCCTGTAGAAACTCAGTTCCCAGTGCCTCAGTACATTAGAATAGCCTCTCTGACTTGTGTGTCTGTACATATATATATATATATGTATATCTAAGCACTTGAAAAAGTGTGTGTTGCAGAGAAGAGAATTAGAAATGGAGCAGAGTGACATGTGGAAAAGCATATGGAGAACCTATGACATATGCCAGGATATATGTATGTGATTGAAAATATCTCAAATCCTTGTTTGATGTAGCTGTCAACACGGATGTTTCAGGGAACTATATCATGTCACACTGTTTTTACTATTTTTGCTATTCTATACCTTGAAAATGGCATTCTGTTTACAAATTTCAAATTTTTGTTTTTCATAGTTATGGCTAGCAATGATAAAGCATAGGGACATATGAAGAAGCTGAGAATAGGCAGGACACAAAATATTTTGCTACAAAATTTCTGTATGTGAGTATTACTTATTTTTTTTTTCATATATGTGCAGTCAGCTCTAGTATTGCAGTTTATATTTTGGCTTCAAATGCCAAGTTTAACTTGGTTCTACAACCAAGGATTTTGGTTTACCAAAGGTTAATGGTAGCATTTCATTAAAGTTACCCATATACAGACATTTGAATGAAAAGTTTCAAATGTTTTACATAGTTTTCTGATATTTCTTTTGGTTGCAAAATTGAGACCATTAGAATTAATGCTCAAAAAATTACCCTAGAATGCTGACTGTATATAACAGAGAAAACAAGACTGTAAAATACTAGACATGATCCAGGTGTTCAAACAGCTTTCAGACTTATCTTCCTTTTTTTGCAACTCTTCTATGAAATTGAGTTCATGAATCTCTGGATAAGACATCCGTAGAAGCCTACTTACCCAGAAAAGAGTGAGGTTTCCTAAGCAGACAAATACTAGAAGGTGACCAAAAAACCTGTTTTATAAAAAGAGCTTATCATTTCAGAGCAAGCCTTAAGTATCATTCTGGCTCACTACTGTCTAGATTCTCACACTTGTGCATGATCTGCAGCTGGACTATCAAATAAGAAAAAAAAATGAACCATGCAAACATTTTGTGTAAATTCTACAGACGAGAGAAAGAAATCCAGAATTGAACTTACAGGTTTTGTATTCCTCAAAAATGTTAGTGAAAGAAATTTATAGAGATTTCTGTGCTGCTGAATTAGGAGGCTGAGGAAATCTTTCGAGAACATACCAGTAGTCTAAGAAAAATAATCAATAAATAATTACATTTATGGTAGCTGATACAAACCACATGTAATTGCTTTCTTAAACAAAACCCCATTGGATGCAGCAGTTTTCTTCTGCAATGGTGATTTCTCAGTTCCAATCATCTATGAAAGATGGCTTCTTATCCAATACTACTGATTTTATCTAATACTGACGCTTATGTGAAGTTGGGTCTGCATATATTACCATAGTATCCCATAAACATAAGCCAAAGCAAGGCATAAATATTTACAGCTGTTTTACTAAAACCAAAATAACTTTTGGCAAGTTGTTCTTGTCTGTAAATGTAAAGCACCGTGAGATGGTCCTGCAAACATTCAGAGTGATAGGAACACGCAGAGTGCAAGAGAGGATCCAGAACCATCCAGCTCTTTTCCTACATAAACTTTCAAGTAGAGGCTGTAGAGGCCTAGAAGGCAAAAACATCTCTATTATCTTTGTGGCTGACCACATGGCAGTGCAAAAACAAAACAACCCCCCCACACACTTTTGCTCTTTCATGAAGTACACCTATTTATTTATTTTATTTACTTGATTTTAATTTTGCACTAGCAGCTACTGGAAGCTATATCTTCATCCTTTTAATTTATTAAAATCTGATCACTTTGCACAAGCTCTTGTCAAAAACTGGTTTTGGAAGCCTGTCAGAGTCCAATAGTCTCTTAGCAGGTCCTCTTAGATATTCCACATAAAGAGAGTTTAGCATTTAATACCAAATTTATTTATCTGTAGTTATTTGATGTTATACAGAATTTTTGGTTTAGCAAAGGAGTACAGTAATACACTGAAGTTGCAAGTAAACTTAGCAAAATATAGCAGTTTCCCTTGTTCATCTCCTCTGAGCCTTCTTCCATTCTAGGGGTTTATTAATCAATAAACAATCCTATTTTTGAAATTTCTATTTCATTTATTATGTAGAGAAATATCTGTGTCTTTTTGTATCGAAACACTGATTTTTCAGTTTGAACATAACATACATATTAAAAAACTCAGAGATAAAAATCAGTCAGATGTTATTTTGTTTGGATTAAATTAACATTTTGACTGACATAAAAACATTTCCCTCATCATGGTTACTAGATGCAAAAAAAATCTATTGTGTGCAAGTTTTTTCTGTCCTAGGAAATTTACTGGCATTTAAACAATTCTGCATTGTAATTGCCTGACACATTTTTAAATAAAAATATCCTAAATCACTCCAAATTCTCCAAACAAAACAAAGGAGAATTAGTCTTTTCTTTCCTAATATTTAACTCTGATATTGGAATCTACTGAGGTCTAAACAGTGCTGGAAATGAGAATGGGCAAAGCACCAAAGGCCTTATTTCAAATAATTAAAACAATTTGAAACCAACATTCCAATCATAAAGTAATATAAAAGAATTCCTTTTAAGGCTATTTTGCATTTCTTCCATATCCAGGTACACATTTTTGAACACAATTCTATATTCATTTCCCTGAGATTTGCACTCTTGAAATGGAAACTTTAAGGGGAGCAGGCCAACATTTTAATATACAATTTGAGTATGTTTTTAACTCAAAAACAGGAGTTGGAAACCAGTATCTGCAATGAAAGGACTGGTGATAAAAGGCTGTTAAATTTGGTGTCTTCATCCATCATGATGGACAGAGAAGTGATTGCTTGTCTCTGCCCCTTGCATATGCCAACATAGTTTAGCATGGAGACAAACAGCCAGCAGTGAGGGAGCAGCGTGTTAAGTATTATTTGGAGAAGCTGTGCGTAACATACATGTAATATCCATGTATATTACCTGGAGAAGTTGTGGTTTTGTGCGTATATACACACAAATGCATGGGACTGGATTAGATTCATCTGTAGATGAAAAAATATCTGGCAAAAGCTATTACACATCCCTTATTTCACGCGTGTGAAAAATCACAAAGATGGGAGAAAAATTCTAATATCGAAATCAACTCTGTAAAAGGCAAGAAGGAAAACCGAGGACACTACAAGCTGGTTTTCCTCTTGGACTTTGGAAAGGTCATGAAGCACATCATCCTGGAAGTCATTCCCAAGCATGCCAAAGACAAGAAAGTAATGAGGAATAGTCAAAATGGGATTAAAAAGGCACAGCAGTCTTGATCAACCTAACTTCTATGTACAATAAACCAACTGGTTGTGACACACTTTTGGAAGCTGAAGAAATATAACCTAATGGGCAGTTTAAAAACTTACCAACCTACTGAACTTAGAAGAGTAATTATCTGTTCAACGATATTCACCTGGAATGTGTGAAATACCACAGGGTTTAATACAGGGGCCCCACTGTATTAAACAGCTTTGTCAACAATGTCAGTGATGACACAAGGGTACCCCACCAGTAAAGTGGTGTTTGACAATATGTCAAGGGGAGTGACTGACACAATGAACACAGGGCTTCAGTCCAGGGCAAACTAGAGAAAGTTGAGGATTAGACTAACAGATATCTTCAGTAAAGTTCTACACTGAGAAGAAAATAACCCTGTGTGTCAGTACAGGCAGGGAAGGACCTGACTATTAAAAACCTTGCTAAAAAGGACCTGGAATTATACTGAATGACAGGCTAAACTCATGAACAAGGTAAGGAGTGCTCAGAGATACATTAGGAGGATCATGGAGAGCAGATTGAGAAAAGTTATTATGACCTTCTACTTGGTGCTGACAAAGCCACAGGTGAATACTATGGTCACTTTTGTGTGAAAGGCATCAAGAAAGATGTGTAGAAACTACAACCCAAAGAGTAGAACAAACTGATCAGAGTCTGGGGCATCCAACCTATGAGGGGAAGGCACATTAAATTAGTCTTATTTTGTTTGCTGAAGAGGAGACTAAGTTCAATACAACTGTAACCCATTGAGTCTGTGAATCATTATACTTGAAAGATTTAAAGACTTGACTAGACAAAGAACAGCTTCTAGCCTCAGTTGGGGTGGTCCTTATCATCCTCCTCGCTCTGCAAGAGGATTTCCAATGTCATGCAATGTAGTAATGATTTGATACCACACAGAATAGCTGTTGTTTGTGCCAGCTGTCCACCCGGAGAGGCTACACCAGCAGAAAATGAGCTGAGCTTAACTAAATGCTCCTCAGGATATACATGTGTCTTCTGACCAGAACACATTTGTGATTATTTGCTAAATATAATACTATTTGTTAGCAAATACTTTAAAAAGAAATACTTGAAGTGATTGGGAAACAATGATTTAGCTTTTTCTTGCTCTTTGCCTGCTTGAACACTTTCACCTTTCTTCTACAGCTTAATTCATTTTAAGAAAGAAGAAGATGGACTATATCAAGATATAGTTTGATCCTTTCTAATATTAATCTTGTGGTGTTATCAAATAACCTGTAGAGGTATTTTTTGTGGGAGTATATTAAACTTTCTTTGAAATTCAGTTATCAGCTCAAGGAGCTTATGATATTAGCAGTAAAAGCTCAGCCAAAAGATAAGGATTGTTGCCTGAATATCACTGATATTACTACACTAACACAAACTCTCTAATTGTCTCTGCTTTCAAAAAAAAAGTACTCCATATTATTTCCTGCTGTTTTCAAAGTCAATATTTGGTATAATTGGATAGAGATCACTTAATTACATTAGGAAAATGTTAATTAGCAATTTCTTTTTGGTATTTATGATAGTAGAAATGAGCAAAGAAGAAACATATAGATAATCAATTAATTTAGATGCATACTGAGTCTGGCTGGAATGGCTCTAACTTCCTTCAAAGCAGCCTGTGTGATGCCGTGGTTTGGGTTTGTCACTGTAACAGTGTTGTTAACACACCACTGTTCTACAGCAGTTTTTTGCTGAATAGCTCTTGCATGGTATCAAGGTTTTCTCTGCTTCCCTCTGCCCGCACCATCAGCAGGTAGGCTGGGAGTGAACAAAGGGCTGGGAGAGGACACGGTGAGGAGAGCTGGCCTCAACTGACCAAAGGGATAGTTTGGACCCTCTGATGTTGTGCTCAAAAATTAAAACTGGAATTTTGGTCCTTCCAAAGGAGCCATTATCTTGACATTAGTGGATGAACATTAGTCTGCTTATGATAAGTGATGATTGCTTGCCTTGCAACATGTCCTTTCCTTCCCCTTCCCTTCCCCTTCCCCTTCCCTAGTAAACACTCTTTATAAACCTATTAAAACACCCTTTATAAAGGAATTTCCATACCACTGGAAAAGCATGCTAACTCTCTGCTTTTGGTCTACTCCCAGAGCTGTCCCTGCTTTGGAGAGGAGTCTGGAGTGGATACCCACTGAGGGACCTTCTAATCTGAAGGATTCTGTGCTGGAATGTCAAGGTGCTTTTTTCTGTATAAATAGATTCAGGGATGGATAATTTGAAGAAACAACTCAAAAGACGGGGAGAAATCAGATGGCTTCCTCAGCCATTCAGTATAAATTGACTTTTCCCTTCTTCCTCTCTGCTCTTTCATATTTGTTTGGTTTAGTTTCTTTCTGGTTTTGAAAGAAAGCAAATCATTCTCCAGAGACCAAGTTCTTCAAGCTGACAGCCATGCTGAAATTATATTTTCCATGATAATAACATTGAAAGACCACAGCTGCACGATGTTATCAAATTCTTCCCATTTTAATTCTTAGAAAACCGATACCATTTCAACCAAGGCTGAAAATCCACAGGTGAAGATCTGTTCTCTACCTTGTCCTGAAAAAGGCTTTGATTTCAGCAATTCTACGCTTCTATAGAACAAAATAAAAAAGATGTTCAGGTTGCTGAGCTACTTTCTCTCTCTGTATTATAGCAATAAGCTCTCATACAATGAAGGAAGTGGGAAAATTATCATCAGAACTGTAAAAGAGACATATTAAGGTTATGCTGTAAGCAAGAAATCATGAGAAATGAAAAAGATACTGGATGACCAAACTGACTGCTGGGTAATGGGAGAGGAGAGAATACGGGGCCAAATTACTAAACCCAGTGCTAAGCAGATCTGAGGATGGAAATTTGCATCAGAAGACAATCACCTCACTTGTTCTAAACTAGGGATGGTGACCAGTAATGACCACCACACATGCTAATAGTGGTCTGACGTAATTTAAGAAGTACAACTGACTTAACAGTGTCTATTCTGTAGCTCAGGAATATGGGACAGTGTGGGAACTCTGTAAATGGGAAAGTACCATAGTGAATCCAAAAGCCTTTAAAAAAAACTCTGAAAAAAATTACACAAGTGCCTGTGTGCAAAATAAAAAGCCTGAACTAAAGTCTATTGAAAGCAACATTAGTCTTTCAATTAACTTCAGCAGGCATTTCATGGATCCTATTTGTGATCAGTAAGAATGAATAACAGGAGTCTCATGATTCATCACTAATTATCTCAAATATTCATTTAATGAAATCCTGACTGAAATGAAGTGGATGAAGCTCTGCCATTGACTTACAAGAAGCCAGGATCCCTGCCAGGATTGCACAAAGTAGAACTAATTGAGGAAGATTCTGCTCTTACCTTTAGCACAGGTAGCAAATATGAATGTAATTATCATACACGCTGAAATAATGATTCAGCAATAATCAAAACAATTAACTTAAAAATCTAGCTATTCAGTTTTTATTAATTTTAGAAAAATAATCATAGAATTATAGAGTCATTCAATTGGAAAAGACCTTTAGGATCATCAAGTTCAACTGTCAACCAATAATTCTCTATTTACGTTTTGAGAACTAGAGCTTGACTACAACATTATGCTATTGTTTGTTGAAGGAGAAATATAAGGCATTATTTGTATACCTACTGAGTCATTAAACCCCACATTTTTTCAATTAAAAACATTGATTGGAAAAGCCATTCATATGAAAAACCTGTTTTCCTCTTTCTTAATCATCCAGAAAAACAATTAGTTGTTTATGTTTGACAGTAGCAAAAACCTTTGAATGTGTTTTGAAAACACTGAATCTTCTGCCAGTTATACCAATGAGTTGTATGGTTAAATTAGAAAATAAGGCTTCCCATTTGTACAGAGACATGTATGTGGAAATATTTCTACCAGATTAGCTAAAGCAAAATATGAGACAACTCTGTTTCAGATATTTCAGGTAAATATTAACCTTAATTTTGCAAGTATCCCCAAAGGGAAAAACTGTTTGCATTGCTCAAAATATTTCTGATGAAAATGAAGAAAGTTACAGTGTGCAAAAAGTATTATATTCCCTCGATATGGGCAAATTTGCAAAATTATTGCAAACTTAACAAACCAACATCCCAGGCCCTTGTTTCTTTATTGTTCCAGAAACTATACTAAGCAGTCAGAAAACCACCCTATGTATTTAACAAGGACATAAAGCAGTCATAACATGTTTTTTTCTCAATTACTTGCAGCATAACCCATAATATCAGAGCAAAGCATGAAGATCAACCCATTGGTGAAAACATGGTGTCGTGTCTAACAGTCATCCCAACTCTGAGGGGACAATGAAACCCAAAGACACATGAAAACCACCGTAATTTTGGTCAATAGTAGTACAAGGTTAACATGTAGTTCTTTAATTCCTATTTTTATCACTATTAAGCCTGTAGAAGAGTAAACTTCCTGCTGTTTGGCTATCCTAGTCTGTTTTACATAATTGTCATCCTTAATAAAATTCCAGGCAATTAGGTGCTGATGAAAGGTTCCTCAACAGTACTTTGGAGGCATTTGAAATGAATGAAATCTCAGAAGCACAAAAGCTATGTTAAATCAACTCTAAAGGTATTACTGTTTATCAGCTGCAATGAGTTTTCATTTGTCAGTTGATCTGGAATCAATGTAATTCCATATATTAACTATAAATCCATGAGAACCACAAGGCAAGGAACCTTAACACAACCACAAATTCTTCCATATTTCTATTCCTTTAGTATAATTATATAATAATATTATCACACTACAATGCATTTTATGTCTGTGGGAAAGAACAACCCATGTCTGTTGCCAGCCTCAAAATTAAACTCCAAGATTCTTTGAGTTGCTCATTCCTCACATGTACCTTGGATAAATGCCAACAAAAAGTGGAGTATAATGGAGCTGGCATATTTCTAAAGTACCAAAATCTTAAACTGTACCTTTTTTTTATCAATTTGCTGATGTTGTTGTTTCAACTATGATTTTCATTGTTTCTACTGCAAAAAATCAAGAACAATAGTTTGGTATTAATATTGGCAATAAGTGCAGTTTGTTTCATTTAACAGGGAATGTTAAACGACCTTTAAAGTGCTAGCCATGTTGTCATTATCCTCACTGTATATTTATTATTAAAAATATGGCCTCTGAACTGATTAATACATAATCAGGGCAGTATAGCTGCATTTCAAACTGACCAGGGTTTTTTCTCTGCCAAGATGGAAAAATGGCTTTGAAAACCAACTAAAATTTATTGCAAAGCTGAAGCCTTCTGTCAGTCTGGTTAAAGGATTTGTTCTCCTTTGGGGCCACACTCTTTTCTATATTGTAGTCTACAGTTAATTAAGTGAGAAACTGCAGTTTACTTCCTTATATCTTTCAAAAAGTCATAATTTTCACTTTCAGAACAGTGAAGGCCAAGAAGAAAGTAAGGCATTTGAGGGTTGTGTTCCTTTTTGCATTGCATGTACCCAGTTTAGTAAAGCCACTGTTAATTATTTAACAGATAATTGCTATGTTTAACTACACCTGCACAAGGACTTGTGTGAAGTACTGTGGTGCTTTAACACTGTCACGTATCACTGAGTAACACGAAGGAATCTATTTTGAAGATTACCTTCACAAGCCTATTTTCAAGATTCCTTGTATTTCAGAGAAATATATTTCCTTATAATTGTAAGCTGAACTTCTGGGGGTATTTTTTTCATTCTACAAATGATCTCAGTAATCGTTTAGACTCAGTAAGGACTGAAGTATTCAAATGTTATTTAGCCTGAACAAGAAGTCATCCTGAATACTTCACTCCAACCTTTTACTATTGTTACCTTATCTGCTACTCTTGACCTTGCCAAAAAGAACATAAATTGCACACTTGAAGAGTTTCTTCCCCAATTTCACTGAGTTTGCCCCTAGACAAATTAACACTGCATGAACAGTTTTACTGAAATGAAAAAATTAAATGCTGCCTTCTCTCCATTTCTTTCATCTTTCCTCCCACACCAGTAAAAAGAAATGTAAATCCAGTCAGATTTTTAATTGCTATGGATGGATAGATGTGAGACAATGGCAAATAAAGACTGGAGTGATATTGTGATAAGCAAGAGGCAAGCTGTCATATACGTAGAATTTTTTCAGAAAAGAAGAATAAAACAATAAAGTCTTAAAAAGAAACCAATTTAATTCTGTTTCTTTGACACCATGAGCACTTAATATTATCTATTGAATGTCAATAACATTGTCATTTGAAAGCAAACACATGACAAAAAGAAGCTGAGCAGAAGCAAGATGGGAGCAAAAGACTGAAGGACAGTTTACATGTAAAGGAATTTTTGCCTTCTGATCAGAACAGGTACAGGCAGGTTGGAGACTTCAAACTACTCATCCGATGTGTAACTTGCATTAATTAGTTACTCTGCTAAATCAATCACTAGATCAGTGTGTTCTCTGACTGATATGGTCTGGAATTTTACTTATTATTACTGTTACTTGCAACTATAACTGTTGTAACAAATACCGGACTTTAAGGGTTTAGATAAAATTGGCAGGTTCTTCCCACTACTTTCAGACCAGTGAAAGTCATGTTGGAAGAAAGTCTCCCTTGTGTGCAGCAAAGCGTGCCAAGGACTATTCTCTCAGTTAAGCCCTTCACTACCTCCTTTCTTGGCTAAGAGCTTGGGTACTTGATGTTTCAGTGGAAAATGTTCATTTGTTTTTGATTGTTATTTGACATTATTTACAGTCTCAACAAACCTGGACTAGACACATCAGAATGAGGAACACAGTAGCTTTAGAAACATTCTCGAGAGAGATTGTGTTGTAAAGTATTGTGAACTCTGACTGAAGGTGTCAAATGGTTAGAGAATATGGAAAGTACGACTGGATTTTCTGGTTCTGAAAATGTTTCTCAGCTACCTGTTTACAAGAGATGTGAGCACATCTGTGTCTGTGGTGTTCCGTATTTAGAACACCAAAATGTTCTAAAGGCCAAGGAAGAAGCACTACAGGCACTATGTAGGTCATACCATATTTCCACAGGAAAATAGACTGAAAATGTACATATAGCTGAGCTCCCTAAATATGTAGTTTCTGTAACAATGGAAATGATTATTGGTAGAACAAGGAAAAATTTTCATAAGAGAAACTATGAAAATTAAAATAGTAAGTGCTGCTTTGCTCGTGGCACAGTATTTGTTGATTAAGCCACTGATTAACAAAAAAGAAAGAGAATACTTTGTATACACATCACCAATTGTAAATACTTAAATGTGCATTGGACTGTATTCAACAGCATCATTTAGAGACCTACAATATTTGTATGCTTTCATAAGTGGAGCCTTCTGAAGATACATTCAGAACAATGGCAAGGTAGCAAAAGTCCTTTGACAGAAGCTGTAACCACTAAACCAGTTGAGAGTCAAATAAGTGACTTTAAGAAACTCATCTTTATTCAGCTTTGAGGCCATCAGAATGTTTTGCCAAACCTGTTTCCAATTCATGAGAAGTAAAGGCAGTGAAGTGTAAGGTGGCAGAAAACTTTACTTTCAGAACAGACTATGACTCTCTTCCCAGCTGATTCCTTATTGATAGGAGAACACACCTGACCTGGATATTTTACAGTATTTTTAGGCAAACAAAATGACTTCTTTCCCTTAGGAGGTAAGTCTTAAACTTAATTCCCTTTCAAATTCCCTGATCAACTAAAAAAAACCCTAAATTTTTTCTTCATAAGTTTTTTTTTTTTTTTTAATTAAAAAGACAAATTTATAAAGTTTATTCTTGTGAAGTTGTCCGTCAAAGGTAGGTCAGTAACACAAAGACTATTGAGACTGGAGTTTTGGGGAGTCAAATGCTGCTTGAACATTTGAGGCAAATAATTTTAAACATGTTTCTGTTCCTCTAAAATGAAAATAAAAATTCCCTCACTTCCTGTAGCCAGGTATTTAAATGGGGAGAAATGGGTTTGTGTGAGTTAAATACTCCATGTTAAACAGACTTCTCGCATCAAGAGTGATCTACTGGTATTAAGAAAGATTTAATATCAGTGATGAAAACCATTGCTTTTAATCCCAACTGAGTTTAAGTCAATATGAAACAACATTGTGGATAGCATTGGTTAACATGACTATAAGGTTTTCACAGATATTTTTGCCAGTTTCCTCTTGCTTTTCTGAAAATGCTGTCTGCTAGCCAACATCAGGGACACATTAGATTTTAGAGGACATCACAGAACTTCATCTAATGTAAAAATGTTAGAGGTAGGTATTTATGAAGTAAACTGTGCATGAACATATGCATTGATTTGAGTATTTCCTTAGTAATTCACTTTTGCCAAATAATTCATTTTTACATTAGGATTGTAGTAACTCATCAACTCTTTCTTCCTAAAATTTACAATGAATTATTAAAGTGTATTCATACCTTCTCAAAAACAAGAAGCATCATTATGCTTGCCTCTTCTTTATAGCTTGATTAATTTTCCAATATTGGCTTCTGCAATTGTCTTATTTCAGCCATTACACTTTTTAAATCTCCAACATATGGAAGTAAATGCTCTAATGACTCTTCAAATTGCATATTGAGAGGGAAGTCCTTGTATTTAACAAATACTGTTTTATATTATCTTATTTGCAAAATCTGTTTACAACATATTCACTCAAATAAAACAAATGCTATATTATATAAACTTGTTTTATAGACAGAGCTTTTGTTGTTCCACCCTGCTGGGAGTTAACTCTCAAAAAATTTCCTGGAAGAGAGTGCCCATTTGGGATACACATTCAGAGAATGAATACTCAGGGGATACACACAACTCATTACCTCATGTCATAGATGAATATGGAATGAAAATTTGGAAATAAATAAATATGCTACCACTTACAGCATATTTAACCCACTCTTTGTCATGCATCTAGGCAGAAGAATATTTCAGATAATACAATCAATGCCAAGAAAAAATTCTTTGTGAGGCAAAGCAACAGCTTATTTAGACCATGAAAAGGTCAGACAATTTTTCTGGCCTAGAGAGATTCTTGTATTGTGAATTTCAGTGTAATCTCTACATTCCATCGCATCATTGATGGCAAGTATTTTAGGTATACACATAGCAGAGGCACAGAGGAAGATAACCAACTCTTCATATCTGCAAATTCCTCAACCATGGCCTTGTTCCAATTCTTTGTTATCTTGAAAGAATTCTGACTTGACTATTGCTGTGGTGGCAAAGGTCATTATTGTAGATCAAGCTGTTTTCCCTTGTGCAGAGACCTAGTCAGCTGGGGTATCCTGCAGAGTGTTGTTTGTTAATTGATAAATAGACTTCCTTTCAAATTTGTCACTTACTGATACATAAGTCTTATGGAGTCATCAGAGTTTAAAAAATCAAACTAAGCAAAAATGCATTCAGTCAATTATAATTAGATAAATTGAAGTGTCTGAAGACTTGAAGAGGCCTTGGGCTCAGCACATTCGTTAAAGGGCCTGTGCAGCTTGGAAGCTTAAGATGTGTTTATTCACAGTAAGTTTTAGGATTGTAAATATAATTTTAAATGGCCTTTAGGCATTTTTAAACATCTCCTACTGTGTCTAATTTTATTAATTGATTAACTGATGAGAATCACTACTGTAACTGCACCATTGTTCAACTTTAATGAATATTTATTCACATAAATAGTCTTCTTTAGAGTAATAATGACTTCAGGACAAACCTACCTTCATAATTTCTCAAAATGTTGAATAGAGTGGTTAGAAAATTGTTACACAAATATCACTACAATGACAGAATGCAGAGCAGAAATCTCTAGCAATGAGGTTCCTCAGTCTGACTGACTGGCTGTCAGACTGTGTGGTAATGGCATGAATGGCAGCAGACACTGTACCCATCTGTAAAGGATCTATAGCTGGAGAATGGAGGTGACGATCAGCAGTTCAGTCATCAATTCCATACCAGTAAGAGCACGATAGTGGCAGGAAAAGAGAGATGGAAAGAGCGAGGAAGCAAAGGACTCCAAAACAGCTAAGGAGCATGAGCCAGAGACATGGGGTTGCCTGCACAATCTTCCAAGGATTGTGGGGGCAAAGGGGGAGGGAGAGTGTTCAGATCTGCCAGACATGCCCACTTACATAAAAGCCTCTCCAACCTGGCACCTTCAGGCCTTGTAACATTTCTGTCAAGCATGAAAGAGCGCTCTCATCAAACCCTACCCTTCATCCCTTTTTAGAAATCTTTACAAGGAAGCTTAGTTGGTGCAAAAAAGAAGAAAAAAAATTTAGATTGTGACACTAAAAGCTTGACTTCCTAGTTGTGTGACCCATAGGAGAAAGAAATTTGTAGCTCTCAAGTTTTGAAGATTTTGTCAGAAAACCATATTCTTGTAGCTGCCAAAATTTAAAAATCAGCATGCCTATTTACACATTTCCATGAACATTTTTATAATTATTCGTGCCAAGGTATTTAGTTGGAAAAGGTTTAGCTTATGTGGCCCTTGTCTATAATTTAGTTCATTCCTCTGTAGCAACTTCTGGCTTCCCTGCAAAAAAGCTGTCTCGTGGTCTTCTAATGCCTATTGCTTTGGATCTTTCTTATTTTCAGGACAAAGGAGAGTTAGTTTCTCTTTTAGGAATGTTTCTTTCTTTAAAATGTTAATTTCTGTTTGTTAAGAAAGAAATTTATGAAGCAAAAATATCATAACCGCTAGCATATTCCATCTGCTTCCTGTCAAGGAGGAGAAAAACTCTAATATTTTGGAAAAAGATCCCATGGTACATTTCTTTTCCACAGTACTATAAATTAAAAATAAGAAAACCAAATTAAATAAAAATTAAGATTGTGACTTTCTTACTGTAAATACGGGAGTCATAAGAAACAGGATAGAAAGAATTTTTGCCTAGTATGAAGCTAGAAATCTAGTGTCTTTAACGCAAAAAGAAATGTAGGAGAGTAGGCTGAGAATAAAGAGCAGACTGAAGTGAATGCCTCATTATCCAAATAACACTATCAATAAATATATTCTTGGCACTTTCCTACCTACATTCTTTTTAAAAATGCCAAAACCAAACATTCCAATATTTGATTGAAATTAGGGTTCACCATCTTGTGCTGCTTATGAGCCAGACATGAGAAAACTGATGACAATACCAAATTTTAGATCGCTAAAATCAAAATTACTTTAAGTGACAATTCAATACTGAATCACAGTCTAGAAAAAAACACATCTAGTGGAGGTTAAACTTCATGGAGGATTGAATAGTTCTCCGGTATTCACTTTTTGTCATGGCTATCTTATTCAGCAATAATATTGTGACAATGGGGTGAAGATGGTTTATTTAGAGCAGCAGTTCACTTTACCTTATGATGATGTGGATATTTAAAAAACAAAAAAATGATAGAATGTTCAACAAAGTCATACAGATATTACAGAATGCTTAGTTCTTGAGGCATAAAGGCAAAATTGAGTTAAAAAATACATATTAAGCTGAAACAATAACTTACTACCTGTAGAACACGGAAAAGGTGACAATACTTCAAGAAGACCAAAGTATATTCTTGAATAATAAAAAATAACAAAAATGCCATGTTTGTTAAAGGCAGCCCTTGTGTTAGCCCTCACACAGGACAGATATATGGTACATCTGTATGGTACATACAAAAGGTTATCTATTTTACAAGAAAAAAAAATTGTCTAGTGGAGTTCAGTCCTAATTTATAAGGCAAGGGTCTCCAGCATCCTACAAGCTAAAGGGAACAAATGTTACATGGATAAACTCACACATTGTCTTCTGAGAAACACAAAGCTCTCTTTAAATACAGCAATTAAAAAAAAAATGAGGTTTATACCTGTACTGATCCTTTTAATCACTTCTTACTTTTGCTTGCCCTTGTCCTTTTACCTCCTCTATCAATTTCCCATCATGCGACACTTGATGGGAAGAGCTGTGATAAAACCATACTGTCTTTTGAGGAGATAGAAATATTTTAATTACATAGTAGACCATGGTGTGATTTGTCTTCCTAGGTTCTATGAGTAGTCCTCAAAACAGAAAAAAAGGTCAGAGATGAGTAGATGAAGTAGGGAAAATAATTGTCATTTATTGTGGGTTTTTTTACCACCAGCTACAAACTGCAACACATTTTGTAAGACATTTTACAAGAGGATAAAATCTAATGTAGACAAGAGTGCATTTTTCAGAGTACATGTTTAGCTATATAAAATAATTATAAAATTATAAAATCCTAACAAATTCACCCCACAAAGTTGAACAAGACCAAGTCCAGGCTGCTGCACCTGGGTCAGAGCAACTCCTGAATCTGTCCAGGCTGGGGGATGAAAAGACTGAGAGCAGGCCTTATGAGAAGGACTTGGCCATGCTGCTGGAGGAGAGGTTGGACATGACCCAGACATGTGCACTGGCAACTCAGAAACCTCCCATGTCCTGGGCTGCATCCAAAGCAGTGTGGGCAGCAGGGGAGGGAGGGGATTCTGCCCCTCTGCTCTGCTCTGGTGAGACCCCACCTGCAGTGCTGCCTCCAACTCTGGGGTCCCCAGCACAGGGAGGACATGGAGCTGTTGGAGTGAGTCCAGAGGAGGCCACCAAGATGATCAGAGAGATGAAGCATCTTGTTATGAGAAAAGGCTGGGAGAGGTGGGATTGCTCATCCTGGAAATGAGAAGGCTTTGAGGTGACCTGATAGTGGCTTTGCAGCACCTGAAGGGATCGCACAAGAAAGATGGAGAGAGACTATTTACAAGGGTCAGTAGTGACAGGACAAGGGGGGAATGGCTTCAAGAGAGTTGCTTTAGATTCAATATTAGGAAGAAATTCTTTACTGTGAGGATGGTAAGGCACTGATGCAGGTTGCCCAGAGAGGCTATGGATCTCTCATCTTTGGAAGTGTTCAAGGCTAGGTTGCATGGAGTCTTGAGCAACCTGGTCTAGTGAAATGTGTCCCGTGGGTAGCATAGGGGTTGGAACAAGATGATCTTCAAGGTCCCTTCCAACTAAGGTCATTCTATGATTCTATTCTGTTTTACCATTAATAGCCTCAAATTTCTAACTAATGGCAGCTGAGGAACAGTTTTAAATTCAATGGCATTATTTACCTGTTTACACGTATTTAGTAACAGAAAAAGAACACGAAATTTTTCTGAGGTGGTGCAACTAAGTAGGCAAACATTGTGCCAATGCTATGACATCTACAATACTCTCATCACAAACCATTCCATCATCTTGATTTTACATCAGTCAGTGTCAGATTTCACCATTCTGCCAGATACCTCATTCATTTCATAAGCAGAATTATATCCAAAAGCAAGCGGAATCCATACTGGGAGGGGTTCTCTGGTCTGGGTGACCAACAGGTCAAGACTTGAGTGTATGGCTGAGCAACTCAAACCATATTCTACACTTCACGGATATTGGTTGGAAACTGAATGAGACTAATGGCTCAGTCCTCACAACCTTCATGAGAGACAACATCAATGACTGAACATCTTGAACTGTGAACAGGAGAGCTCATACTACCTACCGCATCAAAAAAGAAATGTCTTTTGATGTACTCTTTCAGCATAGTTTAACAACTTATTTTTTATTGTTAAAAAAGCTAAAGGATTAAAAAAAGTGTGTAATATGATGGAGAAAAAAGAATTCTTGAGACCTTTTGCAAACAATATTCCCGAACTATGTAAATTTGTTCGTAAATATTTTCTTTTTAGAAATGAGAAAAATCTGGCATCTATGAAATCACCTTTTCTTAGTGCTGAAATTGTGAATGAAAGAAACTGCCTATTAAATTGTGAAATCTGCAAGATCATGCCATTGCCTATTTAAATGCTAGTTTTCATTCTGGTTTCATCTCATACTGCACTAACAGCAAATCTAATTTTGTTGTAATTTTTTTTTCTGTATAAAATTTTCTTTCTTCTTTGTATTTCCCCATAGGATATTCTCTTCCCTATCAATGTACTTAGACTTCACCACACAGTACATGAGAATTATTGCCCTCTTTCTCTTGTGCATACTTTACTCTTTCCCAGTGTCAAAGTCTTTACAAAGAGCACTGAACTGGGAATCTTTTAGAACTTCTGTTTAATTGTAGCAGACATGCCAATTCAGGATGCCAACAATAACATACAGTAGATGCTGTGTGTGGCTTTTTCATAACTATTGGGATAGTGTTTCTTTGACAGACTGGATAATGAAGTAGGATGAGGGGAAGGGCAACTTCTGCTAGACGTGTACGTGTTAGAAGCCATGTGGCTGAACGGCTCAAACAGCCCTTCAGGGGGAAAAAAAAAGTGTGCTGCTAAAATGCTTCCAGTGTCATTTTTAATTAGAATAGCCTTGACAATGCGTGATGGTTCATCCATTTAACAAAGCACAGAAGTTTTAGCCTTGAAAATCTTTGCTAAAGTCATTAACTTTGGGGCTCACTGATGTGTAATTTCAAGGGTTATGTAGCTTTAACATATAACAAGAGTTGTGTTTTCTGAGGTCCTCTTTGAAGACCTCATTGCTGGAAGTGTTTGTACTCAACACACCTGAAGCTTTGGTCTGTGTAAATCTAGAGGTGAACATAAGCGTTATCAGCTTTCAAACATCTTCAGTGCCATCTGACTGAGGAGGGTTGCACACCACTGGCTTGTGGAGAAAAGACGAGGAATAAGTACACAACTACTAATATAATTTCCCATTCTTTCTATTCATGTTCTGTTCAACCTCTGAGTTACCCTGAGAAGATAATATTCAATATATGTGCCTATAGTCCATTAAAGACATAATAAACTGATTTAAGAAAAAAATAACTGGTAAATAAACCATTCATAATAAGCTTTTGTTGTTGTTTTGGGCTGTATGTGATTTTGGTGTGACGAATACAGTATTTATATACACAGCCTATGCATTCTCAGCAGGCCTTTCCTTTCAGTGGTGACTCTTTATTTAGCACTTCGTGCTCCTTTCCATGGTTCCAAAGACACTGGCCTTTAACTTGCCCTCTGCTCATGCATATCACTGAGCAAATAAACAAAGGCTCCAAAAGACAATTTCCTTAATCAGGATGTATCCATCCAGCTGCATGCTGAATTTCAACAGCTCCTGAGGAAGCAGGAAAGTTAAAAAGTACATGACATGCTCTTGGCAAACAATGACAAACATTGTGAAGACATACTTAGGACTGATGACTAAATTAAATGAGAGTTTTACTTCTATATTGACAATATTTATTAATGTGCAGCCATTACAAATATTTACATCAACAACATGATATGACTTCACTGTATTTGAAATAAAGATTATCTCATGATCAAGGACAAACAGTTAAAACCCACTTTGAGGGTCATCTTTTAATGCATAGAGTAACTATAAAGAGATGTAGCTGCCCAAGCTACAAAAAGGATCACTTTTCAAAGGCAAAAGTCTATGGCTGCCCTCATATGAGTTTTTCTCATGGTCTATGCAGCTTTGCTGCACCTCACCCTACTTTTGTTTAAATACTTTGAGACATTTGAATGCTTTCTCAGATCTAAGTGCAATAGTTTGCAAAAAAAAGCGCTAAATAAGAAAGAACTCATGGAAATAGAAGGAAGGATGACAGGAAGACATGAGAAAGAAGGAGTAAGAGGTAAGCAAAGTCAACATTGACTTTAAAATGAGGGTTTTCCCAGCTCTGCTTTTCACTGAAGTGACCTTTGGCAAACCATTCTCCTCACAAGTAAAAATTTCAGGCTTCTGCAACAGGAAAGAACAGTTCTACTGCAATACAGACAGGCAGCACCAATGTATTTCTGTTCTTGCTCTGCAGTGCTGGAAAGGAATGAGGAGCCCAGAAACAGCTCCTCCTTCTTGTGAAGAAGGTCAGGGTCAAAGTTTTCCTGTCTCACCTCAAAGGTCTGAAAAGTAACATGCCTAGAGACAGTGCCTTGTCCAACAGTGTCTCACTTCCTCTATACTCCACTCCAGCAACACCAAAGACAGCATGCTCCATAGACTGTGCTGCCAGGGGGAGTTTAAAACCACCAGATAATCCAGAGGAGGAAGAAAGGCCTGAGACTACTGCAGGAATTTCCAGGGTTCCTTCTTGCATCCCCTCTGCAGCACTTGCCTCAGAAAGGTCAGACAGAACATTTCTATATGTAAAAGATCCCTTACACCATTCTGGAAGAGCTAGGCATGATGAAGAAAATCTGAGTAACACTCTGGGGGCCAGAGTTTCTTGGAAGCAGTTTACCTTCCTGTGAATGCAGCTGGAAAGTGTGCTGTAGCTCTTTTTGAATGACAGCTCTCCCAATGGAAAGGAGAGGTGTCTGTGAATAAATTAAAATTTTTGCTAAGCCCTTGGAAACACAAGCTTATACAACTATCAATGTATTAAAAAATACATTAATAAAATAAGAAAAGCACATGTTTAACTTCCACATACGTTGATATTGATGAACTAGATAGAGAAAAATTATTTGATATAATATACATTTTATAAAACAAGCCACAAAATACTTTTCATTAAACTCTTTTTCATTTTTCTGGCACTTTCGAAATACTTTTGTCATACAGACACATAAGACCACTACTTGAAATGGCTGCAATACACAGCTCTTTAGTGTGCTCTATAGCATTTTTCACCAATTTCTTTTACAACTTCTATCGGCCTGCAAAATGTTCAGCTAAAAATTCTTATCTTTTAGCCCTCTGTTTATCTGTTTGTTTTGGTTTTTCCCCCCTCTTGAAGCTGGGAAAAGCAACAGCATATGTCACACTTAATTCTACAAATCTGATTCATCATTTTTGCTGTTCCCCAGTGCCTCGGAAACAATGTTTCAAAACATACTCTGTCCTTTATAATTAAAATTAATATGGGTACATTTAATATAAATATGAATGGTTTTTGTTCTGCCTTGGCATATGTTTTCAATCAAATCTGGTTAACACTGACACACTATTCTCTAGGTTCATGGGTAGAAACAGGCTCACTCTTTCTCAAACCATTAAACTGACTCATGTCCATGTTGATTCTGGACATATCAGTGTTATCACAGAAACAGTTCAGCACTTCAGTCTGGTTTTGCTGAGACGTGCTTTACAACTGTCACATCAAACCTCTCTGTTCCAAGAATGGGATATCTCTTATTTTCCCCTTGCAATAACATTACCAGTACCAATAATAATGACATTTCTCTCAGTAAAGCTATTGAAAGAATTTAGCATTGTTAATACAAAATTAAGCTGGAACAGAACAAGTTATATAAGAAGAAAAATTATTACTCTCCCTCATACAATTTATTGTCAAAAAATTGCTTAAGGAGCAGCAGAGGTTAAAAGGTAGCATTCTTTAATGAGAAAAGAAACCCAGCCTCTAACCACTATGCTGACTTGTTTATCCTTTACAAGAAAAGTACCACAGATCTTGTTACTGCTCATCAGTGATGTCTATTTTTCCCTCATATCCTCTACAGTCCAGAGAACCATCTCTCTGAGTAGATAGATGATAAATTTGTTGATATTTGCAGCTCCTGTCTTGCACATTAGGAAGTTTTCCAAAAGGTAGGAGAGTAGCTCAGACCAGGACTATTAAATGCTTTCTTTTCAGACGTACTTTCAAAGGCATTATTTTAAAAGAACAAAGTACAGCCTTATACACAATGTGCAATCTTTTCCCAAAGGCAAGTGGAGGTAAAAAAAAATCCACAGTGTTCTTAATGTTTTTTAGCTGGTGAGGAACTCAGCAGAAAGTTCAACAGTGTGCGTGTGCGTGCATGTGCATGTATGTACATGAGCATATGCACATAGGCAAGTGTGTGAGTCTGCACACAAGCACAGATGTGACTGGGTGCGTGTGTTCCCATGTACCTCTGCTATGAGGAAAGGCTGAGAGAACTGGGATTGTTCAGCCTGGAGAAAAGGCTTCAAAGTGACCTAACTGGGGCCTTTTCAGTACCTGAAGAGAGCATATGAGAAAGATGCAGAGAGACTATTTATAAAAAAATGTAGGGATAGGACAAGGAGAGTGGTTTTAAACTGGAAGAGAGTAGGTTCAGAATAGATACTAGGAAGAAAGTCATCCCTGTGAGGATAGTGAGGCGTTGGAACAGCTTGCCCAGAGAAGCTGTGGCTGCCCCATCCCTGGAAGTGTTTAAGGACAGGTTGGATGGCGTTTGGAACTACAAGTGGAAGATGTCCCCGCCTATGGCAGGGGATTGGAACTAGATGATCTTTAAGGTCCCTTCCAACCCAGGTCAATCTATGACTCTATGATTCCTCTGTGTGTGCATGCAAAGACACACTTAGAGGTTTCAGAAAACAATATAAACATCAATATAGGTTATCCGGTGTTGCAATAACACTAACAAGGCTGTAATGATTGTTGTGCATTAGAAACAGAGAAAATACCTGTTACCTCTTAAAAGATCTTGTTGAATTCTTCTTGTGGGCTCTTTTACACACTCATTCCAATTTGGCACATGCCTGTATCTCACCCTGGGGACAACCAGTGAGATTCCCACTAAGTGCTACTTTGAGAGGTCATGAATGCATGAGAACTTTGAAATACTTGTTGAATTTGTTTTTTAATAGGATAATCTAAGTCATCTAGTAAGGAAATGGAAGCTTTAAGTACAGAGTTATACTAGAAATTACACTGATCACCTCATGAGTGAAATCACAAGAAAACCAGAGCTTTGGGAGCTTTTAACTTTTTTTGTGTGCGTGTGTAGCCAAGGAAATGCTGGATGAGGGCTTGATTCTGTTCAGGTGTAGTGTCCTGTCTAACAGGACTGTACTGGACCAGTCCAGTACCAGGCTGGGTACTAGTTTATGTTCTACTCACATCTTTTGCAAGAGGGAAACAAGACTCAAAAGACTTTAATGAGGATTACAAAGCTCTAGTGGGAACAATTCTCATGGTAAGAGCCACCAGTGCATATAAATAGACACCACAAATCACTGTATCAAAACTTATGTAGTGACAATTAAATAAGTGCTATTAAAACTTGCATCTGAGCCCTCCAGCTGTACTATTCAGAGAGTGTTCAAGTTTCATCAATTGAAGATGATACTTTTAAGAAGGCTTTTTTATGCGCTAGGGACCTCCTACCACCTTGAGTGGTTCTGTAGTCTGTGGTTTAACGCCGTTCATATCGTAGCACCTGCACTTATTGCCAGGAAAACCTTTCACTCTGCCATCCTCAATATATCCCAACTGCTCTGTAACCTTTGCTCTCAACACTGAAGCTCTGTACCCACTCAGAGGCTCTGAATAACTCTCAGATCTTCCAGGTTACCTTGTTTTCTCAGGTATGACTAAGGTGACCTTGTTGGATTATTTTTCCAGAACCACCTTCATAACTTAATACACAGGAAAACTTTTACATTTGGGTTAGAAAGGCCAAATTTCTTGCAGATGTTTCTTCATAAGGTCTGTTTTTTTAATGCACGCTGGACAAAACTGAAGCTATTTTGTTTACTGGTTGTCCTTATTCATTTATAGATACCTTCATAATGTGTTGTAGAGAAGGAGAATACAGAAGGTGAAAAGAAAGATGGGAAAAAGAAAGTGATTTCTGGAGACATACACTAGAGGCATTCATGAGTTTAATTTCATGGGAAAATTAAGAGAGTAGTGAAGCCTGTTCCTAATGCTGTCCAATTTTGACTGATGGATGCTGTGACCCTATTTACTCTTCTTTGCTTCTGGATCATTTTGCTTATAACTCCATCTGTAATTTTTTAAATATATATAAAATATGATTAATAGAACACTTGCAAAAATGACTCATTAATGAACAGTGTTTGACAAGTGTAAAATATAGCATAAAACCTTCTACCTCAAAAGCACATCTTACTGTGCTTCTAGAATTAATCCTTGAATGACATAAAAGAATTAGTAATTCCTTAATCTCCTCAAATAATGAGCTTTCTGCAATATAAAAAGGTACTTCAGTATTCCTGAATAATTGATCAGCTACTGAGGAAGATGATGCCTTGAATCCTATTGATTTGCCAACTGGTATACATACTGAATGATTTTCAGTCACATTCAGGCGATTGCCAAATGTTTTAATAAAAACTATATTTTTACTATACAAAATCTTCTTGGAAAAAAATCAAGAAGTTCACATGGAATTTTAAGCTTTTAATGTGAAAACAAAAATATTCTACTAGCAATTTTCTTCTAGATTTCTGCTACTTATATCCTTCTTTTAAAAAAAAATAAAATTATTTTTAGTCAGTGTTTTTCAGTTCTTCATTGCCAGAAAATGAAAGTGTTGGTTTTGTTAGGCTTTTTTTACAAGAGAGAAAACGTTCAAAATATTTTCTGACAGCTTAAGTGTTGATTACTGGACATATTAAACTTAAACTGTACTCACAGTACACTGAACATGTAATCCCTTTTTATTTAATCTCCTTACTTAGCCCTAAAAAAGGACTTGGGAACTTACCCTTCACTTCTCCAGTGTGAACATGTAGGCCAACTAGTTGAGAATATTTACACAGTGAGCTCTGGTCTTACTGGATTTGTAATTATTTTGTAGAATCACAGGATCACAGAATATCTCACGTTGAAAGGGACCCATAAGGACCATCGAGTCCAACTCCCTGCTCCTCACAGGACTGCCCAAAACTAAATCCTAGGACTAAGAGTATTACCCAGACACACTTCTTAAACACTGACAGGCTTGGTTCTCTGACCACTTCCCTTGGAAGCTTGTTCTAGTGACCAACCATCCTCTAAGAGAAAAACCTTTTCCTAATGTTCATTCTGAACTTTCCCTGATTCAGCTTCACTCCATTCCCTCGGGTCCTGTCACTGGTCAGAACCGAGCAGAGATCAGTGCCTGCCCCTCCTCATCCCCCCACAAGGAAGTTTTAGACTGCAATGAGGTCTCCCCTCAGTCTCCTTTTTCTCCAGGCTGAGCAGACCAAGTGACCTCAGCTTCTCCTCACAAGTCTTGCTTTCAAGATCTTTCCCCATGTTGGACACACTAATAGTTTGATGTCCTTCTCTGTTCAGTGTTTTTATTGGATAGTGTAAGAACCTGCCAGCAAAACCTAATCAGAAAATCTAAAGGTCAGAGTAACTGGAGAAGTTACCTTGCAAGCACAACAAATAGCTGGAGAGATGTGAGAGAGTTGTCCTTCATGATTGTTCTTGGGCCAATGATTTTGTTAATCAATGAAAGGAAGGAACCTCTTGGTACTAAAACACTTTCTTCACGTTGGAGAAAAGGAGGCTCAGGGGATACCTTATTGCTCTACCTGAAAGGAGGGTGTAGCCAGGAGGAGGTCAACTTCTGTTCCAGGCAACCAGTGACAGGACAAGAGGAAATGGCCTCAAGCTGCACCAAGGCAGGTTCAGATTGGAAATCAGGAAGAATTTCTTCACTGGAGGGATTGTTAGGCAATGGATTCTCTCAGGTTCTGTGATTCTAGAATCAGTAGTTGTGAAGGGCCAGTCACTGGAGCCGCTGTATAAAACTAAAGAGCTGGTGCACTTGGAGATTTTCAACACTAAATAGAGCTCCAAATTTGTAAGATGCATTTGTAATAATATGTTATATTAATGACTTAATATTTGATGGCAGAAACCCTCAAATTATTTTCTCAAATGTTCATTTAGAAGCTAAAAAAATTGTGGCCATGACTTCTTCTCCTTGTCACAACAAACACAAAGGAAGGATGAATTCACTTTGGACAGTTTGGAACATAACAGTAGAGGTGAAGAGAAATATTCTTTTAAGCAGTTAATTTTAAGTACCACGTGCCTGCAACAAAACCAGAGCCCCTCCCATTTAGTATTTAGTATTCTTGTAAACACCTCCAGGTCAGCAGACCAGAACCAGATGTTTAAAGCCATAATGGTGTTTTAGTAAAGACTTTAGTTAACAGTATTTGTAAAACTGGCACTTGTGATTTACAACAATTGTATGCGTTATAGCTTTAAGGAGTCTATTTTTCACTAACAGAAAACTCCAGAGTCTCAAAACGTCCTTAATGTAACCATTTTATAAAAATGAAAGATTTTATAAAAATGAAAGATAAAAGAGTGGCATATAGCTTAAATTAGTTAAAGAGTTTTGGAAACTAAAAGCTATCAGATCCAATTTTCTTTCTCGCTGTGTTCCCTGAGTAACAGCCTTCAAACTTATTGCTGTAAGAAAGTATTTGTCACAATCTAACAAAAGTCTTGCATTCTTGAGATACATGACAGCCAAGTGGAATTTGTGGAGACATGTTTCCAAAGCTCATACATGGGTTAAATCCTCAAAAATTTAAGCTGATTCCAAATTCCTTGAAACCAGTCCAAAGCAAATAAAAAAAGAGGGGCAAAGGAGGAAGAAGAAAGCTTTCCCAATTCTTTGACACTTTCTAACATGCTACTGTGTGTTGGTTATTTGCATACTAGTGCCCTGCACTTACCAAAGGTACCACATTGTAAAAGTAATGAAAATATAATAAATTGTTAGCAGTGGGTGTTATAGGCACATAAAACTAATTACATCTCATTTCATTTTTGGAATTGACACATGTTCAGATTCTAGGATTTGACACTTCTCACATTAAGGGCCTTTCTGGTTTGCTTTATTCTTCTGGATACAACAAAATAATCCAGAATTAATCCTGCTAGTGGATGACATGGTGACTTGCGACTAATGGCGGAAATTTCCTGACACTTCTGTTAGAAAAGCCCATTTTCAGATGCTTAAACTTTATCAACCTGTAAGATTCAGGCTGGTATTTTTCACATCACTCTAAGTTTGATTTACTCTTTTTTATCACATCTGAGAAATGTAAGCCATTTCTGAGAACTAGAAAAGAGAAAATGTGTTGGTTTAGCCACATAAATTGTACTACTATTAGTACTAATGCTAATTGAAAGAAGAAAAAAGAAAACAAGACAGCTGAAAAGACCTGGCACAAGGCACTCTTGAAAAGCAGTTTCACAAGAATACCACTGAAGGCCAGATGTTTCTGTCTTGATCATTCCCAGTAAGATGCAGCCAGATTTAACCAAGTTTAAAGTATTACAAACACAGCTCAATATGGTCAACAACAGATCTCTGCATGAGAGAGTTTTCCTCCCAGCAAAAGAGAATCAGAACTTCAGACTCTGTGAACATCCCATTTGTACTGCCCAGAATAGCAGAAAACTGAAAGATCTCTGGATTATTGTCATCTGTAGCAGGACAAAGATGGGACAAAAATATTAAACAAGGAGCCTAGGAGGGAAACTATCACTTGGAGCCAGTGGGATTAGAGAATGCACATGTGGCTTGAAGGGTGACCACATGCCAATAAAACAGAGAAAAAAATAGATTATGAGTCAGGAAGAACTGGCACTAGCTAAGCCAACAGACTGAGACAAGGAGGAGAAAATTAAGTTTGAAGGAGTGAGATGAGTGGTGAAAAAGCCAGGACAGCAGACAATTTTGTTGAGAAAAAGAGAAAGATCTGTTGGAGACAACACAACATAGATCAGGTATGGGAACAGTAAGTCCCATACTTCTATGCCATATTTCCTTTCCAGAACTTGTAAGACAGCCTAAATTTTATTGGGGCTTGTGATTCATCTCTGCACTAAAACTGCTACTAATTCAGGCAGGGAAGTATCCCGCAGTAGCCCTGCTCTCTGTAAGCAGGCAGTTCACTCTTCAAGGCTCCTTCCTCCACTTCTAGAGTGAGCAGTAGAGCACTGTGCTCTGGATTTTACAGTTCCACAGTGCTGGCTTTCTTTTGTATCATGGAGTAGAACTACTGTGCTCTTCCACATTGCTTTTTGAAGGCCTCACTTGCCTTCTTTGTAGCACTCTTTCTCTCCCTCGTGCAGGCACACACACATGCACACACACACACATAGAGGGTAAAATTAGATCTGACAAGGCATGCAGATGAAAGCTGGGAAATAGTGCAATTATTGTTTCCCACGTAATCTTAATTCAGGCCTTTGTGCACAGATTTTAGGGTACAGTTTCTAAAACTGCTGTGTCATTTTGAACAAAGAGTGGACCCGCTCTGGGAAAGAATGTGTGTCATGACATGACGACAACATACCTACAGAGATGAAAAGGCAAATGAGGCAAAACCTCAGGAAGACTGGTTATAGACTCAAAGATCAGTAGGGAAAAGTTCAATTACCTTGAGACTTGATAGTTTTCTTGCTTTTTTTACAGTTCTGATTTCAAATAAATTCACAATATTCTTAATTTAGAAAAAACAATTACAACTCCTTTGCCGTTTTTATTCAATCAGATATTATTCAAAGAGGATGAAAGACATGTTGAGAAGCCCTCCACTACAAAAAAAATTAATGAAAAAAAATTAAGTGCTTAAATCCAAACACATCAAACAGTACATGTTGCTAAATGTTGAAACTGTATTCTGTTTTTCCCCATGTTCTGAGCAAAGACCTTGGAGAAAAAAAGATGTAATCTTAAGAAGTCTTTTGATTTCAAAAGTTTCTCCAAATTCTAGTCTCATGACTTCTGCAGCTGAATCCTGCCTTGGGGAAAGGGGTGAGACAATAACATGCTCCAGACTTTCAATGTGGTACTGGACAACTCCCTGAAGCTGAACTCTTCCTAGGTCAGCTGCTAATGGGTTGTTCTTAATTTTCTGTTTGTCTAGACTTATGTTCCTGGATGTGACCCACAAAAAAACTGGACTCTCATGATGACAACCAAAAGTAGTAGGGGATTTCACTGTGAATGTTCCACATCTGCCAAAATACTAAGTTACCTGGGGGGAAAAAAAATCCAGATCCTGCCTGTCTTAAATTTGGCACCAAAAATTAGTGAGAGATCAATCCATGTGTCTGTTCTGTAGTTTGCAATTTTCACAGTGGGAACGACTATAACACTCCACTGTGAAAATGAAATGTGTGTGAAGTGGTGGTTCTCCATTGACACATTGCTTAATAAATCTCAAGAGAAAATGGATAGCATTGTTTTCAGATGTGGGTTTGACTAGTACGCGGTAAATGGACCACACAATGAGTAGACAGAAAAATTATTGAACAGTTGCTAATTAAACCAAGTAGAGCTATCCCAATCTGTCTGGTCTGTGAACAGAATTATGCAGGAATCTTATGAGGCGAAGGGAGGAAAACAGATCTTTTAGTGCAAGCGCAGAAGAGGTAGAAGCTGTGTTCATGTAGGAAACTTCAGTTTCTACATTTCTTACTTTTCAGGCTTTGACTTTAATTTTTGTCCTTTTCCCATTACTTGCCAACAGGAATTATCTAGAGTGGGAACAAGTTACCAACTGGTCATATTTAGTGTCAGAATTGCGGCATGTGATCTTCTATTGGCAAATCAACTTTTTTACTTTCAACAATGTTATAGAAGACTTCTGGTGCAAAAACACTTGGGTGTAGGTTACACTATGAGGGTCTTCTGAAGGTTGTTTATTTATGTGGGAACTATATTGATTTTGCTTGTATAGTCTACATTAGGAGCAGTGCAAACTGTGCACAAGGTGCCGTGACTGAAGACTGGCTCTGTTGTTAACACATTGCCTTTTCCACTTATTGTAAGGACTCCTGGTCTGACAGGGAATCTTCTCTGAACAACAGTTGCCATCCAGTCAACTACACAAATGTTGCCCAATTCTACTTGAATATTTATAGAATGACTCCATGAGTATTGAAGACCCCGAATACATATATCCAGAGATTTTCCAGAGGAAAAAAAAGGCTCTTTGGCCTTTATAGCTGGATTAAAAAAAAGGAAGAACAAGCAGTTGAAATCCTTCCAGATAGTATCTATCTGAATAAATATTGGCTTAACAAAACTTCTTCTAGGTCACCTGCCTGATTAATATATATACTCCAGTATATCAATATTGTCTCCATGTAACTGTCCATACCTGGACAGTTCCTGCCTAGTTTCAGCAGGAAATTTTGTTAGACTACATTCTCAACTTTGTTAGACTACATTCTCCTACCTTAATGTCTGAAAACAAAACAATGAACATGAAGAATTCTACCACAACTGTTTTCTGGGTAGAAGAATCTATTCCAAATCAATCAATCAATCCATCAATAAATTGTAATTTAATTTCTCGGTAGAACTGCACTCTTGCTATCAGAGAGCAGTACATTTTTCTTCTAAGTATGGCAAATCAGCAACCAACAGTCATGTAGATTTTTCCTGGCATTTCTTTGTCTGAAAGTTGGTATGAAAACAGAAACAACTTTCATTAGCTGCAGTGGCTATTAGAAACCTCATCTAATTCAAGGGCTAGACAAAAATGAACAATGCTCAGTGACCTAAATTCCTCACATATTAACACAAAGCATATTTTTGTTATAAGCCAATATTCTTAGAAGTTATTTGAAAAGGCTGGAAATCCAAAGGAACAGGGAAGGGAACAAACACTCTATGTTGCATAAAGACACCCATGCCATTCCTTCCCCATTTCCATCTCTCCCTTTCTTCCCTTCACCAATGCACCAGAATTCTTTAAGGAATAATTGCAAGATACTCATTACTTTGGCATCTCAGTCACATTACAAAACACACAGTGTCATTTACAGATCTGAATTCTCTTCACAAAAGTTATTTTCCAAGCTACTTAGTGTGTGCAGATACTGAAACCCCAGGGATCTCCCAGTCTGTACCAAAAAATGTGCAGCAAAACAAGATGTTCCCTAAACTCTTAAAAATGTCTTGAACAAATAGCATGAAAGGAGTATTGAGAAAAGATAGCCTGTTTAATAAAATATTGAAGAGTATATGATAAAAAATGTTAAAGAGTATATGTTTCTGAAATAAGGTTTCTCAGAAAGTTTCATTATTCTATCCACTATATTGAATTAGGCCTAAAAATAACTGTTCTGTAAAGCATAGGCTGTTTATTTTGTGCTTTCATTTACTTCAGTGCAAGTATGGGAAATTCAACTGAAGTTAATTAAGTGGTAGAGACAGATCTGGTTGTATCCAGGCCATTGAATTCAGACATTTTAGTACAAACTGCACAGGTAGAGGGAAATAGGAATTAGACACCAGAAAGGAAATTAGAGGTTCAAAGTAATTTAGAAGAGAGTAGGTGCATTAGTAAAGAAAAGGACAACATTGAAATTGGTTAAAAAAATTAAAATACTTGGAAGATCAATATTTTAAAGACAATATTAAAATGGCAACTTCAAAATATTTCATATGTACACAATTTGCTTCTTACAAACCAAGAATGGGAAACCACTTGTGAAATAGAGAAAAAAAGATTCCAAAACTAAAACTAAAGCAATCACAGTTATGAGATAATTTTCTACAATTTTCTTGAGTGGTGTTACTTTGACAGTGCCAAGACATTAAAACTAACAGGTGGATTTCTTCAGGGTTTTTTCAAGGTACACCGAATGTGTAAGACTAATAGCAGAAAATACACAGTGCACTATTTGTATTGTTGCCTAAAAATTGGGAGCAGAAAAAACTCCAGGCAGATTTAGTAGAGATAAGAGAACAGGTCTTTAATGGAGGCTGTCTGGCACAAGGAGTACAAAAGGTACGCGCCCCCACGTCCAGGGGTTCCACAAATTATATTCTGATCCAAGAACCACCCACCCCCCAGATCGTCCCCAGGGCACACCTCCCCAGAAATTGAGTCAGAGGTTCTAAGGCCCCCTTTCTTCCTCATCTTCCACTTCTTCACAGCACCAACTGTCTTTGGAGGTTCTCCAAGGTTCTGGGCTTGAAGGTTGCTTTGACTATGATGGTGTCTTCTTGTCCAGGCCTGAGGTGCAAATTTTCTTAAACAGAAGGTGTTTGCTACAATTCTATCTTGAAAGGAGCCTAAACAAGCCTAAAGAATTTAGAAAATATGATATGAAATGAGGGAATAGGATTTGGTGAGTGTTAACTACTATTCTAAAGTGTGGCAGACTATACAGCTACTTAGAATCTACGGAAAACTAAAAATCCTAAAAATTCAGGGGCATTAGTATCCACAGTGGAAAGGGACAGAAAAACTACAGAAACCTAAAGAAAACTGTTTCTTCTACAGTTACAGTAATCAAAGTCTGAAAAGTAAGGTAATTCCATGAAGTGAGTACTAAACACAGAAGCAACACAAGGAAGGGAAAAGCATTTAAAATATTGTATATCCAACAGTCCCCAAACCTAAATCGAGTTCCTCTTATGGGTGAAAAGAAAATCCACTGTTTTTCCAAACTGAAAGCAAGAGTAGTAGCAGGAGGAGGATGTGGGATTGTCGGACTGCACCAATTCTCAGTACCTATTTCTACACAAAATATAGCAACTAATATCGGATTGTCTAATGCACCCTCACTAATCCCATATTTTATGTCAGTGTGTTTTTAACCACTGTGGCCTGTACAGTTTGTTTTCTCAGTAAAAGTCTGCTTTGGGATTGCCATCAGAACAGCACATGATGACACCAAAGGTCTGACTGTGTGCTCACCAAAAGCCTGGCCTCAAGAACCATTTTGACTGTGTTCATGTCTCTGATAAAACTTTTTTCTCCTTTCAAGTTAATAGTTCCTACTTTCCAAGATATATGAAAAATTTCAGTAAATCTGGTCTTCAGAATGGCAACAAAATTCCACTAACGTGTTTTCTTTGTGCGTCCTATCAAGAAAGTGTATTTTTAGGGTGCAATAAGAATAAATTGTCATGATCCTACTAGATCAGTTCTACTTAAATTGGAATATTTAGAAATTATTCAGTAGGATCATAGCTTTTAGAAAGATTTTCTTCTCTTAATTAATTTACATTATCTTCAAAATCTGACCACAGAAGACAGACTTATTACATTTCTACTTTGACAAAGTTTTTATTTGTGATAAATTGTCTAATTCCTTTTTTGTTCTCAGACTGTTTATAATGCTTTTTTAAAAGAAGACACAGTTGACCAGGTAGGATCTCTTGGATGAAGACTGTGCCTTCTCTTGGGGAAATAAGTATGTCTGAAGAAAGATGCTTTTGGAGTGGTAGGCTGAACTCAAAGGTAAAAGAATTTAAAGAGAAATGTTCTGTAGCTCACATGTTGATTACCGAAAGGAGGAGGGAGCACCCAGCTGTGCTTTAGAGGCTGTGAGGGAGAGGGGGAAAAGATATTTCCTGAGAAGCAGAAAAGAGTGTGAGGATGTTACAACAAGGTAAAAGACTTAAATGAAAATATAAATTAAACCTGGGAAGTTAAGTGCTATCTTCAAGGAAACTTGGCAGGAAAAGAGCCAAGAATAATATCTTTATTTTTATTTTTCCTTCACAATTCATAGGTATTTTAGAGACATAAAATTTGAGGGTTTTTAAAATAAGCTGTGTTTTTTCACAGCTGCCCATAGTTCCTGTGAATGAGGAATCTCCCCATTACAAAAAGTGGGGGAAGGAGGAAGAAATCCAAAGACTGCTAGATTCCGGCCAGGCAGATCTTAGAACTTCAAATTCTTCTTAAGGTACATGGTTCTTTCACTGCCTAGCTTAGGAGCAGTCCCATTTGTAATGACATTGATCAAATAGGCCCCTTCCTATCACAGAGAAAGTTGAGAAATAACCTAGCATTGCATGGAAAAAGGAACCAAACTGTTTGGTGCTCTCCTCACTTAGCACTCTGAAATGTCTTTGAAAGTTCAGATATTTCCATAGCAATGCTTTTTCAGATGCCTGTCAGCTTCTGGGCATATTTTATTGCTACTGTAGGCATTTCTGGAGAAAAACGACATTTCTAGCTGGAGGAAGAGGATGAAACAGCCCCACTATCCAGATCCCTGTTCAGTGAATATTTACCTTCCTTTAAGAATCACAGTTGACCACTTATTTGGTGAGGCACTAATCCTGCTTATGTCTGCAACCAAAACAACTCAATGAGGCAATTTTTCTCAGAATGACTACACATTAATGTAGGCCAAGTCCTATTTTTGCCATCTGTGTTCCTACTGGGAGATGCCTCTCATCCTTAGAAACTCCCTGAGCCTCAAGAGAGGAGAAAATATATAAAGATAGCCCTGTCCTCTGTCAGATTTCCTCCAGAGCTGCTACCTTTCAAGGCTGTAGGGTTGCTAAGAACCCAAGGAATGCTTTGATTACAAATGTACTGGAAGAAATTCTTTTGTACTTCATGTTGAAAGAGTACTGATGTAACAAAGAATCCATGTAACTGACTATAAATTTCTATTTGGAATTCTGATTGTTATAGGCTAAATGTGGACTTTTCAGAAACTAAGGAGAAATATTGGGAAGGTGGGAGCTGAAAAGCAAATAAAATAATTATGTTACAAGTATCATATTTAAACAAATGGAAAAGAAGAATTGTGAAATTTAGTGAATCTACATATACAGATAAATTTTCTGCAAATAAAACCTTTTTGGATATTTTGGGTGGTTTTAGATTTTTTTTTTACAGATATTTTTGAATATCTATCAACATCATCTCTAGTATTAAAATTGCTTTATGTAATTATATTCTACATTATGAATATTCTGCATAAAAATAAAATTAAAGGAAACTAAAAGGAAGTAGAAATCAATGTCATAACCTTGTTATCAGGGCAAAAATGAAAAGCTGTCTATCGAGATCCTGAAAAAGACAAGTCTAACACTTAAGTAATGATCTGTCGACATGGCAGAAAAAGATGTCAACAACAAAATGCATGTAACACAAATCTGTCTAATTACTATAGCTTCAGAAAAACAGGTTAATTCTTGTGTAAAATTTCTCATTTCAGTTTCTGCACAGATATTTGAGATTTCTCAAAACCACAATGCTGATAACAGACTGATGACACAAACAGATTTTATTAGGTGATCTTGCAGGTTTTGTTTAGGTTACTGAAAGAACATTTTTCAAAATCCTGTAGTGTCCTTCTCTGCTATGACTCAGTTCCACACAACTATTTTGATAATTTTTTCCATTTTCCATGATCTTATGATAGGATCACAAGCTTTCTTAGCACATTAAGAGAAGAGCAAATGAACCAAATCAACCTACCAAATTTTATCCTTACTTACAAAGCTTTTCTTTCTCACAACCCTGAAGATGAAATACGAGGTTTCTATTTTCAGTGAATAAGCTCCTTTGGCTCCATATTCTGTGCAGACAGAGAGATTTTCGTAATTACAAAGTAAGAGATTATTCACTGCTTAAAAAAACTACGTGCTCTGCCAATTCCCACTACAAATCTGATGGCTTTAGATCTCCAGCTAGAAACAAACCATAACAATGTTAAAGGTAAAAGAAAGGATGTATGATTAGTCACTATTAAAGGAGTAGTTGGTGTTTCTTAAATAGCCAGATCCAGATCCCAGACTTTTGAAAAACTCTTGTGTCTTGCTAAATAGTGATTCAAAGCAATGGATCAGTTCATCAAGGGTATAACTCCTTAATAGAAAATCTAGTGGTGACCCTTTTATGAAGTTCTACCAGTGACTACTCAGGAGAAAGCACCACTCATCATAAGATTGTCTCTTTTTTAAAGTGGATGCCTCCCTAGTGAACAAGAGAGTATATAGTGGTCACAGAGCAGAGTAATATGCTACAGTTGCAAAAGTCTACCCATTAAAAAAAAATAAAATAGCCACCTGCAAAATTCAGTGTCTGGAAGTGAGACATGATCTTTCTAAAATTTACAGATGCAATCACTTTCAGGTTTTGTGTAGAAGCTGCCTTGCATCAAACTCACTGAAAGATTAAGATTATTTCATTTCAGTATTTTAAGCATGGTAAGAAAGAAAGCTGTACTCACACAACTCAATTTCTTAGGATTGTAGAGCTGTTGAATTCTACTTTATCCTTGATGAGGATTGTATAACAGTTTCTGCATGGACCACCTGGAGAAAAACACAAACTAGTGGGAAAAAAAAAAAAAGCAGCATGCATCGAATGCTACAAAACCCTGAGCATGCAGGGCTTTTGTCATTGGTTTGTAGACAGGACGTAACCAAAATAATTAAGTCAACAATTGGTTCCACATATACGCTGTATATGTACGTATATGCATATACACTACAGCTGTGGTCTTGGTTTGACAGCTGCTTTACAACAAAGACACTCCTGGTATAGTCAGAAAAATGCCTAGATCTGGTCATGTTTTGGACATGCAAAAGGGTAGAGTTTATTATATTGCTATTTGGAATCATTATGAAATCATGGAATCATTAAGGTGGGAAAAGTCCTCCAGGATCATTGAGTTCAACTTTTAAGCTAACATTCCATGCCCAATAAACCATATCCCAAAATTCCAAGTCCATTACTTTTTCGAACACTTCCAGGGATGGTGACTCCATCACTTCTCTGAGCAGCCTATGCCAGTGCTTAACTTCTCTTTCAGTGAAGAAATTTTTCCTAATATCCAACCTGAACCTCCCCTGGCACTACTTGAGTCTATTCAGCCTGCTAACTACATGAAGTAGGCCCTCACATTTATTTCCTAATTCTTCTACTGACCTGTATGGTTTTTGACTGGTTATTGCTAGGGAATAAGTTGCTTTTCTTTTTTTTTCTACTCAAGTTTGCACCAGACTTTCGTATACTGATACAAATAATATTCTCCACAAGAATCATGAATTTCCATGTGGTCTTCTGTCAGGCTATTATCCTGAGTTCTATTTAACTTCATATCCCCAGACTCATAAATGTTCAAAGTAAGATGCAAGCTTGGTATGATATTTTTATTTCATGTTAATATTTCTTTTGTTATTATTTCCCGTGGAGTCTTGAGTTGCTATACTTTCAAGTATAAAGCAACACAAGAACTGTAACTTACTATTTGCAGGATTTATTTTCTCGTTTACTGTTCTCTCAGGAGTATTCTAGGAGACCAAAAAGCTTGAGGATGATTTGATTCAAGTACCGAGGAAATTGTGCTGTTTGCAAATTTACTTATAGATTGTATGGGATGTTGTCCTTCAAAACACTTTTACATTGCAGATTTTCTACTCTATACATCTGCCAAAAGACTGTCTGTGAAGGGTGAAGAAAAGGTATCCATTTGTAGCTTCAAAGAAATCTGCATCAGGCAGAGTGTTCTGGATAAGTTTCTACTGACCTCTAGGAATCCAGATACTCCTGGTGAATAAATGCCATGAAGAGAACTATCAAGAAGGAGTTTTTGTTCAGTTGTTTCTTTTAAGCAGCTATATATCAACTCAGTTTATACCTATTACAGCAATTATGTCCTCAATTCACTCAGAGTGTGTTTTCAGTACCAGGACTAATACACCAGAAACCAGAATCAGTCATGTCTGATGATATTCTCTATTTGTTTAGAGACAATATCATATTTAACTGGCTTCATATTTTCCAATTATGCAGATTTCAGGCAGAAGTTATATATGTTTCTGATTCCATTCTCATTAAAGACACTGGCATTTTTCCATTTTTAGCATGAAGTAGATTCAGACACACATGCTGTGGTAATGAAGATTAGATTAAATTACACTTTTTTGTTGCATTTGCTGCTGCAAATTAACACTTATATTTTGCTAACAATTGCTCCATATAGTACATTTAATGATCAGCAAATTAGCATTGCTTCAAATTTTCTAATGAAGCTGTTTTTTCAGAATGTTTGTAAAATATTTTACAATCAGTAATTACTAACTGAGTTGAAACAAAATTTAGTTCCAAACAGTGTTTGTATTCAACAGTTATTTGTACAGCTACAGCAGAGAACACCTGAATTAGCAGGAGTTTTAGGTTTTGTTTTAAAACAAAATATTATGAGAATTAATCTCTTTTTATTCGTCAGTAATTTTTTTCAGTTCTGTAAGATGTAGAAATGGAAGTATCTAATACAACTACACCTTGCTATTCTGGAAAATGAATAACTCTTGAAGAGTCATGTTTTCATAGGAAATACCAATTTTTAACAGGAAGGAAAAGAAGGAAAAGAATTTTTATAGGTATTATGTTGGTCAATTTGACAATCACTGAACAAAAAGATAGCAAAAAATCATATTGTTTATAGGAATATGAGGCTTTTATCTGCTCAATTTAACAACAACAACAACAAAAGGTAGAAACTTACAGAGTTCTAAATTCAACAGTGTGGAGTTTCATGATTCCTGTAGAGATGTTTTGCTCCATCTCGTCTAACTGGAATTTTCAAC
This sequence comes from Corapipo altera, assembly GCF_003945725.1. Taxonomy (NCBI): domain Eukaryota; kingdom Metazoa; phylum Chordata; class Aves; order Passeriformes; family Pipridae; genus Corapipo; species Corapipo altera. The sequence goes on along the minus strand of NW_020884898.1, from coordinate 4,790,217 downwards.
AAATTCAAATAAGTGTTAAAGTGTAAAGAAAGAGACTATTGCCATTTTTCAGAAGCTGATGTTGATTTTCACTAATAGAAACAGATATCAATATAATTATTAAACATATTAGCACAAGAAAATATTATATCACTTTGGATTTTCATATGTATAAGACACATATTGTAATGTGAAACTCCAACTGCTTCACAAGGGACCCACAGGAATAGGATAATATTACTGGATTTAAAAGAAAACCAAAACACCTTTTTCCCTCCCCAAATAAAAGATCAGTACACCTGAAACAATGTCTGTTTGTTTGCTTAAAATACATACAAAGGAGGTGTTATGTACCTTGAAACACTCTGTCTTTCTCTAAATGTTTTTGATTTAATTTAAAAATATTATTTATGATTAAGAAGATTTTACAGTGAAAAGTATCTTGAGTCCTCGGGACATATTGAAGGAAGTATTATCATCCAAAGAAAACTGTCATCCTAAAAAATAAAAAACTAAGTGAAACAAATATATGAATTTTTTTTTCTATGTTAGAGTTTCCACATTACAAACAGATTAACTAATGCTGGGTTTTAATAGTAAAAGGACCTGCCAAAACCCCCCTGTAATTTGCATCTTTATGTCAGGTGTCATTTTAAAAAATATTTGTACACTGTCTTTTACAGCATTTATGTTGAATGATACCAATATCCTTTACTTCACTAGTTAACTGATGTTATCCTTTTATGATGTTCACATTGCAAACATACTATGATGCAATTAAGAACAGCTTAAGTACGTTTGCACATAAAGTTTTATCTGAGAGGTCAGCTTTGTCTTTATGTTTCTTTTGATTTTTTAAAAAAATAAATAAATTATTAACATGAAAAAACCACAAAAGTTTGCATTTAAATAAATAAGCATTTAATTACAATTATAATAATAAAGAGTATTTAACTTGAAACTTCATATTTTTGAGGTGCAGGCATATGATATTTCATAAGGCTAATTTTAATAAGGTTTATCCTGCTATACTTCAGCATGAAAAAAGTTATTTAGTTAAAAAAGGTAACTGACTTAATTGGTCTAGATGAAGTATTATCAAAAGTTCAATAGGCTGCCTATGAAGATAAAGGCAAAGTGGCAGATGGTCTGTGTTCTCCCATGTCATGTCATCTCATGTCATAATTTTCCCCAAATCATTCTTATATACTTTTAACAGGGAAAGAGAAATAAAATGTGGGGTATTTTCTGATTCCTGCTGTATCCCTGCTTTTATCCAAGAAAATAGTAACATTGCTTTTAATACTACTGAGATGATTAAAAGGCACAATCATCTTTTCTATCATCTCTATTTCTCTTCTCCTGGTCTCTGCAGAGACAGAATTCGTAGCTTGGTCTGTTGGGATGTTGGTCATATGCTATCTCATGCTGGTTTTTCATACTGACAGATGCTATCTGGAAGAAGAAAAAGACATGGAAAAGATTAATTATTCAACTAGACTACAATGGAGTCCTTAGAGCTATGCATTTTGTGAAATATTAAGATTTAGACCTGGAAGACAGAAGAAAGAAACATGCCAGGGTCAGATTTCAGTGTTCATGTATGTTTTGGGATTTTTTTTAAGCTGTAAAAACTCTTTCACAACTAATATATCTCATCTGAAAAAAACCAAAACATTTGAATAATAATAATAATAATAAAAAAAACCAAAACCAAACAAAAAAACCCCAAAACAACAAAAAAACCCAGCAAGAACCAAACAACCAAAACCACCAATCTGGCAGGAAAAGTGAAAAGATGACAATTACATTTGAACAGATTTACTGCTGTGAAATAAGTCATACATAACACAGAAACACTGCTGATGATAGTGACAAAGTCACTGGGCAGTAGTGTTGGTTCAACAGCTTTCCTTAAAATGCCAAATTTCCAGCCTTCATGTGCTGGCAACCTGAATGGACAGTAGTTTGGATACCAGCTTTCTAAAATTAAATGCTGTCAGATAAGTTATTATTTATACATTCATTATGCTGATGTGTCCAAGTTAGCAAAGACAAGATAATGCCTGAAACATCAGTAGTCATCGAGTTGAGGAATTTAGCAGGATAATTGTGTCTGCATTTCCATCCACCTGATGGCAGGGTCAGTGCCAGCTGAAGTGTGCATCAAAAGCACTTGTACTGAGCTCCATTGCTATACATCTGACCACTTACTTTTGTCAGGATGAGTACAGCAACCTTTTCCTGTCCCCGACCAGCTCATTCCCAAGTCCCAACTTTCAGCTGTAGTGTTAGGGATCACCGCTGCTCATAGAACTTTATAAACTAATGAAAGCAACTGCAGGTAGCCGGAGGGACCACTGTGCAAGACTCAGGGTTCTTTGCCACAAGTAGGTAGTGAGTCCATCATCATGTGAAATTCCATTAGTTTTCAAAGTTAAAAGCTGAAGTGGTTTCCTTTTACTACTGGTCACAAGATCACATCATTCTGAGTATTGCTCTTAACCAATTACACAACCATGAAAAACGGAGAAATCCTCAGGTTTCCTGAGCCAAGCTTATTTAAACCCTGAAAACATGTTCAATATCTGTGGTTTTCTTTAAGTCATCTCTTGTTGCTATAGTACCAAACTCGAAAGAAAAATGGGGGGAGGGAGTATAGGAAGAACATAGACTTGTTGGAGTGAGTCCAGAGGAGACCATCAAAAAGGTTAGAGGGATGGAGCACTTCTTCTATGAGGAAAAGCTGAGAGAATTGGGATTATTTAGCCTGGAAAAGTGAAGGCTTTCTGGTGACCTAATTGTGGCTTTCTAGAACCTGAAGGGAACTTATAGGAAAGATGGAGAAAGACTATTTACAAGGGCCTCTAGTGAGAGGACAAGGGGGAACAGCTTCAAACTGAAAAAGAGTAAGTTTAGATGTTAGGAAGAAATTCTTTACTGTGAGAGTGATGAAGCACTGGGAGAGGTTTCCCAGAGAAGCTGTGGATGCCCCATCCTTGGAAGTGTTCAAGGCCAGGTTGGATGGGGCTCTGAGGAACGTGGTCTAGTGGAAGATGTCCCTGCCCACAGCAGGGTGTTGGAACGAGATGATCTTCAAAGTCCCTTCCAACCCAGGCAATTCTCTGATTCTGTGATTCTGTGATTTCCACAGCTACTGTAAGACAGCATGAAGAGCAGAGAGGTTCTGCACCCCTGTACGTAGTTTGTGATGTGCTACACCAGTTCAAGACTCAGGGTAAACCATCCTTCCTTGTTTAACACAATGACAGCTATTTGGATTGCATAAATCTTCAGCTGATGTAATCTTTCCTGAGATGTTATAGTATGTATGGGTGTATGCATTTATGTAAGCATGTATGGTACAGACTTTTCCAAATGCTCACTCAGTTTTAGAGACTGTAAGTGCAGAGCTGAGGCACTGATGTAATACTGCTGGCTATGAGACAGATTATGCAGGTCCACCCTTTGGCAGACACAAATCAGAAGTGCACCTGATATTTTCAGTACTTACTTCCTCTCCCTTTGACACATTAATCTGCTGCTGGAAAAGTCAGACATTTCCCTCCCCCTTCTTTGGCTGATGTTTTAGCTGTATTGGCGAGTATGCAATTGAACAGTGCAGCTGAGTTGGGGAAAATTACACAGACCTGTCAGCTGGATTAATGGAAAGAATGCACACCCTGCAAGTTATGGTTCTCCAGCATTGTGCCACAGAAACATCCTTACCTCCAAGATACTATGAACACATCCCCTCGACCAAACAAATGTTTCATATAGCCTTGTACAAAAGTTGGTCTTAGCCTGTCATGTGCTGGGAATTGTTTCACCTTTCTGACGATGAGCATTTGGGAAAAGTGACATTTTATGTACATTTGTAGTGTCCAGAAAGAAATAACAATATTACATCAGAGCATCCCTGTTACTGCTGTATTCTATAGCATAACAAAATCCTCCTGTAGCTTCAGCAAAAGACATAAGACATGTGACATTCTGCCTAGAAAATGATCCAAGGTGAAATTACTTTATGTCATAAAATGTCGCTCATCATTTTTTAACAGAAACAAGTACCATTAAATAGATGCTTTGCTTTTATGAAGTGCTTTACAGAGAGGGGTAGGCATCAACATCTTTACTTTAATATTTCATTTTTCTCACTGTGACAAGTGAGCTGTTCCAACATCAAAAATCCACAGAAAAAGTCTCTAAGAATACAGTGGAAAAGTTGTCCTCCTCCACTGAAAGATAACCACCTGAAAGGAATTGGAACATCTGAATAAAAGTGGTCTTATTTTCCAAATTTCTCAGAGGCCTAAGTTCCACAGACTGGAAGTTTCTTAATAGCAAAAGCTTGAGCTTTAGCTACATTATATTATTATATTTATAGACAGACATTTTTGGTAGTAGGTGAAACTAGTGCAAGATTTCTGTCTTTCCAGTAGTCTTTGTAAAAAGATCATATGTACTTTACTGTAAAGATATAAATTTTACCCTAAGTGACAAAACACTGCAGTAAGGACAGAAGGAAATTCAAGATCAGAACACTCTGGGAAAACAGTTTATCTCTGGGCTTATTCTTAAAATTAAGCTACCGTTAAAGTTCTACCTAAAGCTTTTCCAGCAAGTAGCCATACTAGAGGAGTCCTCTCATCTCTCAGTTCTCTGATTTTCATTGTCAAGGGATATCACCACAGATTGTGATCTTTCCAGCAGTCCATGAACTCTCTCTCTCTTCTCAAGCCAGCTCTCCATAAAGTCTCTAGGAAATTAATTCTGTTCTTTTATTCAGCTACTTGGAAAACTCTGTCTCATCATTTTCAACAAGAATCAAGTGCTAAGGGTAGCAGTGTTCTGATTACCCCATAGTCAAGGGAGCCACAAGGTTCTGGAAGGAGCACCAGAAATTCTTGCATCTTTCAATGTATTGGCAGATGAAAGGAGCATCTGGACAACTGACAAAGGAAGGGGACAGTTTAGTACATCTTGCCACAAAGTAGGTCCCAAATTACAAGTGTAGCACTTTCCTGACCACCATAAAGAAATCTGACATACTGCTTTCCATTGCCTTGGTAGGTAACCCTTAGGATGGTGTTTTCTGTCAGAGGAAATGATGCCCAAATTAGATAAGCCAGTGACAGAACAAATCCAGATGGCACAGCTGACACATGTGTATGTACAAATCAGGGCTGTACTATCAGGTGATGGACCAGAGAAGCCCAAAGAGACAGTTTCAAGACCTGGGCCTAGAGAACTTGCATATCCTCTCCCGTCTTTCTTTCCTGTCTCAGTAGATATGATGAGAACAGTTGGGCTTTTTGCTAAGAGTGAAAATAACTTATTTTTTGCCCCCCCACCCCATTCCCATTGTCACGAAAGACACACAGATGATTAGGCAAAACAGTGAGTGGAAGCGGCCAACAGTTCATATCTACCAAACATAGGCCTAAGTTAAAGATAAGATCAAGGTTAGAGTCTTAGGAATCTGACGGGGAATTCTGGCATTTATCATTCTTAGTATTTTGGTCACATTGATTCATGATTAGATCTGTTTTACAATTCAGCAGTGTCTGGGACTATAAATCCCAGTCAAATAAAAATATATAAATGATATATAAATCCCAGATTATAAACCTCAGTGATTGTGGTTGCTGGAAAAACTCCCAGGGGATGGCAGAATTTGGCTTCTCAACCTCTCAACCTCTTCTCTGGTCTCTGTGTTTGCACATCTAGAAACTCAGACACCTCTATGTTCTGCAGCTTAGACCAACCCTTTGGATGCATATTTCTAAGGGAAAAAATACTGTATGAGACCATGCACACCAATCTTTTGAAAATATCCATCTGTCCTCCTCTGAGTTAAGCAACACTGGAGTCAAGGATTCACTGTGTGAACCATGGTTTGTATAGATGGCAATTGAATAGGTTCAGGCAAACCTTATTGGCTTCCAAAAGCTCTTGGAACATTGTATTGATCCACACTTTTTCATTTTTTTAATGGAAGATTTATGTACCTCTAAAACATTGGCTCATCACGTCAGTAGATAGACTGGTGCTGGTGATTCTGTCAGAACATTTTTGGTTGTTGAAAGCTCTGAGTCGAAGATAGGGGTGAACAGAACAACATGCTCTCTTGCAGTGGTTTGCATTTGTTTAACGGAAAGACACTGCACTGTAAGATAACTTGGATAAATACAGCTAAATATGCAGAAAGTCAAGGATGTACTTTATATCATTGTGACATCAATTATCCTGTTCCTCTCATACAGCAGTTTTCTGTATGCTTATGTAAACCTGGGATACATCCAGATTAAATGCATTCTTGCCTGTGTTGCCTTTCATTCCAGATTGCTCCACTGGAACTTGCCCAATCCAATTCATACTGGCTAACTTAGTAGTTTCCCCTCATGATATTTCTACTGCAAAGACAAACTTACAAAAAAAGGTCCTGGTTTACGTGCCATTTTTCTCCAGTAACTGCTTCTCTCCCTGTATTTTCAATGGCAAATCAATATTTTGTAAATGCATTTGTTGGGGGGGTGTGTGGAAATCTAACCATAATGTTCTCTGACTCAAGTGAGACAACATGGTAAAAGTGGAAAAATCAAGAAACAGTACGAAGATGCAGTTAAAAACAAAAGGGAACACAGAGGTTTTTATGAAGATCATACTGATACCATAGGATCCAATCAAGGACCTTCATTTTATGTTTTTTCTGAAGCGGTCCGCTTTCTGGAAGACACTTGATTGAACAAAGCATAGCAAGGAGATATAGAGGAAACAAGTCTCCAATTCCCTGAAAAATACTAATGTTATTCTTTCTGCTTAAACTAATTTTTCTTTGTATGGTTCCTACATTATACTTAGTGGGCATTACAGGGTTTTGTTGTCTCCATCACAGGTTGTCCTGCACAAGATATATCAGGCATTAGCCCTTTCACTGTAACACATTTGAGTAATTTCCTGTTTGATGCAATTGTATGAGGGAAATTAAAGTCACAGACACAAACATTAATACAAACTTCAGAAAGCACGTCATGTGTATTTCTGCAGAAGACATTGTAGGTCAATGTCTGCAAAAACTACTAGTGGGTCAGAAATAGGAGCTCTGAATGAATTACAAGAAGTTGAATAGGGGCACAAACTATTTATAAAGTTTCTGTACGGAGTGCAAAAGTGGAGGGCTACATTTCAGCATATTTGAGCACAACGTAAGCCAAAAAAATTTACATGGGCACCTACTGAGTAAACTGCAGGAGCTAAAGAATTTACTTTGTTCCTTACATCTGCCATAGAACCAATGTGAAAATAATAACAGATATGTGAATTACCAATTCAATCAATGCTACAGAGCCTTTATATCAAAGAATATCCCATCTTTCAATTTCAAGAGTTTAATTGGGAGATACATTTCTGCATATCCCCTGGGCAGAGCTGAATTCAGAGGATGAATGTGATTGTGGCCATTCCAGATGGTAAACAATCCACTAGAAATACATTTACTATCTGTTTTAGAGATAAAAATACTGGATTTTGTTTAGTATTTCACTATTTAGCTTAGCTATTTCTCTTTACGAAGTTCTGAAGAGAAAATACTGGAAAAGACTATGTGATTTGGCCTTCCAGAATGAGAAAAATAATAAATGTAAGTGAAGTGTCCTGGTGTTTGATCTGACAAACATTAGTGCTCAAAGTAGAATGTTCTGATTTACAATCTCTTCTAACTGTTCTTATTGGGGACAGGCTGAAAAGCTTGAAACCATGAGTCTGTTAACAAAGCAATTGTCAAAGGGCTTTTTCTCTACATACATATAGCATTTTTTCATCTCAATGCTGTCTCTGGAGCCCGAAGAGAGAATACTGAGGAAGGACAAACTAATCCAAGCTTGTTTTACAGTGGAGTTATTAGATGAAGACTGACTTGTTTCCTTGCATAATTAAGGATAAGAAATCAAAGAAATGTAACTGTATCAGCAAATATACAAGAAATATAAAACATTGTTCTTATCTGCACCAAACCCATTTGGGCCACTGGATCAGATGAAGGAAGTGATAGTCAACTGGAAAGTGTCTTAGTGCTAGTCTGCTAGTCTAGACCCAGATTAGTGAGGACAAGGACATAACCTTGTCAGCTGGACTAAGGAGAAGATATGGTTTTATTATTACAATAGTTTTATTTGCTGGGAGTTTCATAGTAACCAAGCTAATCTGAAAATAAAAAGCTCACAATGCTCAGGAGTGTTGGTTGTGTAACTGAATGCAAACCACAATATGGAGTGTTATGTTTCAAACTGTAACCACAAAGTGATGTAACAGGAGATTTTGATGTGTTATCTGACTATAGACCTGTAATCAGCACAACTATTATATTTATTAGCTTTTGCTTAACAACTAGAAAACTGTTGACAGGCCTAAATTGCTGCTTTTTCTATTATTAAAAATTCAATGTGAGAGGAACATAAGGAGTCTGAAGGTCCTTACCTAAAAGCCCCAAATCTCCTAAAATATAGAAAAAACAACAATAAAACCTCCTTTTATTATATATTGATAGACATGATGGAAGAAAACTTTACAGAAGTATCTCATGTTAAAAATTTGTATTTCCGTTGCTGTCAGTGTCAGATAAGACTGAAAGCAGTGGAGTCACAATTTTTTTAAAGAAATAAGAATTTTTAATATTATTTGTTAATTAAGTAACATTAAAAGGTTTCATTTGCCCTGATAAGCTTTTGATGCTGATCTTATCACTCTTGCTCCCAACTTTCCCTCTCACTACCCCTTTTTCTAAAGAAAGAGAAGCTAACTGGAAATGATTCAGATGAGTTATATTGGAATTAGAAGAGCTTGTCATTAAACAACAGATTTGTAACAATATGGCTCACACTTTGTTCTCATTTACTTTCTTCCTTGGCATTAATCCCACTGAAATCCCAAGAATTGCTTTGAGTTATACCCCTAAAATTAAAACCAGAGTGAGACCTGTGGATTTATAGACCAAACTACATGATCACCTGCAGTTAGTGACAAGTTTCTGTGTATAGGCACTGAAGGTCATAAACCTCTTAAAACAGCAAAGAATTTTGGCCAGTTTTGATCATCTTTTAATACCACATGTCCATGGTCCAAATGAACATTAACTAGCTTATGGTTTTGTAACAAGGAAAAACAAAAATCTGTGGGTTTCTCACTGTTTGGATGTGAAGCTAGGTGATACTGGACAGACTTGAGAAAAATTTTTTTGGTGACATTCAAAGCCATTTGAAATCCATAATTTTTCAATATTTTTAAAAAAAAAGAATATTATCTTGATTCTGAACCATAAAACAAATCAAAGTGATTGAAGGAAAAGTATATGCAACAACGTATGATACATAGAAAAGCAAAATTTAAAGTCCTGAATAGTTGAAACATGACCTGTTTACACTGTGGTGCTTGATGTTCCAAAGCTTTGATCGTACATTGAAGTTATAGTCTGGAAGGTACAGCAAATCTGTTATACCTGACTCTGTATTTTGCTTAACTCAGTGACGCCTGTTCTTGGAATTCAAGTAACAAAAACCATCAAATAATTCACATTCCTTATTCCTCAATGAATCACAGAATTATAGAATGGCCTAGGGTGGAAGGGGCCTTAAAGATCATCTAATTCCAAACCCTCTGCTGTGGGCAAGGACACCTTCCAGTAGACCTCAGAGTCCCGTCCAATCTAGTCATGAACACTTCCAGGCATGGGTCATCCACAACTTCTCTGGGAAACCTGTGCCAGTGCCTCACCACTCTCATAGTGAAGATTTTTTTCTAATATGTCGTCTAAACCTACTCTCTCTCAGTTTGAAGCCATTCCCCCATGTCCTGTCACTACAGGCCCTTGTAAACCGTCTCTCTCCATCTTTCTTGCAGGTTCTCTCCAGGTGCTGGAAGGTCCCAACTAGGTCACAAGCAAGTGCACATTGCTCAGTCACAGCCAGTGTGTCATCCACCATCACTCCCAAATCCTCCTCAGGGCTGCTCTTAATCCATTTTCTGCCCAGCCTGTATTTGTTCTTAGAATTGGCCTGACCTAAGTGCAGGACCATGAACTAAGCCTTGTTGAACTTAGCATCACAGAATCATAGAATCATAGAATATGCTGAGTTGGAAGGGACCCATCAGAATTGTAAAGTCCAACTCCTGGCCCTGCACAGAACCATCCCCAAGAATCATACCATGTGCCTGAGAGTGTTGTGCAAACAGTCCTTGAACTCTGCCAGTCTTGGGGCTGTGACCACTTCCCTGGGAAGTCTGTTCCAGTGCCCAACTACCCTCTGGGTGAAGAACCTTTTCCTGATATCCAACCTAAACCTCCCCAACTCAGCTTCCTGCTGTTTTCCTGAGTCTTGTCACTGGTCATGAGAGTGAAGAGACCAGTACTTGCCCCCCCTCTTCCTCTTGTGAGGATGTTGAAGACCATAACAAGGCCTCCCTGCAGTCTTCTCTTCTCCAGGCTGAACAAGTCAAGTGACCTTTAGACCCTTCACCACCTTTGTTGCCCCCCTTTGGACACTCTCTAATAGCTTAATATCTTTCTTATATTGTGACGCCCAAACCCACACACAATATTCAAGGTGAGGCTGCCCCAGTGCAGAACAGAGTGGGACAATCCCGTCCCTCAATCAGCTGGCAATGTTTTGCCTGATGCCCCCGGCTACCAGGGCATTGCTGGGGCATTCAACTTGCCATTGACCAGGACCCCCAGGTCCCTTTCCCAGCACTGCTTTCCAGTGTCTCATTCCCCAGTCCGTCCATACATCTGGGGTTACCCCTTCCCCGGTGCAGGATCTGGCACTTGTCCTTGTTAAATATGTTTGATGATTGCCCACCTCTATAGTTTGTCAAGGTCTCTCTGCAGTACCTCTCTGCCCTTGAGGGAGTTGCCAGCTCCTCCCAATTTAGTGTTGTCAGTAAACTTACTTAGTATTCCTTCTAGTCCTTCACAAAGTTTGCAGCAGCTCAGCTCTCAAGACTGTCCAGATCCCTCTGGATGCCATACCTTGCCTCCAGTGTGTTGATTGCACCACCTAGCTTGGTGTCATTGGCGACCTTGCTGAGGATGCTCTTGATCTAATAGTCCATGTGGTCAAAAAGATATTAAGCAGTGTCAGTCCCAGTACCGTCCCCTGAGGAACAGGACTTGCCACTGGTCTCTGCTTGGACACTAAGCTGTTGACCACAGTTCTTTCAGTGCGACCATTCAGCCAATTCCTTGTCCACTGAGTTGTTCATTCATCAGCTTCATGTCTCTCCAGGTTAGAAACAAGGATGCCATGTGGGATAGTGTCAAGTGTTTTGCACATGTCAGGAAGATGACATTAGTGGTTCTTCCCTTGTCCACCAATGCTGTAACCCCATCGTAGAAGGCCAAAAAATTTGTCAGTGGTTCCTATATGAAGTGTTGTTTTCTGAAATGGATAAATTTTGTGGAAAACAGAGCAAAGTTGTTAAACCATGTCAAATGCAGCGTGACTCATGACACACATTGAAATGTTGCTAGGCTGCATATATCACAGATACAAACCAGAGCTCTCTTAATTCCCCTCTGTATCACTCCAGGTAGAAAGTAACAAAATTATGGGCTAACACAAGTTTAGAAGTCTAAAATTCTGGATCACTCTCCAACTCACCTTCAACAGAGTTGGTCTTCTTAAACAATCATTAATGCTATTAGATGATAAAGCACCATGATGGTGACATGCTATGCATATGCTAGTGTGAGGTGTTTTAAAGATTCCAGGAGATCATCATGAACAATCCTATATGCTGACTCCTTTCTTGTGATATGGGAGGCAAATGGTGTGTAATTGAGAGTTTTACATTAAAAGTCCATTTCTTATTCCAGAATGATTCAGCAGATGAGGTGTAAATTTTAAACAACCACAGTGATGTCATCACCCCACGTGAGTCTCTGGAACGAGACCCTGGCAACACAGGTAATGATGTTACTGTACTACAAGTAAGCCAAATATAGTTTAAGCAGTTGTAGCACAGATTTCCCAACTGCAAGCCAAATGGACTCGCCAAAAATCCTCTTAAGACTTAATAAATAATATGTGAACTGTGATATATATGCCAATAAAACAGCTGAATCAGCATTTATAACTCTATAAAAGGTACTGTAACACAACAAATGTTCAGGTGACTTACCTAACAACACTATATAAATCAATCTTTGTGTTTGCATGGTTCAAGTAAAGGCTTTTTCATGTTATGGGATTGCATGGATTGTCTAACAGGAAGAATCTTCATCATTCCCATATATCGTAAGAAAAAATGCAGATGCAAATTACCCTTCTCCTAGGAGCAGTGAAACCCCATCATCTCAGAAAGAAGAGATTTTCTGGTGAGGTATGCCATTCCAAGGCAGGAAACTTTATGGAACATGTCTTAACTCCAGATATTTTATATCTGATTTGAAAGCTTCATTGCTGAGTTAGTGTTTCCTTCACAGATAGCTGCTGTCTCTCTGGTTTCAAAAGCCATGATATATACTTCAGAAGGGTGAGCAGACAACTAATGCTGTGCCAAGTGATAGGACAGAATTTTCCCTTGCTTTCATTACTTTCTTTTCTGATGTAACAAGAAACTTCTGTGCCATAGATATCCGTAGCTGTATTGGAGAACATGGTTTCTTATGACACAAACATAAGGTCTCCAAACAGTTCTCTCATCAGCTACACTTATGTCCTTGCATTCCAAAGACCTAACTTAAATTTGAATTTTATTTTCCAAAAGCTTTTCTTTTTATTTTTTTTATTTCATGCAAGATCAAGTTATATTAAGTCATAAAATGCTACCAGTACATAAAGTTTTGTTTAATTTTGTAATTTTTTCAATATGTCTTAAATATAAAGCGAATTTTAAAAAATTGAGACAGACCTTTCAAAACCAACTCCCTCTTCCAACAGCAAGAATAAAAGAAAAGATACTTAAGTTAGATCTTGTTTAAAATCTTGCTTATCCACATTTGTACCAGGTCTGTCAACCAGGACATACCTTTCTTTCTAGTCACAACAGAAATGTTACATCAGGTGAGAATATGGCTACATCTCAGTAACATAAATTTCCAGCAGAAATCCAAATGTACAGAGCTGCATAATCATAGCAAATAACAGGAAGAAAACGTGTACACCTGAGTGAATTTTCAGGGAAAACCTAAAGCATTCTCTGTTCATCCTTCTTCAAAAATTTGGCCTTTAGTCCTGAATATTTCTTCTAATTTGCTCTTGAAGTTTTACATCCTTCTGATAAACCTTTTCACAGAGTTTGACTGAGCTCCCCAGTTATAAAGTGAAGACTTAGCACTATCTTGTAACCAAAACTTCCTTCTCTTAGAGCTTACCTGTAGAATAACTCACACTTAAGACTCTACGTATCAAACTTGGGCCTTTCTTCAAGTGGTCAAATAGAATTAATTTAAACTTCAAAGACCAGATGTAGGACCAATGTATTATAGGTTGAGAATTACTCCATCAACATTAGAGCACTGGTTTATCCCAGATGAGAAGTCACGAATCTCTAAAAGTATAGATTTATATGTTCCTGTTCTGGCACTGAAACAGTCAGACTTAGAATAGTATTTTACTTCTTTTTAATGACTTTGTACCCTTCCATTAAGCTCAAATGATCCTAGTTTTTTTAGCAATTAGCGTTGTTCACACAACAGTGCAAATACTGTTATAACCAGCTCTAAAGTCCTTCTCCGTTTCCTCTTCTACCCCTTTCTTATGATCTTGTTAGAGATTTAACTTACAGGTTTAATTTATGATTGATTGTAGGAAACTAAATTCTGGATAAAATCAGAATAATGAAAAGACTGTAATATGACAAAAAGAAGAGTTTCTTAGTACTAAAATAATATATGGTGAACTATTCATCACCAGTCTTTGCACATGTGACAAACAACATTTTTATATTTTCTGCATGTATTATTTTGTCACCTTCTCAAAGTTCAAAAAACCCTACATAAACCCAAAGTTCTTTACAGGGAGGCTGAAGGCAAAAAATGTCACACACACAAACAAAGAGCAGATTTTACTACAGGTGCAAGTGCTTGTTGGCCTTTGACTGTAGGATATTCCCTCCCACCACCACTCCCTGATTTTTAATTTGTTTTTTTAAAAGTGACAATTAACATCTGCTTATAGAATTCATAGAGTAAAGACAACTTTCAGAATGAAAACTGCTGCACTTGTGACCTGTTAAAAGGGACCTGCTGTCTCAAGTAATTTCAATAATATCAGAGTAATTTTTGGGTGGCTTTTTGGTACAATGATGAATTAACAAACCAACCCAGTCCAAGTGATTTAAAATAGAGAATAGGTTAGTAAAACTTGACAAGCCCTGATATTTTCTGTTTGAATTAACTATCAAAGATATAAATTGACTTAACTTAAAATGCTTTGATAAATTATATATTTTACAGTTGAACATTAAAAACAAATTGAAAGATTAAAATATTTTTATCTGAGTACTTCAACTATTAAGAACAAATATCTTAATTTTCTTATTGAAGTAGATGTTTGATTTTCTTGTCTTTGACCATATAAGATAAAATTCTGTGTCTGTTCCAAGGGTTAAAAATTTCTGTGTTTAAGTAACCCTGATTTTTTTTTTTTACACCATGTATCTTCCATGAAAATATATATTTTGCTCCATCTCAAAACAGGAAGAATTTTCAAAGTATCAGTATGTATTGCAAAATGAAACAAAAATAGTTCTTGCTTCTTAGTAGACTTGCCAGAATATGTCTTGTCTACTTTAAAACGAAAAATTAAATTACACGAGACATGCTGCTACTACCACAGTTACCAGCGACCTTTGTTTAAACAAACGTCTCTCTCGTAGTTAGACTTGGTGTGATAGATTTAACTTGCTCTCTGTCAGGATCAGAATGGGTACTTCCAGTGGTTTCAGCTGGGCAAGCAGAAGAGTGGAAAGAGATATTACAGTCACAGCAAGTGGAGGAGAAATGGGAATGCACTGAACAGTTCAAAAAGTATGACTCTCAGGATCACAGACCATTTTTAAGCATTTCCAGCACAATTTACCTAACGTTTATCTTAGCAAGTAGCTTTTTGTCCACTTCCACCTGACCTTGCCTTTGATACATTAGAGAAAATGCACGAGGAAAACCAGGTAGATTTTAGCACCTATCTTCAAAACGAATTATAATTTTGTTGCTGAAGTGCTTAATGAACAAGAGTGGGTCAAATTGAAATGAGCAGCTAAATTTCCCAGGCATCTGCTAGCACCATTCAGACCACACTTCCAAATCAAAACCCCTGCCAAGAGCATCCAAAACACGTTTGTCTGACAATACCAAAAATATAAGACATGTCCTGGGATGAAGTCAAAACTGAAAGCATCTTAACCTGCAGAAAAGGAGGCTCAGGGGAATCCTTGTTTCTCCACAGGTACCTGGCAGGAGGTTGTACACAAATAGGGGTTGGCCTCTTTTACCAGGCAACCAGAAACAGCATAAGAGGACACAGCATCAGGTTGTGCCAGGGGAGGTTCAGGTTGAACATTAAGAAGAATTTCTTCTCTGAAAGGGTTGTCAAACATTGCAACAGTCTGCCCAAGGAGGTGGTGGAGTTACCATACCTGGAGATGTTCAAGAAACAACTGGACATGGCACTCAGAGCTCTGGTCTAGTTGACAAGATGGTCATTGGTCAATGGTTGGACTCAATGATCTTGGAGTTCATTTCAAACCTAAATGATTCTGTGATTCTGTGAAAATCTGCTTTAATAAAGATTCTGAAAGGATACTTGCTGTTAGCTATGCATTATTACTAAAACCACCATCAGATCTCTGTTTGTATATGGTTATGTCTGAAATACCCAAATGTCTGCTACTACAGCCCCAACCGGATAAATTTACAGATGCACCCGTAATGTAGTGCTAGTTTTTGCATAATACAAGACATCCATCAGTTCTCTTGGCTTAGTTAACTATTACTGTTCAGGAAAACAAAGTTCAAGGTTGCCTTTGGTTACACGTCTAAAGTCAGAGTGGTAAGTAGAGAGGAAAAAAACCTGTGTTTAATATTTTCTAAGGTAATAACTATTATGCTTCAGTACTTTCAGATTAGGGCACTATATGCTTTATTATAGGATTTTTTTTCCATCCTTCATTTTCAGAACTGTCCATCTTTCCGAAATACATGTTTGTGGAAGTAAAACATCTTGACAGAGCTAACACTGTCTCACAACTCTTGTGGAAAATTATATTCAACCATAAAGAACTGACAATACAAAGGTTGATTTTCCCTGTGTATACTTGGAAGTCAGTCAGATGCTTAGAATTCAGTCTGAGAACTTCAGAATCCTAAAAATTCTAGTTAGATATTTATGTAGCTGCCTGAACACTTGTTTTTTGTGAAAAGTACAATGCAATGGGAAATTGAGTCCAATTTTTCCACAAGATTTTCCTTTCATTATGCGTTCTTGTAAGTTCAAGTACATATAATGATACCAATTCCAATTTTACAGGAACAGTCAGGTTGTAGGAATTTGATTTAATATTATCAATGCTACAGTAATAATTTAAGCTTTCAAAGCTTACAGGATTGAAATATTCCCCATATCAAACATATGTCTGAGAAAGTGGTGTTTGATACTCCTTGTAGCCTAAACCCTGAGTAAACACATACTTTGGTTTGCAGTGGATATACAATTTGAATGTGATATCACGCATTTCTTATTGCCTTCCTCCATCCACCGTCGTCAACAAGCTGTCAATAATTTTGACAGTTGTGTTTGCTCTTGCATTTTCAAATTTACTCTTGAAATGTTTCCTGGAGAGTGTCTTAACTGAACCAAGATTTGAATTCTATGGAAAAAAAATCCAAATAGGGAGATCTATTGTTTGCTTCTTATTACTGTGCCAAGCTGAAATGCCTGCTCATGTCACATAGATATTTCAGAAGGGTAGACTGAGGCAGTTCTCATGTGTATAGTTGTAAACCTGAAGCATTTCATTAAATAAGAAGAATTTCTTCCCTTCCTCTTCTTGTTTGTTTGTTTTTTGTTGTTTGTGTTTTTCTTTTGTTTTGTTTTTTTTTGTTTGTTTGTTTGCTTTTGTTTTGTTTGTTTTGTTTTGGTTTTTTGTTTGGTTTGGTTGGTTGTTTTTGTGAGGTTTTTTCTTTGGTTGGTTGTTTTTTGTTGTAGGGGTGAGAGGGACAGGAGGTCAAGTTGTTTGGTGTTTTTTGCCTTATATTTATCACTCTGTTACCCCACTGAAAAGGTAAAGAAAATGGAAACTGCTTTTGGAAGGATAAAGTGTTCTAGAAAGAGTTATACCAGAATATCAATATGCCATCTATGGTTGAGGGAAAAGAGAGAGTGCAATTTTAAGCAGTGTTCAAGTTTATTTTTAACCTTTGGATTGCATCTAGCCACTGGAGCCAGACTGTACACTACAGATTTGCTGAGACAGTTCACTGAGTATCAGTGAGCCAGTGGTCTGGGCTAATGTTCAAAAGGATTATAATCTGAGCTAAAGGATTAGAGAATGAGGGTCAGCAAATTTATACTGGTCTACACCACTACAGCATATGTATTTATTCATACTAATCATGCTACAATAACCCCCTTCCTTCCCATGCTACGTCCACACATTTTCCAGTTTAAGCACTTTATCACAATGATTGCAAATAGTTTTGTCCTCTGAGGTTTTGCTGCAGTTTACCACTAGACACGCACTTAACTAGAATGGCAAGGTCAAAAATTAAATGGGAATTCAGGCAAGGGTTCCTCTTATTTCACTTTTTCCAAACAAATGGTCACAAATACCATAAAATCGGAGGATTGTTTACAACCCAGAGCCTCATTTCACTATCGGTCTGTAAGAATATTCGTTTACATTTTTCTCCAGTTACCACCTGTATCTCTTTAGAATTCCCTCTGCCCTGCATTCCCCCAGTCTGTTATCTACAACCAATGACTCACAAACAACATTAACAAGTCTTCCAGTTTTTTTTTTAAGAAGAGTTTGTATGATGTAATTCAAAGAGATCTATCATTTTATATTCCTCCAACAGGAAAAAATATTGCTTTCTTTTGGCTGTAGCTGCTCACCTTGAAGAAGAACCACAGAGACATATATAGGAATCTGAGATGAATGAATCTGCATCTCAGACAGAGTAACATTTACCCATTTCTTCTCAGTGGTGCGGTAGCCAGGTTTACCTCACCCCCACGTTCTGCAGACAGAAAGTTGTGGGGCTACTTACACAATGCTCTTCTGAGCTGCAATCTGCTACAAAGCATCACTTTATCAAACTATCTGAAAGAATAGTTAAGGAGTCCTTTAAAAGGTATGGATATATTCAAGCAACGTCTACTGTACAGCAATAAAGTGGTATTTCATTTTATTAATGATAAATTATATTTTAACAGGAAAAAAACCTACTGACTTAGATACCAATGTAAACCATGTAAGTTTTCATAGGTCCATTTGTCCGGTGTGGACATGCAGCACTTCTGCACTACTCAAAATTTGTTAAAATATTCACTTTTTTAATTTACTGGACCATCTGCAAGCTCCCAAACTTGCAATCTCATACACTTTCTTTTAAAGGGAAGATTGACACTTTTTACCATCAGATTTGGTCAGATCGTATTTCGTATACATTCCACGGCAATAAATTCATTATCAAATCTAGATACATGATACCTTAAATGTCATCAAAATCAGCCATCACCTTCCTGACTAGCTGTTGAACCTGACCTAGCCACTTTACTGTGGTTTCAGGGAAGATATCCTGATAGTCAAGTATACAAAGAGTGGTTTAATACAAGGAGCCATACAAGATCACGTAGGAATTAAACACTTCCCTATGCTCTCAACCTATTAATGATAAAACATGCATTTCTCTACATGGTAACCGTGGAACAGGATTCCGTGTAAGATGGTCATCGCTGTTCTGAAAGGAAATACAGTCTTAGTGGGATGAATGCTTATACAATGCTCATTCCTCCTTGTGTAAATAGAAGTCTATCTCTGTATGCAATAATATTTTCAAAAAGCCCCAAGAGCAACAACAACAACAAAATAAAGGTCATGTGTCATAGTGATTTAATATGCTTCAGTTATGCTGTAAGAGAACTTTATAGTACTGATATGGGATTTTCAACAGACACAAGTTGAGTCATAAATATTGGCATGACCAGCAGGTAAGTAAAGAAGCACGAAGCTCCCAGCACTGTCAGGGAAAACTTTCCAAAAGTGTATATGAAACTTTGAATAGGGTTGTCCCAGTATTTCCAGGAGTGCAGGAGGTGAGTTTTCTATCAGCATTATTGCTTTTCTTCCAAAAAATGTCATCCATGTGGGGCTCAAAATGGAATCTCTCTGTTTCCACTGACTGGGTGCACAGCCTAGGTTTATGCTTGCTTCCCTTTTGTCTGCTTATGAATGGGGAGTGACAAGGAGAGTGTGGGATAGTGGAGTGTCACCTACTAGGAGAAGAAAAGCAAAGACCACAGCCTACAATTTGATTATTCCCTCTCTCTTCTCTCTTTTTGTCCATCTACTTATTACTGAAGTGATTCATTGCTTGCAGTTTCTTTTGCTGATCTTCAGTACAAGTTTTATTTATAACATCTGGCATCAGTTGCTTATGACAATGTCAGAAGAGTGTCATGCAGCACCTGGTGTTTCTTCCTCAACTACACTGTGGCAACTTTAATGTCCTTTTACACCAACAGAGAAATCATGAAACAGAGAAATCCAACTGTTCATCTTCTGAGGTTTAGGAATAATGAGGTTCTTTTCAGAAATGACAGGGGCATAGGGGAAAGGTAGGAAGAGCAAACTGTTATTTGATTATTAAGACTACCTTGCAGCCCAGAAACCACCCATGTCCTGGGCTGCATCCAAAGCAGTGTGGGCAGCAGGGGAGGGAGGGGATTCTGCCCCTCTGCTCCACTTTGGTGAGACCCCACCTGCAGTGCTGCCTCCAGCTCTGGAGTCCCCAGCACAGGAAGGACATGGACCTGTGAGAAAAAGTCCAGAGGAGGCCACCAAGATGATCAGAGGGATGGAGCACCTCTGCTATGTTGAAAGGCTGAGAGAATTGGGATTGTTCAACCTGGAAAAGAGAAGGCTTTTGGGTGATCTAATTGTGACTTTGCAGTACCTGAAGGAATCCTACAAGAAAGATGGAGAGAGGCTATTTACAAAGGTGTGTAGTGACAGGACAAGGGGGAATGGCTTCAAACTGACAGAGTAAGTTTAGATTAGATATGAGGAAACAATTCTTCCCTGTGAGGGTGGTGAGGCCCTGGCACAGGTTGCCCAGAGAATCTGTGGCTGCCCCATCCCTGGAGATGTTCCAGCCAGGTTGGATGGAGCTCTGAGCAACCTGGTATAGCAAAAGTTGTCCCTGCCCACAGCAGAGGGCTTGGAAATGAGTGATCTTTAAGGTCACTTCCAAAACAGGCCATTCCTTGATTCTGTATTAACCTGGTGCAGTTTATGGCTGAGCTAAGTGGTGACCACTCAGTGGCCTTCGGACAACTAATGAGGTTCAAAACCTGCTGTTCATGGTGACTGCCAGAGACAGTGATAAATGGCAAATTCTGCTCCAAAAGGAAACCAAGGAGCAGGCGCAGCAGCTCGCACCTGAACCAGGCCAGTCTTGGACAGGGAATTTCAGTCTTCAATGGTGTAAGTAAGTAACTCTTTCATGTAAATTAAATTCAAATTTTCATTGAATGAAAAAAAGGGACAAATTAGGACTTCTTCTTCTGGCAGTGTACAAAATAGGTCTATTCACACTCCAACAATGATTATACTAGGAAAACTCTGATATTCAACATATTTTAAGACGGTCTAGTATACATTCTCTCAAGGACTGTATGGCCTGTCATTTCAGATTTGCCTATATAGATACATGCCTAAATTTACACATATACTTAAGTTTAGCAATACTTTGTATTATTTGGTATGTGTCTACAGAAAAAGACATATCTATGTGTTTTGTAGAATCTTGGATGAAATTAATTATTTACTAGAATGTCAAAATATTTCAACATTTCAATCACACATCCACATTGCTAGACAGTGTAAGCTTGTTTGTTTGCTTTTTCAGGCAAGAAATAACTGCACTTGAAAAGCCAACAATATTTGGTTAAATGAACTTTCTTTTTCTGCTGAGATGTCTAGAGAGATAAAAAGAGAAAACAAGGAAAAACAACTAATACTGATACAGAATTAAGGTCGTTGGATTTGTTGGGTTTTATTATAATAAATACAAACAATTTGCTGTGGAGTTGTAGAAAGAAATTAATGGTGAAAAAATCAGTATTGGAAATTGTTGAGGCTGTTGTATGTTGCAGAGGGAGGGGAACAAATTTGTTTGGATTTCATGAATCATTTTTAGTTTCTGTTTTCCTCTTTTACAGTTAAGGTTAAAACAAAGTATTTACATAACATTCCAGAGATGTTTTAAATGGCAGGAATGTGACAAGGGAATCTGGGGACACTTTTGCTTGCCATGTACTAAAATATGTTTCACAATTAGGGTAGCAATTAAGAATCACTAGATTGTTATGCATGATGTTATCCCAGATGGGAGAATGAAATCACACAAAATGTTTTTGATTTTGAAGAAAATCAGTAAGTCACCAGATTTAATGAATACCACTTAAAGACACTGGAAAACATGTCTGCAGGGAATTTTCTCCTTTTGAGTTCTACTTGCAAAAATTGATAAATAAACATATTGTCCAAGAACACTAGAATAACATTAAAACTGTTTACCCTTCTTTAGAGTATGAAATGGAGAGGAGCCTTACAATATTTTTGTGTTTTGCAATACTTTTTATTTTGTGAGATGTGAACTCCCAAATCTTGTGCAGAAACACTTTTTATAATCAGGCTAATGTTGTAGTTGTTTGGGTTATGCAAAATATTTTTATATAACACACCATATAGTGTGTAGATATACATTTCAGGCACTAAAGAATGATTTCTGGGCTTTCTATACATACTGATTATGTGAAAATACAGACTCCTTCACTAGCACTGAAAGTTGCATATATAGGAACTTCCAGGCTCTAATGATCTATTGAAAGCAGTGAGAATACATAATTTCACCTAATGTTTTATTGCAGGAATAATTTCCTTAGATATTTTTACTCCTTTGCAACAGCTTCAGCATAAAGAAAATAGTCACAATAGGAACAGGGACAACAAAAACCACCTGAACTTCTGATCTTCTTACATTTAAATATGATGCTGTCTCATACCGTAACCCAAAACACAGAACTGTACCAGTTACTAAGAAGAAAATGAACTCTATCCCAGCCAAAACCAGGACAAATGCAAATAGAGGCTTATGGTAGAAAGGATCCTGACTTTCCCGGTGTTCACATGGTTCTAAGAAGGCCCTGTAATGTGTTAACATATTATCAAACCTGATGTCTTTACCTTCTGCCTATGAATTTCTTAGTTATTGTATTCAGTACAAGTGGAGAACTAAGAGATTTATCTTCAGGCAGAAGTTAGAAGATGATGTGGACATCATATTATCTTCTTTTTGTATTTGAGTCAAGTTGTCACTCTTTTCTTGAGCATAGACTCTTTTAAAAGTCTATTAATTTGATTTATGCCACTTTTTGGCAAGTATAGCAGGAAAAAGGCAAATAAATATAACATGCTGCCCTCATTTCTAATCTATGAAATGACTGCAAAATTCTGAGTCAGTAGCTTCAACAGGAGCCCCAGGAAAAAGAAAAAAATAATTCAGTCATCTCACGGAACTAAGAAAATATTTCTTGTAATGACTTTACAATCCATGACAAGTCTTTTAAGAACTGGAGAATCCACTTATCTGTAGAGAGACAGTTTAAAACCTATAAAGCAACTCAGTTTTGGAAACAGATTCTTGCCAAATGGAATTCAATGTTCAAACATCCATCAATTGATAGGCCTTCTTTAACAGAAAACAAATTACATCTTCTGAATCAAGCAAGGGTGTGGGCATAATGTCCAGTTGGCGCATTTTTTTTACTCTAGGATATTTTCTTGAAATATGAAGCCGGAGCTCAGACTGCTGCAAACTTTCAGGATTCATTCAACTGCCAGAAACAGTGGTAATCAAGAAAGACTGCTGTACTCTTCCAGCACATTTCAAAAAACTCAGAAAAAAAAAGAGTTACAAAATCATGCAATCTTATAATATGCACATGTTTAAAAAACTTACAAATTTTGAAGTCACACCTTCCAAATTAATTGGCATCAGGTTAAGTACAATTTACGTGTCAAATGCATCATCTAAGAATGTTATGAGCCAGTAGCTTGAACTTCACAATATCTGCCTTCAACAGCTGGAGTACCTCCTTCAAAGCCTGTCCTGCTGTTAATCTATTACATTTTTCCCCTTTTTCTGGAAGTAGACAATGAATTTCACCAGCTGGCAGAGAGTTCTAGAATCACATTACTTATGACATTCCTTGTTAAAGCTTCAGATTGCTGAGCTACAGTAAACCAGAATTATTAAACTGATCAAACCACTGTTTGCTTCTGCTCATATTAAAAAAAACCACCAAACAGATTACAGCTATTGGCATTGCAGTTCCTCTTCTTTTACAGAGTAGCCCTCTGAAACTGAGAGGTGGCATAGAAAGCAGCTTTGTAGAAGAGAACTGGGATGTCCTAAAGGTGAGCAAAATTCAGCAGTGTGCTGGTCTGGTGAAGGCCAACCACACGCTGGGCTGTATTAAAAGAGTGTAGCCATTAATTAGGCTACAATAATAATTTCAAAAGAAATTTTCTTCATCAGAACTTATTTTCAATTTTCTTTTGGGGAAAAGATGAGAAAGAAAGCTGTTTAATGAATATCTTAATCTTTGTACCATGGCATTCTGATGTTTCATGTACATTCACACTCATTTTCTTCCACAGGCCAATGGTAAAGCATCAGACACTGCTCACGGAAGTCTTCTTAACACATTAAAAAAAAAAGTTAAAAAAAAATCCCACCAAACAATTTCTTCATTTAATAAGGTTTCATCAACATCTTCACATTGAAGAATCATTTCTGACGGAATACTGGGGAACATACACAGTGGCAGAGCATGTAACAATTGCTGTTATATTTCAGTGATGCTGGTTGACAGCAGCTGAACATGACGCAGCGTGCCCAGGTGGCCAAGGTGGCTAGTGGCATCCTGGCCTGTGTGAGCAATAGTGTGGCCAGCAGGACTAGGGCAGTGATTGTCCCCTTGTGCTGGGCACTGGGGAGGACACATGTTGAGTGCTGTGCCCCTCACAGCAACAAAGACATTGAGTAGTTTTGCAAACATATAGGGAAGTCAGTAAGTTTTCTCACTGAGTCATTTTTAATGTCTATACTAGGTCTCTACAGAAACTACGGTTTCTTACCATATTCATGTGGCACCCTGTGGTTTTAACTGTGTGAAAACATATATTTGTCAGTGATACAAAACCACCTGAAAATAAGTGGCTGTAGGTATCAGTTTCCTTGACATTCCATTTGTATCTGCAGGAGCCCAGATAGTTTCCAGAGTTTCCTGCAGCACCAGTGACAGTTGAGAAACTTATTCAGAATATCCAGGATATGCCAATTTTTTATAAGTACTCACATACAAAACCACTACTTCCAATCTTGAATTCTGTAATGAAGGGATGAATTGAAAATCCCTGTATTAGAAAGAGTAACTACCTTCTGACCATTCTGACAGGGTGTATGCAAATCCCTCCTTGCTGTAGCATCTGAAAGAAAATTAACATGTTTAACATAACTAGCAATGATGAGTGGAGGTCCTCAGGGGTTGGTGCTGGGGCAATACTGTTCGGTATCTTTGTCGTTGACATGAACAGTGGGGTCAAGGGTACCCTCAGCAAGTTCAGTGATGACACCAATCTGAGTGGTGCAGATGATACACTGGAGAGAAGGGATGGGGCATCCAGAGGGCCCTGGACAAGCTGGAGGTTCAACATGGCTTTGGTCGAGGCAATCCCAGGTAAAAATATAGACTGGGCAGAGAAGTAATCACTTCTCCAAGTGGGAGTTCTGTGGAGAAGGACTTGAGGGTAGTGGTTCACAAAAATAGCTCAACATTACCCTGCAAAGAGCACTCACAGCCCAGAAAGACAACCGTGTCCTGGGCTACACCAAAAGGTCCGTGGGCAGCAGGTCGAGGGAGGTGATTCTCCTCCTCTGGTCTACTGTCATGATACCCCACCTGGAATACTGGTACAGCTCCACTGTCCCCAACATAAGAAGGTCATGGAACTGTTTGAGCAAGTCCAGAGGAGGACACAAAGTTGCAAAGGTGACTAGAGCACTCTCCTGTGAAGACAGGCTGAGAAAGTTGGGATTGTTTAGCCTGGAGAAGAGAAGGTTGCGTGGAGACCTCAGAGCAACCTTCCAGTCTGTGAAAGGGGGCTAAAGGGAAGCTGGAGAGGGACTCTTCATCAGGAAATGGACAAGGACGGGACAAGGAGGAATGGGTTCAAACTGAAATAAAATAGGGTTAGATTAGATATTTGGAAGATATTCTTCTCTATGAGGGTCATGATGCACTGAAACAGTTTGTCCAGAGAAGTTGTGGGTGCCCCATCCCTGGTAGTGTTCCAGGCCAGGTTGTATGGGGCTTTGAGCAATCTGATACAATGGAAGGTGTCCTTGTCTATGGCAAGAGGTTGGAGTGAGATGATTTTTAAGGTCCCTTCCAACCCAAACCGTTCTATGATTCTAATAAACACTGTATGTGGAGTTATTATTCATTAAAATATATATCTTATATATTTGGAGGACAGTATATTTTAGTGACATTTTTCTAATTTTTTTTCAAAGAAGAGTTTCTTAAATCGTCCAACTATTACAATATAGTTTCAAAGACGTCTGTAAGACAAAAGACATGATTTGGGGTTAAGAACCTGAAGCTTAAATGGACACATTTCAACAAGGAGCAGGAAGTGGATAACCAAACCTGGAAAGAAATGGAATACATTTCTTTGGCACTACAGGAGGTTCTAAATTCTGTTAGAAAATCTGTACCATCATGGACACAGTGAGCATAGACTGTAGACCCTTTGTTTTTCCACCTTATCTTAGTCACGCTTCTTTTCTGTGTTTAAGAAGCCAGTTTTTTGGAGGGTAATTACAAAACTGTTTGGATTTTGTTTGGGCTTGAGGGGTTGGTTTGTTGGTTTGGGCATTTTTTTTTTTTTTCCTGGATTTCTCTATGCCAATTGACCAGGCTCAGAAATCTCTCCAGTTAGAGACGCTAAGATAATTCTTTACTTGCCTGTAATTTTTACCCATGCTTTCTGGCTCAGGACAGGTATCAGATGGTCAGCTTTCTCAAGATTTTTGAAGTAATTTAACTTCCTTTATAAAAGCAGAAACCTTTCCTATCAAGATCGCAAGAAAACCACTTGTAATTGTTCCTGGATTCTCAAATCCTAATCCTGAGCCTCAGTTATCTGATAAAGATATATTCCAGAGTGCTCTGTGGCTTTTAAGAGCTTAACAAGTCAAGAGCCAAGACCTTGCAGATAAGGCTTTGTCCCCTACATTCTTCACTCTAATGAGAAAGGAGACAAAACAACTGAAGATTTACTTCAACAAGAAAATCACGGGTCAACAGGAAAACACAAACAGAATCAACAGCTGCTGTCAAAGCAAACAGAAGCGGCAGATCACTAGCAAAATCAGGTCGATATTTATGGTAGATCATACATAACACTCTATGTAAATACACTGATAAACTGTGTAAGTTTGTCTTAAGCTTCAAGCAGTTTTCTGTATCAAATCCCAAAGGAAACAGTTGGTACCTAAGGGACATGTTTCCAATTTACCAAATAGGTGGTTTTGTTTCTCTCAGACTATCTGAAATCACTTCGGTATGTTCCTCAGGTTTACTTAACTCTGAGAAAAAGACATTTCAATTTATTATTTGTAGTCTATTTTTATGAAATTAGTTGCATCAAGTAATGGGAGGAAAGAAATCCTTATGTTTAAACATAGCTTGATATGCATGAGTTTGTGTGCAAGGAATGCAGTTTGATTTCTCCCGTGGCTCATAGACTTTATCTTCTAGGGCTCATATTTGTGTTTTTCATGCACATAAATCCTAGAAAGAAATCCTTGGAAAAGCACAGAAAGCACATGATCAGGTGAAGCATGATTAAAGTCTGTGTAGCAGGACTGGAAATATTATCTTCTACCTCCAAAGAAGGGTAACGTTTCTACAGTGGTTATGGAGCAATTATCTTAAAATCCGTTTGTCATACAAGTGGTAACATCACAGAACAAAGTCTCTCTTAATGAGGTGCAAAGTAAAGTCTCAGATTTGAAAGTTACATTAAAACAAAACACTAATAAGATTATATTGGTCTCACTATTGTTACAACACAATATGTGACAAAGCCATATCGCTTAGAAAACTCTATTTAAAAAGATTAATTCCAGCACCTGGAATGTTCCTTTAAATACAAAAACATTATTCCAAATTCAACAGACATGTTTATTTGAAGGATCCATAGAGCTGTAACTTCTCATGGGTTTCAAGAGAAATAGTCAAGTATTCTCCAAATCATGTACAGAAAACTTCATGCTACTTTTACTTTTTTGTTTCCCATTTCTGTCTGAGTTTGGTAAACAAGAGAAAAATGTGAAGGAAAAGAAATCAAAGAAATCCTTATATGATACTCTGTTAGCTATAGGTAAACTAAATTTCTGTCTGAAAGGCTCTGTAACCCATTTGTGTAGAAGCACAAAATGTAATTTGAAAATTAATCCAACTGACATAAACAAAATATTGGAAGGCCAGCTTAGAGAATCACCAATAAAATAGAAGACCTGTTCATCGTACCTGACAATTCACTTGAGGAAATATTTCACAGAATCAGAGAATCATAGAATGGTTTAAATTGGAAGTGACCATAAAGATCTTCCAGTTCCAGCCCCCTGCCATGGACAGGGACACCTTCCACTAGACCATGTTGCTTAGAGCTCTATCCAACAGGGATGCTCCTTGAACACTTCCAGGGATGGGACATCCATAGCTTCCCCAGGCAACCTGTTCCAGTGCCTTACCACCCTCACAGTAAAGAATTTCTTCCCAATATTGAATCTAAACTTACTCTGTCAGTTTGAAACCATTCCCCCTTGTTCTGTCACTACACACCTTTGTAAATAGTCTCTCTCCATCTTTCTTGTAGGTTCCCTACAGGTACTGCAAGGCCACAATTAACTCATTGCAAAGCCTTCTCTTTTCCACGCTGAACAATCCCAATTCTCTCAGCCTTTCAACATAGCAGAGGTGCTCCATCCCTCTGATCATCTTGGTGGCCTCCTCTGGGATTTTTCCCACAGGTCCTTGTCCTTCCTGTGCTGGAGACCCCAGAGCTGCAGGCAGTACTGCAGGTGGGGTCTCACCAAAGTGGAGCAGAGGGGCAGAATCCCCTCCCTCCCCTGCTGCCCACACTGCTTTGGATACAGCCCAGGACATGGGGGATTTCTGGGCTCCCAGTGCACATGGCTGGGTCATGTCCAGCCTCTCACCCACCAGCACCCCCAAGTCCTTCTCGACAGGGCTCTTCTGGATCTGTTCATCCCCAGCCTGTTGGAGTTTGCCCTGACCAGGTGCAGCACCTTGGACTTGGTCTTGTTAAACCACCTGAGACTCCCATTGTCCCATTTCTCAAACTTCCCAGGTTCCTCTGGAAGCATCTCATCCTTCAGGTGTGTCATCTGTACCGCTCAGTTTGGTGTCATCAGCAAATTTGCTCAGGGTCACCTTGATCCCTTTTGTCTATGTCCTTAATGAAGATATTAAATAACACTGGTGCCAGTACAGACTCCTGAGGGACATCACTTGTCATTGACGTGCATCGGGACTCTGAACTGTTGACCAACACCCCCTGGATGTGACCGTCCAACCACCTTATCCTTCTAACAGTCCACCCATCAAATCCATCTTTAGAGAGAAGGATGTTGTGGGGAACATGTGAAAGGCCTTACAGAAATCCAGATAAATTACATCTGTAGCCCTTCCCTTGTCCACCGATGTTGTCACTCCATCATAGAAGGCCACTGGGCTGGTCAGGCAGGACTTGCCCTTTGTGAAGCCATGCTGGCTGTCTCAGATCACCTCCCTGTCCTCCGTATGCCTTAGCACAGCTTCTGGGAGGATCTGTTCTATGATCTTCCCAGGCACAGAGGCAAGGCTTACAGGTCAGTAGTTCCCAGGGTCCTTCTTTCTACCCTTCTTAAAGATAGGTATAATGTTTTCCAGTCACCTGGGACTTCACCTAACAGCCAGGACTTTTCAAAGCACCATTTAGGAGGAAAATTATATTGAGAAAGGACATAGTGTATGCCTCATGAAAATTGAGTCAGAAAACCTATTCTTATACAACATCTGCACTTTTCTTTAAAGTATAAAAAACCAGGGATCAGTTCTTTGCTGTCATAATGATAGGTAGTTCAGTGCCAGCTAAAACTGAGAGTAAATTTTCAGGTTATTATTTTTCAGAATTAGCTTAGTCTGTAATTCAGAATGCAGGGGGTTAGTTCAGGAAGTACTACTGCTGATAGGAGTAGCAGTGAAATGAGCTTAGACTACAAAGATACTAAACCCCCTGCACACATAACTCAGTGTCAAGTATATCATTAATGAACTGCATTGATTTCTTGGAATAGTAGACAGCCTTATTAATTTTACTGGCCTCAATAGCAAAACAAATTATGTATTGATGACAGATGTTAGCAGGAATGATATTTCAGTGGAAAGTATTCACATGCAAAATCCTGTGTCTAGAAATAGTTGTCTCCCAGTATCATAGAGATGAACTCAAATTCCTTAGATTATCAGTATTTTTTCGTATTGACTGTTACATTTAACAAGGAGAAAAGGCCCCTTTGTAATTAAGAATCACAACTGTAAAAACCTTGCCCAATCTGCATTAGAGGGCTGCATTCTTGTTAACTAAATATATATATATATAAATTTCAGTTCCTTTGAATGAAGCAGAAAAAAAACAACATAACAAAACAGCCCACATTTGCATTATTTATTTCCACTGAAAACTGGAAGTGAAGAAATAGTCCTGGGATAAGATTCTCATTTCTTCTTTAGACTTAAAAACTAACAAACACATGTATGTACCTCACACTTTACATTTGGAGATACACTTTAGCTTTTGGGAGAATAAATAATTCATTAAGGTTTGGCAGTTTTTAACATTACTTGAGTTTGTTACTTTTTTTTGAGGGGGTTCCTTTGTTTGTTTATTTGTTTTGGGGTGGAGGATGTCATGCGTGAGAGGTCTGTTCACTTGAATAGGTGGGTGTTCAGGAAAAAGCCTGTGTTTGAGTTAACTTTTGTTTAAGATTTACTGCTTCCATGTGGCTCAAAACCCCATGATTTTTCAGGGGAAATATTCCCTGCATGATAAGACACTTGAATGTACTTATTTCTCTAAAATTATATTATTGGAAAAGGGATTTTAATACTTGATATGAATGAAATTATGTGCAATCAGACCCCTAAAGCTCATCCTGAAAGCCCTGTGAGGTGAGTCACAGGTAAGTAAATGGGATTATGAACTATTTGTCCCCAGATTTCACAGGAATCAAGAATGATGATTATATATGTGTCCATTGTTTCTTTACTGGTTAAGATATTTGTGTGTTTGTTTGTTTGTTTTGGCCATAGTTGAAATCAGATCTTTAAATATTGATATCTGAAGTGTTTTGACTTTATGAGAATCCAGTCTCTTTGTAAAAGAAGTAAAAGTAAAACATTGTATTTTTTTCAGATCACATTTCAGTCAGATTCACATTTTTTACCCTTCTGAAAACATTTTTTACCCTTCTGATTCTTGAAAACGGAAGGTTAAAAATGTTTTATGTTTTCACTGTGCCAGCTGAAACAAAAACAAATTTGAGCCATTAGCAAGTTATGAGAGACTATTCAGAGAGATTTCACAAGGCTCCTGTCTACAGAAAAATATTTTCTTTTCTATGTATTCCATGTGTGATTACCAGTCAGTGGCAGACTCAAAACAGATGTCCACAATTAGCAATCCCACAATTCCTGGTTGGTGACTCCTGATGCATTTGTACCGATGTGCAGCTATTGCCTCAGGAGTGAATTTCAGGTCAAATTTACCACTTGTATACACTGATTGCTGAGGAGTGTCAGAGCTTGCTTTGGTAATCTAGCTGGTATTCCTGGGGAAAACCTATGCTTTTTCAAAAACTTGAATATCTTCCTTGCTACCAGGTCCAACAATTTTCTGTTGGACTGTTTTCCATTGCAGCTCCTGTATTGGATCCATATCTAGCAGACAAAACAGCCTGGTGTATTTCCTAGGACGACCTTGACTTCATCTGTCAAGATAACTTGCACTTTGTAGTCATCCTGACTTTGTTTGCCTGATCAATGAAAGGAAAGAGTAAAATCATGAGAATGCCAAGAGCTTCAAGTCAGTCAGGTGTTGTTTTTGTTTAGGAAATCTGATTCATCAGCCACTTGAAAAGCATGTGAACTAACTTGTTCAAAGCTAGTTTAAGCAGCTTGTGAACAAATATTCTTTGGCTAGGTCACTAATACATCAGTGGTGCTGTTCAGAACCTTGAAGTAAGAATTTGATATCATGGGCCTGATCATATCTCATGACCAGTGCTATGAATTATGTTAAAGGGCTGAGGAGTTGAGGTTTTTCTATGTTTTTGGATACGACTATGAGACTATAAACCCCTCAGTAAAACATAGAAATATTACAATTTGCAGAAATATACCCCCGATAACTTACCCCCCTTAACCACACTTTTCTTCTGCTTCTATATTTTCAGACATTACGTAAAAACATACATAAACCAGAAAGTTTATACTGAAGATGTATTAAGGGAAATTTTATTTTAAATTCTTGCTTGTTTAATACCATGCCTTGACAAAGTATTACTAGTGAATATACATTTTAAAAGTTCCAAATGAGTTAGAAGCATACCTTTAGAAACATTACTTCATCTGTTTTATCACTCTTTATCTTATCCCCACACTATACTGAATTCAGTTTCCTCTGCCCTCTTTTACTCTCCTCTGTGGTGAATGGTCTCTGGAAAATACTGGGTGTGGATAGACTTCCTTGCTCACTAGGGAAGAGAGGAGTTTTCCCATCCCAAGAAGTGTTGGTTGTTATTGTTCCTCACACCCTTCTGAATCATAAATAACCCCTTGGTTTTCAATATCAGTCTTTTCAACACTGGAAGAAAAAAGTGAAAAAAAAAGTACTTAAAATCATACCCTCTACCAAAAGGCACAGAACAGCATTTAACAGGCACATGGATAAACTCCACCCTTGATATCTGACCATAAATCTTTGGTTTCTGTGGGAAATAGTTAGGAATATTATATACAGAGATATAAAAAGCATAAATTTGCCCCTCAGTGAAGTCAGTTTATTGTGAAACTTCACAATTCTTCTTCATGCTTTCAATTAAATGTTGCCCATTCACCCCTGTTATTCAGAGGAACTATCAGCTGTACAGGCAGATTCCATGAAAACTCAACGTTACAGAGGTTATTCCATAAAATAGTCAAATGCTACCTACCCACCATAAAAATAGGAGGGTATATTATATAGTTTAATGTGGGCAAAGGGGACTCCACCTATTTCCATTTGGGATTTATCACTAGCATCTCTCATTCATTCCAAAGATGGAAAATAAATTAGGTCATGTGAAACTCACAAGATTTGCTGTTAAAATGGTTTGATGTTTTGTCTACAGATCATGGAGTCGTCACAAATGTACTGGAGGGAATGCCAACGCAATATCCATTTGGGTAAAGCTAATATTTTTAAAATATAATAATCATATAATAGTGAAATTACTTGTCATTTGAGCTGTAAAATAGACACATGTTCTGGGAAAGTTTTGTATTGTAGTCTTCCTATTTCTAAGAAGCAAACCCCATCCTTTCCTATCTTTGAACAGGATTATTATTCTAAAAATTATTCCCTGTAGGTTTGACAGTTGCAACAGATTGAACACATGGTGGAGGGTGTACAGAGGGGAAAGAAAACAATATTGATACAACTATTCCCCCTTCTCTTTCTTCCCTCTATTTCCATAATACCTGTACAATATGGAGGGAATGGAAACAGCTTGACTATTTTTTCCGGAATTCTATCGAAGAACTCATTTCATGTTTGGGAAGAGAAAGGATGATGTGAATACATTTTCTCTGAATTTAACCTCTGAAAATGTGAAAAATCCCTCAAGAGTTTCTTAAAAAAAGGTATTTTTAAGTGGGTAAATATTTGTCCTCAGTTCTAGGGCAAATTCCTTTTTACATGCATTCATTTATTTGGAATTATTTTGGGTATCTACTTACTAAAAAATGTTGTTACATATATGCTGCGAGAGAACTGAATCTAGGTAACAATGTGAAAAAATAATTACACAATTAAACAGTTGCAGAGGCCCAAAATAAATACAAACCAAGTGTGATCTTATTCAAATATAACAGGTTTGCTGTTCTCACAGTTCTTGCTTAGGAAAAAAGGCTACTGATTTATGCTAGGCAAATTCTGATATTTGGAAATATGTTTTCTAGTCGTGTTATGTAAACCTCTCTACATGGTCAAATGACAGTTTACCATCCACTCAAGTCCCCATCAAAAAATTACAAATTATCAACCTCTTCTGATTACAAATTATTGGCCTCTTCTGATTACAAATTATTTACCTCTTCTGATTCAGTTCACATTATCCAAATTTCTCCATACTTAACATCCACTGAAGTTGGCTTGTAGAAGATGAATGCTTTGATCACTCACTCATCTTAATTTGATCAACAAACAGCATTTTGGATTGCTAGCATTCAAAAAATACCACTGTAAGTGAAACTTTGCTACTTGGTCACTTTTATTTTCCCAGACTTCCACTGTGACATTTTTGCTGTGACGAAAGCAGTTCTGAAGACCTGTGACTTCCACTTATTATTTCAGAGGATGTGCTGGGACAAAGCCGGACATGGAAACTTCTGCTCTAGCTGGGGGGGAGGAGAGGGAACGGGTGTTATCTTTTTCTAAGGTGAGAAGTAGGTCTCAAACAATAAACTTCACACAGGAAAAGTTATTCATCCCTGATACTGTTCCAGGGAAAGGGAGGGCTAAGCCTGAACATGCTAGAGGAAGTTTTACATATCTCATTGACCTCAAACAGTCTTATGAGAAAGTGGCATTCAAAAACCTTGCTTGCTGGCTCATTCACTCTTTTCTGAAGGAACTTGGAAAAGGATCCACCAGCATTTTATTCCAAAGAAAAAGCAAATCAGGTTTTACCTTTTGAAATTTCCTTTGTCAGAATGAGAAAATCTCGTCTTGTCATATTGCCTCGGAGAAGATAAATTGCACTCCCTAACCCAATAAAGTCAACCTCCCTATTCTAGTATATGTCAATAGAGATGTAGTTACATGTGAGAGACCTTTTATTTGGTAATGTTGTCATATTTCTAGCATCCAAGTTCATCATAATTTTGATTTCTTTCCTCTTTATTTTGAAGACATTTAGAGATACCTAAAAAATCTACAAGGGTTTAAATCCAGACTACAAATTACTATTTATTCTTTTAATGCCCACAAAAATTCATTACAATTATGTATTAAAATAACTGTCAGTCTGAGCCTAAAAAAACTCAGCAAAGAATTAAAAAGAAAATCTGTGGCAGAACAGGGAATGAATTACAAGTCTGCAAACCCCAATATCTAATATCTCAGCAGTTTTGGTTTAAGCAGCTGCTTGGCCCAATTCTTTCTTCCCTATCTACCTTCCCTGCAAACATCACCTTATCTCTTGTACCAGTCCAAATATTAGTGTGGTGCTTGGTAAAACAGATCAAGGAACAAACTCCTAGTGACATGATCCATATATGCTCCAGGATCAGATAAAAAAAGTCACTCTAAGAACTGTAATTGATATTTCTTTTAAAAGAGGCAGACACAAGACAATTCTAATGAGAAAGCAATAAGCCTGCTTTGTTTCCACCAGTTGTTATTTTTAAATATTTTTCCTGCCATCCTTCAGCATTCTCTTTTTTCTCCCCAGGAGATTAATTACCCTATTAGAAAATGAACCAATAGTATTGGAGTGAATACTTTCAAAGATGCACAAAGGTTAATGGGACCTGAAACAAGAAAAGTAATTTGGCCACTCCCAACGATATTTGTTACGTGGTCACACTGCTGAGAAACAGTTTTCCATCAGCATTAGGAGTCTTCTATTCACCGGGTTGTACATATGAACCTACATCTTAACAACATTCCCAATCTACCTGCACCATCTGCAATAGTTTAGGAAGGTCTAGACTAGGTAAGACTTTACAACATTAGTACCCAACCACAAGTTTTGAAAGAAAATTAATTTTTGAGACAGAATGATGTGGCAATATTTAACACAGATTCAGAGAAAGACACAAAAGCAACGAACAAAAACGTGTTGGTTTATCAATCAACCTATTCCAGTCAATCAATAGTTGCAATGCTACCACCACAGCTAATATCATATCATATCATATTCAACAAACCAAATCCGCTGTAAATAAACCCTGAAAATAATTGAACCACATAGTGAAGATAACTCTGTTTCGGTCCTATATTCAACTGAATACTTTCTCTAAAATATTTATTTATAATTGCTTCCTATTGCATAGTCTGAGAAACACACACATGTAAGAAATTAATTATAGAGCACATCAAATATTTTGTTTTCTAGACACAGATTTGCAGATTTGTAGAAGAGATTTGTCTAGCAAAAGTGTTAAATGCTTATGGATCTATTTGTGTGACTTTTGGTTATTTGCCACAAACAATGAATCTAACTCTTCAAAGCTAGCAACGAACCCCCCAAAAGAGAATTTTCACTTTCCCTTCCTGGCCACAACACACCAGATTCTTAAATTCACTTCATTTATCTGCATAATTTCCCCATAGAAAATAAAACTGTTGTTTTGCTGTGATATTAAATAATTAGGACAAGATTTTAGGTTTTTTCCCTTCTTGGTGTCTTTCCCATATCTGGTCTCTACTGAAAAATTATTTTCTCATTTTAGCTTTCTGTATAATACACTGTAAGGTTTCCTTAATTTACCATTTTGTGACTCAACTATTTGCATGGTAAATTTGTTAATATGAAGAACTTGATAACCCAAAGGTACTAAAAAAGCAAATTGATTTTGGTATGATGCATTGTTATGAACTGGATAGGCCACAGTTAAAAAAAACTATAGCTCTGACAAACAGGCTATCAAATGCTGATTAAAATGTCAGTTTTCTTCTTCTAAGGCAAAACAAAACATTTGATAACAGCCTTTAGGCTGCATGCTTTCGTTTGTGTAAGAGCATGGCTATACAGCCTTCCAGAAGAAAAGAAGAATTGATATTACAGTTTTGTTTTTGATTTTTGGAAGTTGTTGCATTAATAGAGTTGTTGCTATGATCAAAACAACCAGTAAACCCCCTGTACCTTCTTAGTACAATGGATAGGAATCATCAGGAAACAATTCACAGATATGAGGCTATTATCAAGAACCTGCCCCACGATGTAGAGTAGGGATCCTGAGGATTTCTGACCTGTGTCTGACAGCAAACACTCAGAACAGATCACAGCCTGCTGGAGGTAAGAGGTTGACATAGTTCTAGAAGTGCTCAAATTTTTGCCAACCCAAGCTAAAGCAGAGTGTGTGAGTGTATGTCAGGTATCTAGGGAATAATCTGCTGGATAGATATAGCTCCTGATACCACTCCAGAGGATTTCACACAGGTAAGAACATGAAATAATCAGGCCCACTATACATGTAGCGACGGCCTCCACAGTTAAGTAACAGAGGGTATAAAAACGTACCTAAGATTTTCTGCCAGCTAATAACTGACGTTTTATTCCATTTTTGTATTTTCCTGAGGGCATTGGCACTTAATTTGTCAAAGGTAGTCTCATTTTATAACCAGTATTTTGAATGTCCAATCTTTTCCACACACGTATATCCTAGAAAAGTAAGAAGAGTCTTCTTATTTTCTCTTCCCCTTCATTTAGGTAGACTGTCCCAAATGAATAAACTAAAAGTTGAGATAACATACGAGACTTTGTACTCTTTGTCAGGTATCAGACTATATTAAATGTTAAAAGGCTTGGGGAAAGGTGTATTTTGTGTTAGATGTGGTAAAAGAAATAACACCTGGCCCCAAGAAATCCAGTCTCATTACTCAGCACACAATAAGGAGATGAGACAAACAGAACAGGAGACAATTTATGACAGTAAGGAAACAATAATGTGAAAATTTGGAAGGCAAAAGACATCAGTTACCACCTAAAAAAATGGATATCTCCTTATCATTAAACATAAGTGATGATAGAGAAGGGCATTGCACTGTTTCTTCTCAAAAGCAGATCTAAAAATGAGTAAAGCAGTGGCTTTGTGCATAGTGAGACCCTCAGGAGAGAGACCAGAAAGCTGAGAGCTCCTTCAGGTAAAACGGTTGAAGGAATTTAACCAACATCTAATGGCAAAGTTCTATCTAATTGCATCAGAAGGGTGGGGGCCTGAAAAAAATCATATGATTAGAGCTGAAAAACAGGAGTGCAATCACATGCCATTTACATGAGTTTAAGAATGAAAATAGGTAAAATATTAAAGCTATAAAGGGGAGAAATGGCAATAGTCACATAAAATTGATAGTACTCAGTTCTTTAGTACATGCAACAGAAACACCCATCAAATGCTAGTTAGTTAGTTTTGGTTGTAAAGGTAAATACTGGGGTAGGATATTAGCATGGCAGCCAGACCCAGCTAAGACCTGCTAGAGTAAGTACTCAGAAATTTAAGAAATCCTACCTTTCTAGTGCATAGATGTCTGTGTTGCAGAAAAAGGGGGAAAGGGAAGACTGGAAGCAGTAAAACAAAGAAGGTCAGTAAGGACTAATGAATCATGCTTATTTAAATGAATTTGTTTGGAAGTACTTTGTGACAGCAGTGACTTGAAGCCTCAGAGATTTACAGAAGTCTTCAGGATGTAACAGATCATCTATGGGGTAAGAACCACCTGCATTCAGATTTGTACATTCAGTTGTATTTGTCTGCTGAATAAAGACACATGCATTGTGCTTGTTTGGCTGCTAAATAACTCCTTATTACTCCTGAACTATTGTTGGCTCTCCCTCATGAGGCTGTGTGTATCACAAAGATGTGCAATGCTTTGCTGTTACTTAGGGTTTAAAATATGTAAGTTCAGACATAATTTTGCTTCCTCCACAGCTGCAAGTATTATTTTTCTGTTTGCTTTCTTGCCTCACAAGCAATGGTTTTAATATTCTCACCACACTGTAAACACCCAGCTTACAAAACGGGAGGATGACTGAAATGGTGACAACAGCTCTCAGCAATGAGAAGTAAAGAAAAGACTACATCTGGAAGAACATGATGAAAACATTCCTTGTAAAGAACTCTCAAACAAATAACATATAATTTAAATCAGGCAGGATGAGAGAGAGATTAACTATCAAGTGTGAATATCTTTTTTTTTTTAATATGTTCCTTTTAAGGGGATTTTAAAGTGATTTTGTCTGCATCCTGTAGTATGTGGATCAGTAGTTCAGTACCTCCTTCTGTGTTTAGAAAAGACACTTTGCATTTATTTTCTAATGTTTTAATAAATCTAAATTTAGAACAAGGTCAAATATTACTTTCAGGTGCTTGTTTCTTGAAAAACCTTAAAAATCTCAAATTTTCAGAAAAACCGATCTCCATGTAGATTTTTAAAAAGCCAGTTGAAGGACTAGTTTTCACAGCACGCGAATACTTGCACTTATAAAAGAAATATACATGTTTATTAAGTAAAAACTGTCTTTACACCTGTCTTACCACAAGTCAGTGCTTCCCCCACACACTGACACCTTTGAAGCCGTGCCATGTCAATGAGTTACAGTTCGTCTCAGACGACTATTAGGACTTCCTTTTGCTAGCTTGTGGCTTTTGTAAAAGCAGTGGGAATGTTTTGTAGGTCAATATCTGAAGTATGAGACATGGTAGCTCTTCAACAAACTAGTAGTCAGGGCACAAAATTCCTTTTCTGGGTGAAAATCTGAGACGTGGAAAAATTGTTGCGTATTGGGAAAAGACTTCATAATTTCTTAGGACAACAATCTTCAGATGTTGTTTGCAGCAATTGATGTAATATTTTTGCTTGGCTTTTCAAAATAAACTGGAGATGATGTTCCACAACCTCTCAGAACCCTAAAAGCCAAGCAGTTTAGACTGATCCCATGGCTGGAAATCTGGTTTCAGACAGGCAAACTGTTGGTGAGGTAGGCAAGTTTCCATGGAAACCTGTCTAGTTTCTGTCAAGAGTAACTAAGAAAAAACAACTGGTTCCCAGAGTGTTTTGATGATATTGATTCAGTATTTTTTCAAACAGTTCTTTAATAAACTACCTGGACTTACATTTCAGAGCTAATTTGGAAAGATTGACAGAGCAACATATTTTGATCACAGACAAAGTGAATGAGCCTGCTCCTGAGTTTCTTATCAGCAGTTTATCTCCCAAGATATCATTCTTTCCACCTGGGTAAAACCCTGACAATCTTCATGTACAAACATAATGGATATGCAAGTGTGTATGTACAAACCCACAGATCCCATCTTAAAGAGTAAACTCTCAGTTCCTTACCTTTAACATTATGCTTACTCTTATATTGCTATTAATTCAGTGACTGTAAAGCGGTTTCTGAACCTAAATAAAGTAGACCTTTACAATTCTGTTAGTAGCAAGTTTTTTGAAGAGATTTCAATTTTTTCCTGGAAGTCCATTCAAATATTCTAGCACTCTGTTCCCTGGTAGAGCTTTTAAAGATCAAAACAAACCAGACACATGAATGATACTATAAAAATAATGAACAGAGATCTCAATGTTTCAGCAAAACACTAGTAAATTCAGGATTATGCATTGTGAAGTAGAGAAGAATGCATAGAGTGTGATAAGAGCTTAGTACATTAGCACTTAAATTATTATGTGTTAGTGATCAGCCTTTGCTCTGATGAAACACAGGACAGCAGCAGGTGATAGCCCACATTTATCACTAGAAAACACCAGAACTACAATTTGTGTGCTGAAGATGCAACCTCTGCTTCTATACAATTTAAAAGGAAAGCATTTAGTTGGGGAACAGGTAAAACACCTTTCACTGTAATAGCAGTGGTATGACATGTTCCTCAATTTCAAGTAATTTAGAACCTTGAACATCACACGTAGAGACCTCAGGAACTGCAGTTTTTTTCACAGTCAGGTGAGATATTTCCTTCCTACATTCATTTGTTTGGATTACAGGAGAGATTACAAAATTATTATACTGACATGATTTCTCGCAGTTCTGCAACCTACAGATCTTTATCCTTCAGCGTACAAATATGGATTTTCTTCCACACTGTGTCTTATTTGTTTGTTTCTGTTTGTGGGTAAGGTGATGGTAGGTAAAATTAGATTTTACCACCATGCAATTTACTCATTCTACAGCTAAGAACCTCCAGGGCTTATCGTGTAACATGTTGCTTCCAGGGTGCTACCTTTAAGTGAAAAAGAGAAGGCACATGTGTGGCTGGTAGTCCTTGTGCATTAATGATCATCAAAGAATGTAAGCTCACTTTAGTATTATGAATTATGTGGTTTAAGTTTCTCTGATAGTAAAATTTTGTTGAGATTCTATTTACTCTTGAGGAAATAGAAAGGATTTTTGACCTTGTCTGAATGGAGAAGTATTAAAAAGTTGCTTGTGTCAGTTCTTAGGAGCAATTTTTCTGGTATTGATAGCATCATACAATTAGACCAGAATCCTCACATGATGCTTCTCACAGATACTTGGGAATCTGCAGAAATAAAAACCTCTCTAGAACCTTAATAGCTTTCAGAAATATGGATAGAATCATGCAGTCATAGAATGGCCTGGGTTAGAAGGGTCTTTATAGATCCTCTAGTTTCAAACCCCTTCTTGTTGACAGGGACACTTTTCTCTAGACCAGGTGGCTCAGAGCTCCATCCAACCTGGCCTCGAACTCTGCCAGGGATGGGACACCCTCAGTTTCTCTGGGAAACCTGTTCTCTTGCAAATAGTCTCTCTCCATCTTTCTCGTAGGTTCCATTCAGGTACTGGAAGGCTGCAATTAGGTCACCCCAAAGCCTTCTCTTCTCCAGGATGAACAATCCCAATTCTCTTGGCCTTTCCTCGTAGCAGAGGTGCTCCATCCCTCCAACCATCTTGATGGCTTTTTTCTGGACTCACTCCAACAGGCTGATGTCCTTCCTGTGCTGGGGACCCCAGAGCTGGACACAGTATTCAATGTGGGGTCTCACCAGAGTGGAGCAGAGGGGCAGATAGCTATATTAGAGTTGTTATAGCAAATTCCAGAATTAAAATTTCTTTCAAATATAAAGCTAATTTGCCTAGTGGTGTTACATATCTGATTACTGTAGAACTAGTTATTGAAAAAAAAAGCATTAAAGGCAAAAGAACTACAGTTATCAATCAATTATGTACAGTAAAGGCACAAAAGACAGTGCAAGGTAACGTAAATAAGTAAGCTGGACACTGTTGTGTTGCCAATGAACTATTGCACCATTGCAAAGTATCAGGCAAACTGGAGTAGAAGAGAATTTTGTCAGAGTGTGTACTTAAAGATTTGGCACTAGCTTAATTTCATTTCATTACTATACTTAGTCACATAACAAGCATGCAGAACAGCAGGATATAATTTTTATCATATCTGACGTCAGTAGCTTAAAACGGATAATGAGATATTTCTTGGTATCTCATCCCCTTAAGGTCTTTTCAGTTGAGAGCAAAGGATTCTTTGGAATATCAAACCTAAAAAAGACTTAGTTTAGATTTGGATAGGTGCTGGAAATGAGGTTGTCATTTTTTAGCCAAGGAATTACAGTTTTTCCCTATATAAAAATGAGACTAGAAGTTCAAAGAGGAAGTAACAAGATTACTTTGGCATACAGGATTACAAGCCTGTTTCTTCTCTTTCAGTTTGAGGCACTACAGTTTTTATTCCAGCGTGTGAGTTACAATAATCCCTAGTGACTTATCTGCTCTACCGATGTTTATCTTGCTAGGGACACTCTCCAGGTAAATAATCTGTGTATAGACAAATAACTCAATAGCAATACATTACATTTGCAGGCTGATTCTAAGGTCAGTGATTCCTATGTAGCTTGTTCTACAGTAGTCTATCTTCCAACAAGGGAAAATAAGCTTTCCCCCTCTTTTTAAATCTTCCCATACAATTTTCTACTTGGTGATATTTCTAGCTGTCTCCTTAGTGAACTTTAACACTATTACAAAAAACTTAAAAGAACATCACTCTTCTTCTAATTCTTCACGCCATGAAAAGTGCAGTAAGCTCTCTCTCCTAATCGATATTAAAAAATAAAATCTCCCTTAATCAATAATAAAAAATAAAATAAGAAACAAAACTAAAAACCTTTGAATACTTATCACCCAGAGAGGTAACTAAATGTATAAAAGCTTTTCTGATTACTAAGCCTTTAATGAGCCAGACTGAGCATCATATGGTACTTTAGGTTCAAAGGGAACTCTGGAAGTCAACTAGTGCAAACTCCTGCTCAATGCAAGCTCATCATGTATATGAATGTTTTAAAATAATTTCAAAAATGTTTATATCTACAGTTTCTGTACATAATAGAGCTAGACTGGTCTAAACTTCAAACAAGGAGAAGTGAAGATATTGAGTTATTTAACTGTGCAAAATGGTATTTTATTGTCATC
Source organism: Corapipo altera (assembly GCF_003945725.1). Classification (NCBI taxonomy): domain Eukaryota; kingdom Metazoa; phylum Chordata; class Aves; order Passeriformes; family Pipridae; genus Corapipo; species Corapipo altera. The sequence goes on along the minus strand of NW_020884898.1, from coordinate 4,747,376 downwards.
ATTATTGAGATTTTGTGCCTGAAATGTATTTTCTTTCTTATAACCACTCTGCAAAGATATTTTTATACATAGGATCTGGTTGGAACTTTATTTCAATGTTAAGAGAATTTTCACCCTTTCACTCTTCATATTTTAGCAGGTTACAAAATAGCTATTTCTGACAAAAGACCAGGCAGCAAAGAAGAAGAGAGAAAGAGAGAGAGGAAAATATAAATGCATGGGGAAAAGGTGAAAGAGAGACAGAGTTACAAGAAGAAAGGAATTAAATGGGAGTCAGGATTTCCATCCATGAAGTAGTGAAAGTAACTAAAGGAAATTCTAAATTGAGGCATCTTTTGTGCAATCTTGGCTTTGGTCACTTACTTTCTAAGATGAAAGTAACATGACAATAATTAGCCAGTGATAAGATTTCATCCAGAATCTGAAATTGAAAGTCAGACTACTGATTGACTTCCAGGATGCTGAACTGTGTTGTTTCTCTATTGGATTTGAATAGAAACACACTGTGAAGAGATAAAACGTCCTTCCCTAATCTGAGTGAGTTTTGGTATTATGTTTAGTCAGTTACCCACATGAGCTGAGGTTTTCAGAATGTTAATGTTGGCTATGCTGATATTTTCTTTAATTGTAGTGATTTCATTTATAAGAAATTCAATTAACTACCAGTCACACTTGTATCTCATATCTTCCTTCACTTTTTTCAGTTTTTAACTAGGTGTTTGAATAAGCCAGAAAGCGCTCCAAAATACAGAATATATAGGCTCTGCTAAACAGAGGTGAGGCCTTTAGATTGAGCTAACCACCACCTGCTGGCCTGCATACTTGTGGAAATTTTTATCAAGCTACAGCCCACTAAAACTCAACTAACATCACCTAATGTGTGAAAACCATTTATTAAAGCAAAAAGAGGGGAAATGGGATGAAAAACTAAAATCCTTTACATAAGTTTCCTTCATGGACAGTTTTTTCTGTAGTATCGCTTCTGGAAGCAAGAGAAATAAGAATCAAAAAAAAAAAAGAAAATTCCTAATTTTCTTCATTCCTCTTGGGAGGTGTCTGTATTTGCTTCTTAATTTCCAGTTGGAAAACACTCCCAGCACCTGTGCATTGTTTTCTCACACAGTGACAGCAGCTGCTCTATCAGATCCCCAGAGGACCAGAAGCTCTTTTGCAAGGCCTTCCACTGAAAAAAAGCCCATGGGTTAATGGAAAAAGGAAAAGCAAGAAGAGTTCTGGAATACTGTGAAATGGAGCAATTATTCTCTCACTCTCCCTTTTCCAACTTGATGAAAATATGTCCTATTAGACTTCCTAGCCATTTAGGTGATTTTGATGATGAAAAGCAATTCACCAGATACTTAACAGTCATATTAAGTATCTGTTAATGTGTTTTATTTAGTCTCTTCACATTTAGAATACATTCACACTCTTTTAATATGTTGTTATATTTTCATATGGCACTGGGAACGGGGATAGGTGCTGATCAGTTAGAATTATACAATATGTCAAGTTGGAAGGGATCCATAAGGACTATTCAGTCCCACTCTCTGCTTCTCACAGGATCACCTAAAACTAAATCTTATGACTAGAAAGTGTCATCCAAATACTCCTTGAAGTTATACATAAGTTAAACACATGCTTTATAAATATAATATGTTATACATAATATCATATATATTATATATTTTATATCTATATAATATATAATACATTTCTTACATTTGTAGTCTAACCCCCTCAAAAAAGAATAAAGCAAAAATTCTGGAGGTAGGAGAATCAGGATTAAGTTTTCTGAGCTAATGGTCAATAGAAATGTTGGTATGCAGGAGTGCCAAATATCTTCACTACTGAAAATTCTTGAAAACCAAACAGTGAACTTCTTATCTCAGGAAGCAAGCTGATCTGTTTCCCTTCAAGTTTTTTAAAGTTCTTAAAGAAATTTCTCCATGCCTAACCTTCTTGATCCCCAAAGCAGACAGCTGTCACATGGATGGATAACTGTTCTCTAACATAGCTATGCTGCAACTGGAGTGTACAAACACTCTTGTCCAAAATTCCAGCTCTCTGAATGCACTAAAACATTGATCTGACCTTCATACAGCCTATTTGGATAGTTTTTCTAGTATATGAATAATAATCAGAGTACACTGAAATGTAAAGAATGGAATTTTCCTGTCTACACTAGCTTCCTAAACCAGTCCTACATTCCTACATCTCACAGATTCATCTTCCCTTCCCCCACATCCTCTATTCCCACTGCTCACAATGGCTAGTAAAGTCAGGAGTGCCTGGCGATCTGCCTGGGAACTGAAACATAGTGTCAGTGTGTGCTTGTACTCTGATAAAAATCAATGGATTTCTGGGCAGAGCTTGATAGTTAAAAGATGACAAGGACCATTCCCACCAGCAGTCTGCATGTAGCCATTCTGCCTAGATAAGAACACTTTGCTGGGATAAACATGGCTTGTTTTTATCCAGCTGCAGTCTGCGTGTTTTTTTGCCTCAGTCTTTGAGTGGTACCATAAAACCCACTTTGCAGTCTTCTCTGCTTCTTGTGAAGCAGGGAACTTCAAAAGACACAGAGACACAATCTCTCCCCAAAGTGAGCATGAAAAGCAGGTAGTGGTTCCTTGGAACAGGTTTTACCTTGAGGTAGAGTAATAGAGCTCGCTGGCAGTCCTTTCTATTCCAGTGACAACACAGTTGAAACAAATTCTCCATTTAGGCTGAGACCGATGGGGACTGATAACCTGGCCCTTCAGCCCCTGGTTGAGGATGCTCTATTAGCTGAAAAATTTCTCTCTTTGGATGCCTGAGTTATGTTAGACAAGTCCCACTCAAAGAGTCTTCAGTGGCACCTAACTGAACTCTCATTTAGGGGGTTTTACAAGTCTTACCAGAATAGCTTCAACTTGGTTTCCTCCTCTGGATTTTTTAGTTTTGCAAGAAAGAGACAGATTGGCTTTCTGATTCTAAATCAGAAGGTTACTTGTTTAGAAGGAGTGAGTCATACAAACTTTAAAGGAAAATCTAGGAAAACAAAGATTCTAAAAAAACAACAGCAGGTGAATTTCTCTCAAGGCTGTTCTGAGGAGTTTGTAGTTCTACAGTCCAGTTAGACATTTATGTCTCTCAAGCATTGTTTCCTTAGTGTCAGATCATAAAAAATAAAACATGAAAAATAAACTATATAAGCAGTTTGGCAGACTTTGCAGAAATAAGTAGGATTCATGGCTGTTTGTATAATAAAACAAAATAAATCTTATAATTCCTTAGAAATTACAGACTCACAAAATTCCTGAGTGCTGAAATTAGAATCTACCACACACACAGCTCCTATGCTAACTAAATGACTGTAAATGCCAAATAAAATCAGTGGTTAATTAATTAAAAATTAATAAATTTAAATTATTAAGAGCTTTGAAGTGTGCTGAAATCACAAAAACCAGACCTTCTACAATTATTTCTCACAAAGAAGGCTACAAGCTGTTGCCAGCATGATTCTGCCATGCAAATATAACTGAGGAGAAATGCCTAGCTGCATGTAGGCAGCAAAATATCTGTTTATTGCCACTATAGTTAGTCACCTCATTTGTAAATATCCATGTATGCCATTTAAAATACCACCAATAACAAACTAACTTAAAACTTTATATGTATGTGGCTCGAGTTTTTCAGTGTATCTCAAAACACTGTGTCAGCAAGGTCTTAGACTACAGAAGCAGATGTAGATGTACCAGCACATTCTGGATGCCCAAATGTCTTTTGAGTCCTGTAGTCTGAAGTTTGGAGGTGCCACTTTAGCTATGGATGCAAGGCAAGCTCTTCAGTAAATACCATGGAACATTAAAAACAGGCTTTACTCCGCAGCACCAACAGCACCAGAGGGATGGCAAACCACTGATGATAGAAGAAAATTGCTTTGGGACATCTAACTGCAGTGCCCAAGTGCAAACCAGGCCTTAGCACTATGGTGTACCCTGGAGCTCACATGGACCACCAGTCAGAACCACAGAAAGCTCTCAGGATCCTGTAACCAACCCCATAAATCACACTGCGTGGACACCAGCAAGTGCTGGGTTATTGTGAGTGCACAGGTGTTAAAGCACAGACAGATGTTTATAGTGTCAAGACTGCCTGAAAGCGTCAGCACTAAAAGCTCACCTTTGATTAACAGCTCATCAGTGCCAAACAAGTATGCAAAATGATGAATGGTAGCAAAATCCCAAATCGTGGGAAATAGCGTCTAACTGTAATTGCAATCTGTATTTCACACACCCCCAGACTGTGAGCGCTCTCTGGATGGAGAAAAAGAGCAGGAAAACATTGCCTAGTTGTTAAAACCACTCCTATGGTTGTGCTACATTGCCCTCTGCCCTCCAGACAGAGCAGCCTTTCAGAGGAGAGACCAGGGCACTCAGCCAGACCCAATACTTTGGCCTGTGTTAGTTCCCAGGACATAGTACATGCAGAGAGGGAGACATGCAGAGAGGCTGTGAAATACTCTGACAGATAAATGTAGGCAGTAGATTTATTAACTCGTTTTTCTTTCTGAAAATTGTTGGCCTTTCATGATCAGCCAAAATATGAACCCTGAGAGTTCTACTACAGGGAAATTTTTCGCATGCTGGCATTTCTTCCCAATAGAGTAATACCTCACAAAATTCCAGCCTCCTGAGTTTTCATTTCTAGGGACAAGAATATTGTATAGGGTTGTCTTCTCAGTGAGCTGCATTCCTAGCTGATATTGCCCCATCAAATCGGTCAGCTGTCTCACCAGTAGAATAAAAACCAAGTACATAAAGAATACAGGTACATTGAGATCACAGTTACAAAACAACCGTATCTCATTTACTCTCTCCCCTGCAGAAAGAAACTGCTTTCTCTAGCAGCCCTGAAACTCATCTCTCCTTTTCAGAGTATGGCAGCATGTCCCACTGAGCCATGTTGATGTTTATTGTTTAGGTTTAATATCGGATTTGACTGAAGAACTCTGTAAACTCAAAGGTAAGGTAAGAGGTCTCAAAAACAAACTGAGAAGACTTTATTAGCACACTTAAGCCACGCATCTGGAAACTAATCAAATATACAACATTATTCTGAGATAATTAGATAGTCACAAAATACAGAAGCTTCTTGAATTTTCTGGTCTATAAGGCTGGAGTTTGTATTTTAAACATAAAAATTCATCTGTGATGAATTGGAACTCGAAACACAGCGCTAATTTAGAGTGAGGGAGAAGGAACATTGATGTGTACCACTCTTTTCCCAAGCTTGCCATGTGAAAGAAGTGATATTTTGGAACTTTCCTAATAATCGCTAAATAATTGAATGCCTGGCTTTTAATTTGGATGGAAAGCCCAGGGATTGAAAAATGTTCCATGTACATCTCATTTATATGTTTTATCATCAACTCAAACACAAAGTTTATTATTGGAATTTTGTTGCTCAGTGTCAGCCAGAGGAAGTAGGCACAGAAGTGGTGTTACAATGTGATCCAAGAGCTGGGGTCGGTCTTTGGTAAGGAAAATTAATTCACCTCTGACAATCTTACGCAAAAGTCTTCTGTTTCATTTGCATTCGTAAAGGCCACTGCTCCCTTAACAAAGTGTGTTACTGGGTAAAATAGCAGTTTCTCTTCCTACAGTACTTGATTTTCCTGATGTGAATGACAGTGCAGTTCCAACTGAACCTTAGTGAGGTTTGAAAGAAAATCAAAAGCACTTGAAGACACTTTTTCAGTGACTTGTTCCAGGCATCCTGGATGCAGGACTGTACACAATCAGAACAGGAAGTGAGGAAAATGTGGAAATTGTGAGTATTTTTCAGGCATAAGAGGGGGTACAAAGAAAACCATCATCAAGTAAAGTGTGATAAATTATTGAAATTATGGTTCCCCCAAAGCAGTACTGAAACTCCTGGGGTTCCCTAGTGAGCTAATAAAACTAATGCAGAAGTGAAAAGTCTACAGGAATTTATATGGTGCTGCTCTGTGTAGCACAAATGAAATTAATGGGGTCAACTCATACAAAAGCTTAATACAGACTAGAGAGTGAATAAATATAGATTAAATTTGGAAAGATTTTGATACCAAATTTTCTTTTTTTTTTATTTCAGAATAAAATGTAGTTAAACGTTATTTTACAGAAAATAGAGTTTTCTTATTAACTTTTACAAATATATTCTTCCAAGGAAATGTTTAAGAACATTAATTTGTTTAAATATTCAAACCAGTAGGATCATTTCCTGTACTGTTGCCCCTAGATTTGCAAGAGTATATAATCCAAATATAATAGCAAACTTTTTTTAAATTTTCTGACTGCTGTCTATTGTAAATATTTATGAATTTATATATAATGCTGTATAGAAAGGAAAATAATTTATCCACTTCATGGTGCAGGAAAATGAGGTTTTAGCTCTTTTCCATTATAACTATTATTTTCCAGGAAAATATATCTTTCTGTTCTTGATTTTCGATGATACAGGGGGCAATGAAATAGTAATAATCAGCTTGCAGGCAGCTTTCAGTGACTTCCTGTATTACATTTCAAATCAACAAAGTAATCATCAGGTATAATTCACCATTTGTCTCCATACAGGCTCCTGACCTTTAGATTGCCCGTTAAAGAGAGGAAGACCAGTTCCTATCCATGCTTTGGCTACAGAAGAGATTTTCCTGCTGTAGATACTCATTTATTCAACAGAATTGGCAGCCCAATTGACGTCCATCTGATTTGGAAGTTTCCTTCCTCTTTACTGGAATAGGAAGCACATATAATTATGGGTTAGTCCATTAATTAGTTTAAGGGAGTAGATTGGAAGGGAGGAAAACGCTACCTACATAGATAGAAATGCTGAGCTTGAGATAACCACTGAAAGAAGATAAAATGCTGTGTTGCATCTTGATGGCTTTTGATTGGACACATTAGCTGCCACAATGAGTCCAAATCCAATAACAAAAGGAAGTAAAATACAACAGCTCTTGTGGCACTTTCTCTTTCCTTAGTACACAAATTGCACGCTGGGAAAAAAACCCCAAAACATAGTAGCTAAGCGGTATAAGAATAATAAAAGAAATTTCTGTGTAACCTTGAAAATATCCATGATGCACTGGTGTTGCTGCTCACTTCATAGGCTTGGTTGCCAACACAGCTACATTTCCAATTTTTTTTTCCACAAGTATTGTAGAAATTATAATATACTGCACAAAGGAAGGAAGAGAATAGCATGAGTCACGTGATGTTAAGCAGAGACAAAATAAGCTCTACTCTCCAATACCAATTCCCACAAAACGGTGGAAGACAGATCTCTCCTTCGCCTTCCCTGAAACAAAATGAACAAATATTTTATATAATTTCTGAATCAAATTTTACAGTTACTTTTTGTTTTTTTCATTACGTTTCCAATAAAAGACAGCTCACCACTTTGAATAAAGTGGTGAAACCTGCATTGGATTATAGAGTTCATGATTGCCAAGAAAATTACATGCCAATTGTTTAATTGGGGTTTCCCAAGAGTAACCGCATACGAAAAACTCCAAAACTGGAGTAAATTTGTCAGTCAGATCCAAATGCTGTGCAGCAGAGGGATGCCAGAGAGAACTGTTGTAGTATAAGCTGCCTAGAGATTTCTGGAGAAACTAGTACAGAGCAAAAGGGAGTGAGCTTCAGGGACACGTCTCTTCTTTCTGTGCCACAGATGCATAAAGATAATCTGCAGTTTTGCTATTGTGCAGAAGGCCCTGTATTTAGGAGAATGTGGGATCAGAAGCACAAAACACAAGCCCCAGCTGGCACAGAAGATGTTTGGGCATATCCAAAGCAGGATTAGTGGCATGCTATTTGAATTCTTCAGTATCCCTGTGTGTAAGTTTTGAGGAAAAGAATAGAGATTAATAACACATTATATCTCTCTCTTTCCTATGATTTGGAGGTGTATGCCTCAGGGAGGTATTTTTCAGTTCTTTGTCAAGCAGAGTTCTTCACTGCAGGAAACAAGTGACACAAAACTTGTGTCACTGTTGTTGAATGTGAGTCAAGAGAAACCACAGTGCTCTCAGCTTCCTGTTTCCCCTAAGTCCCATTAAGTGAATCCCACTTCAGATGAAATCTGTGCAATTCAGTACCAAAAGTTAAATTCTATACACCCTATATACATATTCTATAAACTATGTAGGTGGCCCTCTAGGTTTTGGTTACATTTTGAACTGATAGTAAAACAAGAAATGCTTTTTTTAAAACACAATTAAATATAAAAGGAAACTACAGAGAAGGCAGGAAGGCAGTCATAACTCTATTAAACACATATGGAAGTGAAAGGACTGACCAAGTCTAAACAAGTGTTAAAAAAACAAAACTGATAGAAACGATGGTGAAGGCCAGGCCACATCAGGAGTGGTTTTGCTCTAGGGAGGAAAAATACTTTAGACTAGAGAATGATTAAAAATAATATGAAAGAGTAGGAGGAAAAACCTGTGAACACAGTGTTTTCAATTAGCATTCTTCCTTCAATGCTGAACTCTTGCCTTTCAAGGATTTAAAGTGTTCTGGCCCTATCTCTGGAAATGGTGTCAATATTTAGGAACTCATTTTTAAATGAAGGAGTACACTGGCTTCTCTGTGCACATTTCAGTACCTGACCAACCCATAGAACTCCCTCTCTGGCCTTTTGAAAGGGAGCAGCTGGTCAGAGCTGAGGCAGAACCAATTCAGGCCTTTCCTGAGGTTTTGCTTTGCAAATGATGTGAAGACCATGTTCTTCAGATTCTTAAAAAACAGACCACTCCATTATACACATATTTATATAAACATCTGTAATTAAATCTGAAGAACACATCTATCACAGAACAAGAGGTAAGTATTTTGAACACTGTTGTTTTGCTGCTTTCCTGGCTAACAAATGTGTGAAAGAGTATGTACACCGTGATCTGTAAAGAAGTTACAAGAAAAAATGGAATATGAATTATGTTTCTTACCATTAGCATGGAAAAGTATCTATATTTCTGTGCAAAACCAAGTGCAGAATAAAAAATACATTGACATGAAGAGAGAAACAAGAACAAGGTGTATGAGAAAAGTTTTCAGTGATGAGGAGGGTCATCACAATTCTTTTTCAAATATGTAAAGTGACATTGCAAGAAGAGAGAGAATAAGGTATCCTCCATGTTTAAAGGAATTAGGATTTGGTGTAACAAACATATATTGTAGCAAGAGTTATTCAATATAGACCTAAGGAGAGGAAATGTAACATTTTCACAGTAATTATTATGAAGTAATTTAACAGATTCTCTGGAAAGGATGTAAAGTTTGTGTTATAGAATATCTTTAAGTGATAACTAAATACTTCTTAATCCCACCTGTAGTCAAGGCAGTGGGATGGTCCAGTAGATATCTTGATATCCCTTCTTGTGCTACAATTCAATAATTTTCAGAACACTTTCCAATACTTTTATTGCCTTTTAAAAATGAAAAAGGCATATCCTTCCCTATTCCTCTTGTCTCACTATAGTTTTTTACTAACTAAACATCTCCGAGTAGCTATTGCCAATCAATTTCCACTAATATTGAATAATAACTGAAATCCTACCTTTTGACGTATAATTCTTTCACACATTTGAATTAGTGAATTGTATGTCAATTTTTCTCTTGCATATGTATGTAAGCAGAGGTTGGATCTTTGGATTGCAAAGTGAAAAATAAAATAGAGATAAAAATGTAGAAACCAATTAAAACTGTACTCATAATAAAATTTGTTTTATATGGAAATAACCTTAATAATACTACTCTCCTTTAAGTTTTTTGTGCATACGTCACTGGATTAAGTTAAACAACTTCCCAATCACCGTTATGAAAATATATATATTTATGTATGAATAAGAACCAGAAAAGAAATGAAAAAAGGATCCAAAGCCAAGTATTATTAGGCAAGGTGTAGATTACAGGGTCTAAAAATTTTGTAGCCAACTCATGTATTTATATTGCTTGTAAGTAAAAGTTCACATCAGGCCATACTGGGATATTTAACAGACTGTAGGTTGTCCTATTTTGAGATAAAGTCTTAGCAACTTTACGTTATAAAACAGTTGAAAGAAGACTGCATTCCATTCTAAAAGGTTGCCATTTAAGACATTCTCAGACACTTTTGTTGCTGTGTTACCATTTAAAAATTCAAGTACGAATTTGTAGTTTTTGCCTTTAGTAAATTTTTCCGCTGGTTTTAAGCAGTAGTATCTGAGCAAAAGTTGTTTTACGACTTTTACACCTGACCTCTGGAAAGCATTTATGCAGTTTACCGTTGAAAAACAGATAATGCTACTCTTCCCCCTCCACCTCACCCCCCCAACACAATTTCCTGAGGTTTAAAAGTCGTACACTCACACGTCTCAGTGCAGAAACAGCATAGAATTTTTCCTCCTGGTCTGTTCAGATTTTACTTATTTGTACACTGATCCACTCAAGTAGAAGGAAATTGTGTCCTACATGTGACCTCAAAGTTTAGATAAATTATTTGCTTCCTTTTCTGTCAAAGGCTAAAACATCCATACAAATACAAGCATCCAGAAGATAGCTGAGATCTGTACTTTATGTGTCTATAGCTCGTGGGTTTTGATTTTCATCTGTAACAGAAAGAATGATTGCAGCCTATTGGATTTTGAGTCAAAATCTGATCTCACTCAGAATTAAGTTATGCTTACATAACTGAAATCAGATTTGAGACTTATATGACATTATGTAATATTAAAAAAAACTAGCTATTTGCTTTACAGAGACCATTGTTCTGAGATATGTTGGACCCTTTTGGCACATGTGCATATCATGAGTTCAAAAATATCACTCTGAAGATACTCTGGGCAGCCTTTTTTGAGACCAGAACTGTTACAAAGTGCACTACCATCCTGTCCCAGGTATGCATAGAGGTGATCACTACACCTCTCTTTAAGGTTGCCAAAGCAATCACAGACCAAGCACATCCTTCATGCTTACACTGGAAACGACAGTGGGCTGTGGGAGTTCTGCTTTTATATTGGCTCTCTGACTTTTGTGGTGTACCTACCCTGAACCATTGGAAAAGAAAAGGCTATGTAGAATCAAGAAATAAATAGTACACACAGGACACTATTGCTTGTTATCTCGAGGACTACCAAGCAGCTGCAGTTTGGGGACACTTGGAGTGCTTGTTTCTACCAGTATCTACAAAAGCAACACGTAACCTTTAAGAGACTTAACCACCTCAGTTCTATTTAGATTAAAAGACAGACCACTTAGAGTTTCAAAGGAGTGAAGCTGAAGAGCTGATTTGAATGCATTAAGTAGTTTAGTTAAAATCCCAAAGGAATTTGGGAAAAATTTTGCGTGTAACCCAAGCAGAGTTTATCTTTGGGGAAGCTGGAGCATGATACACATGCCATTATTATCAGCTGAATAAACAATTTGAAAGCTTGATGAAATTTTGCCTGTGTTGTCAAATAGTGATGAAAACATAATATTAAACATAATTATAAACATAATTTAAATATTATGTCTTTCAAGTACATTTTATTAAACTTTGGACTCTCCCTAGTCCTAGGAAAATCTAACAGCCCTGAAGATAACAGAAAATATAGTCTTCACAATTTATATCAAGTCAGGTTATCTCAAAACACCAAAATGTTAAATGATATTGCCATCATTGGAAACCTCAGACACACAAAATCACAAGCCTAAAGTTTTCCATTTCTGTGCAAAGTAGTTCAGAAACTGCAGGAGCAAAATTCAACATTAACAGTAGTTATAAGGATCGCAGTTGCTGGAATAGCCAAACCTTAAAATTAACTATTTCTAGTGCAACCAAGAGCTGAATATTCTTGAGTCACATTCACATTATATTTCTTTAAACTAACTACAACTCACAGTTGCAGTTAGACCTGTTAGTCTGCACACACACTAGAAGGGAGGAGATTTTATGGCACAAGTTATATTTAGGTACAGTCTTTTCTTGATCCTCAATATAAAGTTGAGTTGTCCTTTGTCCAACTTTAAACTATTTTTAAAAGTAATTTTTTTGTGGAATATTTTGTGTCTAAACCAAAATCATAAAAAATAAACTCTGCTGAACAAGCTCTTCCCTTTTCAAGAGTGTGGTCCCAATTGTTCTTGGGTTTATTTCATCATAGACTTGTTCTTCTCTAAGAAAAACAAATCCAAAAAAGTGTTTAGCCATATCCAGTTCATCCTCTGAGAAGGAGGAAGTATCTGAACATATGCTTTAAAGCTTTTCTAAACACTTACCTTACTTATTACATGTTCCACGAATATACAATACCAACAGTCATCAGCTACTTTGATGAACATAGTCTCTGAGAAAGGTTGGACTTTAAAGTTCAAAGTACATTAGCAGAAGCTTTTGCTATAGCATTTTTTTTATTTTTCAATTTTAGGTAAATTTTAAAATCACTTCTCTGAAAAAGTAAAGCATTTTTTATTGTCTTCTTCTTAAATAAAACTCCCAAAAGGTAAAAGAAAGACACTTGGTGCACAAAGAGTTATTAAAATAGGTGTCAAACCATCACTGAATATCTCAAAATTTACCAAGATGCCTTGGTACAGATAATGTGGAATAAAATATTAACATTACAGTACCTGCACAGTAGATGCAAGATGGTACAAACAGCTGGATTTTAATCATTCTGCCACAGGAAGTAAGAAACTTTCCCCTTTGGTTTTAATACAGTCAAAATTAACAACTCTTTCGAAACATGAGTACCTATTTTCTTAGTGCTGTCACCTTTTACCTCCAGTTCAAAGAGCTGCAATCCCTCTTCCTCAGTCAGTTAAGCCTTCTTAATATAATGGATCTGAATAACTTTTATAGGGAGTATTTTCTTTGCCAGTGGAATTAAGAATTCCAAAATAATATCAAGATCTCATAGAACTGTTAAGGAGTAATCATAATGTTAAAAAGTAACCTGTGGTGCTGTCTTTTAAAGCTGTCTTATATTCAGTATGTTTAGAGATATGGAAATTTTCAAATCACTATCAGCATAGCAGGAAAAAACCCTGACTTCATTAAAATGATTGCCTCCTTTTTTTTTTTTTTAACATATTTCAAGTTCTTTTCTTAGAAAGGAGGAAAAATGAGTTTAAAAAAAAAAACCAACCAAAACCCAAAAAACACAACAACAAGAACAACAAAACCCACCAAAACCCACTTTAAATGGACAATTTTAGCATCATCCTGTTTATTACCACTGACTCAACAAGCCCTAATGAACCACAACCTTAAGAACATACCTGTTGCAAATTCCAGTCTGACCAGAAAACAAGATTTTACAAATAATCAAGACACAAGTATCGAGATACTTTTCTCCAGATGGAGGTAGAGTAAAGCACCTACAAGGACTTACATGAGGACAGTTTGTCTGCTATATACCAAGCTTCTTTACAAGTTTTCAGTCATTCCATTACATTAGCATCTGTTCCCTTTTTTTCTGTTTTCATTGGCTCTTAAGATCTCTTATTTTTCTCTGGACAAGATTATTTCAAGTCCTTATTGTCAATTTTTTATTAACACTCAACAATTACCTACTCGTAAAAATAGTAGCTAGAATTGTAAACTTGAGGAAGCTTATGGATCAATTATGTAATATACATTGTACAATATAAAAAAATGGCTGACATTTTAAACTTAATGACCTTTGTGGGTCCCTTCCAATTCAGGATGTTCTATGATTCTAAACTTCAAACCTGCTAGTGACTTTAATAAGAATTGTAGCAATTTACAAACTTTTAGGAATCTCAATGTTTCCATTTTTAAATTAATCACATTTCTTTTTTATTTCCTTATATTTCCTCGCTTTTTTGAATTATGACCATAATTCATGTATTCATAATAGTAAATTTGTGGAGTGATACATTATAAAAGAATGAAAACCCTCAAAATCAGATATATTTCTTTTAATATTTTTAAAATGCATGTAACTCGTCTCCATCGAAAACAGGTTTTTTCCATATTTATGTTATAAACTGTTTTTTTGGCAAAGATTTGGTTCCCACATGCAAAAAATACAGAAAAATAGAACAACTGTTTCTTGTCATTCTTAGGATCCATTCCAGTGAACAATGTTTAAGGCCACGTGTTTTCACGTCTGATAAAATCTATGACAGGAAAAGACAACAATTAAATTTCAGAGAGAGAAATATTGCAAATACAACTTTCAGACAAAAATTAAAACAAAAATTGTATGTGTTAAAAAGTTGAAATTTTGGGGGTGGAAAAAAAAGAAGAGATGCATTAAATTCTATTAATATACTAAGGTTTCCAGGTTGCCCATTTTCTTCACTTAGATGTCAGTGAAATAGATGAATATTTGAGAATGCCAAATCTCTATCTTAATTGGGTAATCACTTGAGAAAAATTTTAGCACAGTCACTATATTTGGTGCTCTAGTTTTATGGAAAACTTGCATTAAAAGTTTATGCAGCAAAACCTGTCAGAATTAAAGAAACCAATAAGAAATCATTTCAGTCTTTTTTTTTTTTTCAAATGCTCAATGAATGAATGATGTAAAAAATTTCTGCTGGTATAAGTAATAAAGGAATGTTTACTCTATTTTTCCCTGAAGTACTCTGGATTCCCTATAAGATACTGCAGGATTCTTAAGATTTGTAGCATACAGATTTTTAATATAGCTGTATAGTTTCTAGCACTTGAGAACAGCAGTTAATTAAAACTCCTTTCTCACACTTCATATCAAACTTCCGAAATTCTTCCAGTTTTGTTTAATGTTCTCATCAAGGAAAAGGTTTTAGCGAGGACATCTTGTCTGGGACACGTACCTGGAAAGATATCACTGCAGATGAAGCAACCCAGAAGGCCTGGAGACCTTGGAGAAGCTCCAAAGGATGGATGTGACTTGAGGATGGTGATGATGATGAAGAAAGGGATCCTGAGACCTCCAGCTCAATTCCGGGAAGGTGTGCCAAGGGGCAGACCTGAGGGAGGTTCTAGGGGGTGGACAATTTTCAGGTTGTATATATATCCACTAGTTATGACAATTAGTTAGAGCTATAAAACTGTAGAAGTCCAGTGCTGTATTGAACATTGTAGTACATTTCTGGGTATATTCTGACTTAAAGTGCTTTAATTAAAGACTTCTGTCTACTTTATCAATATTAATATTGTCCAGAAAGTTATTTTTTTCCATTTTAGTCAGCACATGGACAGTTTTTCAGTTATACAATCTCATATTTTTGTAAATTCTAGAAAATATTTGAAAAATAAAGGCAGATGCATCCACTGGTGCCCTAAGAAGAGTATCAGAAAAGTATTCCAAAACACCTGTCAAGGTAATGTAGATATTTTTCATACCAAGCATTTCATCTTCAGAAAATGAGATTTTAACCAAATCACACAACTCAGTCATGAGAAATCACAGCTGCAACTTAAACAAGAATGAAAAACAGGCATAATTTATTTGAAAATTAGTTTGAAAACACCATTTTTTTGGAGATAGGAAACTTAGCCCACTTTAGGCTATTTAGCCTTCTTTGTGTATGTTTAGAAAATGAAACTCGCTCTTCTTCATGTTTCTTCCAGAATACACGTAATTGGACACACTTTTCTGCCTACCTGGACTTACTGCTTTACATTCAACTATGGTTATATTGGAAAATTATTATAATAGCTTAGGTTGGAAGACCATCGGGTTTCAACCCTTACCATGAGGGGTTGAAACCTTCCACTAGACCAGATTGCTCAAAGCCCTGTCCAACTTGGCCTTGAACACTTCCAGGGATGGGGCAGACACAGTTTCTCTGGGCAACCTGTTCCAGTGTTTCACCACCCTCATAGTCCAGAATTTCTTCAAACCTAAAATTCTCCTCTTTTACTTTGAAGCCATTCCCCCTTTTCCTACCACTACAGTTCCTGAAGAATTGATGATCTGACAATTCAAGGCTGTGTTCACAAGATTTACTTTAGAGTCCAAATGCTTTCTCTGATGCCCATGGATTTCCTGAAGAATGTCTTTTGGAAAAGCTGAGTTCAATATGACTCCCTTCTGATGCTCACATAAGTCTGGTCTCATTCTTTGTAGTGACAGTAGGGCTGTGAGTAACTCAGGAAAGGTCATATACTTCTCTGTTAGTGTCCCAGTGAACTACAAGAGTTTTGAAAAAAACTGTATCTTGAGAAATAATATTTGATTATGATAATATTTCCTCTCTTTCTCTTTGCTTTTACGGTGTGCTAAATTATCAAGATATTTTATATGGATATTCTATTTCTATAGACTATTTCAAGAGAAGTATTCTCTATTTGCTTAGAAAGCCCATAAATTTTTTAATCCTCTTTGTCTCCAAAGCAGATGAAATCGGGAAAAAATCCTGAGATTTTACTTGTATAATTTATTTTACTCAGTATAATTTATCCTGGATATAGTGGGAAGAAAAAGAACTGAAAAGAATACAGATCCCTCTAGCACTTCCTTGGCATATGTATTACATGATGTTGCGTATTTTATGGCCTTTTAAAAATGCATAAACTCTCTTCTTAATACAAAAGGTATTTAGTACACTGCATTGTTCAGAAATATTTGTGGCACTGACCTGAATCCTAAGTTTCCTTCCAAGTTAGAGTTTTCAAGCCTTTTTATTTTCTTGGCTTCTTTCATTATATCCATCCATTATGACTGAGAAATGAAACAGTATTATTTGACTAAGAGGTGAACTTTTTTACCCTCTTGAAGAAACCACCCTCATTTTTGTTTAAAATGTGTACAATATAAAAATTCCTTTACACTTATATGTGGGGTGGTTTTTTTTCTTTACAATGTCACAGCTCACCAGAGCAGACTTTCACAAATTTCAAGTGCTTCTTCTTAGCAGCTGAATTTAGATGAAGTATCCAGTTTTCATTTCCATACTGGGGAAAAGAAGAGGAATAAAAGGTGAGAAAAGAAGGGGGGGGGAAAAGATGAGGGAAAAAATTTTTTCAGTTTCATTTAAACTTTTAAAGGAAGCTATCATTTTCACGATGTGTTAATTGAATAATGAATTAAAAAATATTTATAATGTGCCTTTACTCTTCACTGGAAACTGTACCATAAGCATTTTTGTTCTACTGACAGTGGAAAGTCTTTAAAAGTTGCAAAAGTAAAGGCTGTTTAGGGTATTAATCAGCAGAAAGCAATATAAACAAAGATTTTGTACTGTATCAAAGGTAGCTAAACTACTTAAAATATAAGATACTTGATGGGAAATATTACTATTCATATTATAATAATTCTTAGGAGTCCCAAGAGCAAGTCCTTGCCCAACAGGGACGGTTTAATACAAAATAGAATACAAAAGACACTCTCTAACCAGTTTTCAGGTAATGACTGCTAAATAATATCCTGAGCTTAAACCATGTGATGAAGGAGAGCAATCTAGCCACACCAGACACTAGATTTTTTCTTATTCACTGACTTCAGATTTATGACAGACTGGTTCAAACAAAATCTCCATGTCCTTCCCCAAAACTATACTCCAGTATGCGAACTCCAATCATGCATCCTGCAACAAATTTTGGATGCATACATCATGACAATCCAACTGTCTCAAATAAGAAAAAAAATAAATTAAGAAATATTTTTCATTCTAGAAGGTGAATATATCAGTAACTGCCTTTCTTTAAAATATGAAAACTATTAATGTTAATATGTTCTGCTTTGACAACTGCAAGACCCTCAGGAACCTTTGCTGAGGTTCTTGGTGCATTATCACAGAATCATTTAGGTTGGAAAAGACCTTCAAGATCACCGAGTCTAATCTTTGACTGATCATCACCTTGTCATCTAAACCAGAGCACTCAGTGCCACATCCAGTCATTTCTTGAACACCTCTAGGGATGGTGACTCCACCACCTCCCTGGGCAGTCCATTCCAATGTTTAACAAATCTTTCCATGAAGAAATCCTTCCTAATGTCCAAGCTGAAGACCTAGCCTTTTAGTTAGGGAAAAACAAATATGACTAGGAATCCTGACTTGCTGTGTGAAGTGTAAACATTCAGGAAGCGTGTCCATGAAGCTTGTATCCATTTGTGGAAAGCTGCTGAGGTTCTCTATCAGTATGTGTGGGATATTCAGTTCTACAGTCATTCCCCAACTTTCCTGTTACAGAGCTCTGACACAGTGCTTGGAAAGAAGGCTGATGATCCCAGCATTTCCAGACACTTGGTTGAGCAAAGACACCACAGGCAGCACTGTGGGATTTCCCTGGAGCACATTCAGGCTGGAATCAAACTTTACATGTTTCCAGTTAATGAGATTTCTGTTTTTTCTTTCATCTCTTTCAACTACTGGTTTCACTCACAGTTTTACCACCAAATTCAGTTGGGCCACCGTTTTACTTGAAGGGTCTTATGAGATTAATTATTGTAAAACCATTTTTTATTATTAGGTAATCCTTCCTCAGCAGGGAGGTTGGACTAGGTGATCTCCAGAGGTCCCTTCCAGCCCTAACAATTCTGTGATTCTGTGAGATTAGTCAAGTTTAACTTGGTTTGAATGTAATCAGAATCCCATACCAGAATTGATAAATGCCAGTTGGTGAAGGTGTATCTATGGTGCAGAAGTTCACATCAGTCATCAAACTCAAATCACAAATTTTCTCCTGCTTGCAAGAAGGAAATGCACTACCCACATGGATCCCTAAATCCTTAAACTCTGAAGTGTGTTCAGAGACAGGCACAAGTGCAGGATATTACTGAAGATAATAAAAAAACCCAGTGAGATTTAAATCCACATTAAACCTATGTGGTCAATAAATCATAATATGAATTGTACATCACTGAAAACAAATGAATGCACAAATAGTTCAAAATACATATCCTGATGGGGAGAAATTCTTATTTCCTGGATATAATAACTGTATTTTGGGTTTTTTTGCTCTCTGAGTAGCATAAATTTGTTATATTTGGATCCCAAACTCAGCATGACTTTCAACTTTTTAGAAGAATAAGAAACAAAACAAAGAAAAGTATTACATATTATTTCAATAGAGTACTGGGAAATTTCAAGGTTTCTAAAGTTTCCTGGTTGAAACACACTTCCAGTTACTAATGCTGGTAGTATTACTCAGAAAGGCCAAAATATAATTGTATTAAAAATTGAAAATATTACCTCAGAATTCAGGAAGGCTTAGAAACTTTCCCAAATGAACTCCTCTCAGCTGCTGTTAAAAGGAAGTGTGTGTTTTTAATTTGTGGCCACCATCACTAGTACAAGAAAAGGAAGCAAGTTGGTTTGGGATTTTGTTGCGTTTTTATTTTGGGTTTTTTTTAGTATATATGATGTTTTTAACATAAAGTGGGTGATTTTTTCTATGAGACAGAGTCCTTTGGGCAACGTGAATTCAAGTATCTCCACACATACTCTTTTCATTCACATAAATGTTGCAAAGAAGAAAAATTATTATAAATTCTGTTTGAATAGGTTCTTTTTTTAATTTTTCTGTGTCAGTTTTAGCTATGGTGAAAGGGTGCAGACAGATTATCCATCAGTCTTACCATTCTAAGTAAATGTCTGTCTTTAATATTCTCTGCTTAAGTCTTCCATGGTATTGGTAGTATTTAAGGACTCTGGTGTTGCTTTGCTCACAATGCTGCAAAGACCTCAGTTTGTTCTTCGCTGCATTTCTGTAAAAGTTCAACTCTGTTTCATTGTCCTGCTCTTTACTTTCGAGGTCTTTAGTGTCTCAAGACCACAGTATTAATCTCTTGTTTCTCTGACACATCAGAAACGTACAGCAGAGTTCACTATCCACAGTTTAGAAGAAAAGGGTTTTTTGGGAAGCAAAATTTATGGATTTATGGAATGAGGCCCTAAGGTGGTAAGAATCATATCAAACCTTTATACTTTTTACCTTGAATTCAAAAGGACAGCCCACTGCCTTGGACAGATAGAATCACAGAACAACTAACATTGGAAAAGACTTTTAAGATCATCAGGTTCAACCATCACTGCTGAGTCCACCATAATCCTTTCAGTGAAGAAATTTTTCCTAATATCCAGTCTAAGTTTCACAGTTTCCCACATTGCCCAGTAATGGTCATGGGACAATTGAGCACTGACACTGTATAACTTTATGCATAAAATGACACTGTAGGATTGCAAGCTGTCTGTATTAAACCACTTCAAGTCAAAGAATGATCACAATCTTATTATATGTTCTTTATTTAAAAAGAACTGTAACAAATACACAACAGTAAAAATCAAACCAAAACAGAACCCTGGAACACAGCATTGCTAGTGTTTAAAATACCATAGAAATCATCTGCTAAAAATGAAAGTAAGTATGCAACATAGTTTATAAGCCAAGGAAGACATTTTACAGAATAGCAGTGTATTCTGAATTTTGTTTACTGCTGCAACTTTGTGCTGGTATCGATACTGTAATTCATTACAAACTCATAGAAATCTACTGATGTGCAAAGTAATAAAAAAGTTATAAGCTTTTCCTTAAGCTGGCAGGCTGTGAAAGAAATACTCTAGAAAGGCATAATATGATAAGCATAATTTTGAGACTGCAGTGCAAATTCGTTTTTCAGTCTTTAGACTTAAATAATTTATAATATACTCAATTATTACACAGAAAAAATATAATTTGCCTCTGGTTCATCAGGGACACTGTGACAAAGTAAAATTATCTGTTCTTTTTCCCATGATAGTATTTGGCACTGTAGTTAAACTGGAAATGTCAAAGGCTTCTGATCTTGTCCCAAAAAAGTGATTATGAGTTAAGATTCAAAATCTGCTAAGTAATGTGTCCA
Organism: Corapipo altera; assembly: GCF_003945725.1. NCBI lineage: Eukaryota > Metazoa > Chordata > Aves > Passeriformes > Pipridae > Corapipo > Corapipo altera. Next base: position 4,726,588 of record NW_020884898.1, on the reverse strand, counting down.
CATACTGTGGCCTCTGGATCAGTGTTTTTTGCACTCTATCAGTTGCTCTTGTTTGAACTCTAGTACTTCTGTAAGTTATTCCCTCTTAACAGACAACAAGTCACAGGCCAACTTCCATGTCTGTTGTTAGGCTTTCTAATGGCTAAGTACTGTCACAACAGTGATTTGCAAACAGCAATTCAGTTTTTTTCTTTTGCAGAAGACAGAAATTTAGGCTCACCTACGGTATGGAAAGAGGCTTCCTTTGGGTTAAGATTCCTAAAGAGTGGGAAGCTTCTTCAATAATTTCATGATAAGACTTCCAGGGGAGCAGATAAATAAAACTATACTTCAAAGACCTGTACTCTCCATTTATTATTTTTGTGACCTAGAAAGAAAAAATTGCAAGTTCACGGTCATGTGTTCCTGCTTAAGAGAGCAGTAATACTACTTAATATGTAGTATTACTACATATTAGTCAATACAGTACATGTCATGTGTGGTGGATATCACTAGAAACGACATTACACTGTTCATACTTGAACAAAGTCCCTGTTGGAGCAAGTCCTGGAAGCCAAGAAGTTGGTAAGAGTACTGGAGCACTTCCCCTGTGAAGACAGGTTGAGAAAGTTGGGACTGTTCAGCGTGGAGAAGAGGTTTCATGGAGACCTCAGGGCAACATTTCAGCCTGTGAAGGGGCCTACAAGGAAGCTGGAGAGGGACGCTTCATCAGGAACTGTAGTGACAGGACAAGGGGGAATGGGTTCAAACTGAAACAGGACAAATTTAGGTTAGATATACAGAAGAAATTCTTGAGTGTGAGGCACTGGCACAGGTTGCCCAGAGAAGTTGTGGTTCCCCATCTCTGGAAGTGTTCAAGACCAGGCTGGACGGGGCTTTGAGCAACCTAGTCTGGTGCCCCAGTCCATGCCATGGGGTTGGAATCAGATGGACTTCCAACCCAAATTCTGTGATTCTATGTTATTTGCATACATCTGTTGTGAAAGACTCTTTCATACTTGTGTATTTACATATTTATGTAGAGGTGTGTTTGTGTTAAATATACTCATCAGCCAGATATTTTTATTCAAGTGGGCATGACACAAATAAAAGTGGTTGTGATCCAAGATCACCCAACATCAGTGACTTCTGAAGGTTGATGCAAGTTGCCTATTCTTCCTACCTGAGAGTCAGATGGGAAAAAGCTATCAAGGATCCCAGTGCTTCCTCTTGGTAAGATGCAGAGAAGCCATAGAGGCTACCTGAGAAGAACCAGTGATGTGTAATTATGCTCTACCAACATTCAACAATTAAAAATATCTGAAAACGTATTCAGGTGCAATCACAGATATTGCATTAATCTGAATCTAAATTATTTTTGAGAAGTTGTTACTTTTTCTTCCAAAGCCCATATTGAAAGTTGCGAATTTCAAACATACCTTTGTTACATTCAGGTGGATTTGAATATTTCTCATTTTTGTGAGAATTATATGGAAAAAAACTTAATAAACATGCTTAACCAGCTGCCATCTCTCCAAAAAGTTTTGATAGCAACTTAGACTGTTTCTTATAATCACCCATATGATTATAACTAGAAAAAAACACCTGAAGTTCACACTCATCATTCTCTTAATTTGTCCACTGGCAGCTCTCCCAAGGATGTCTAGAAGTTCTCTAAAACATTCAGATGTGAGGTGCAAGCACCCAGATCAATTCTAAGTCTGCTCACCTGTACCTTGAATATAACTGGATGCATAGGCCTGGATGATGGGATTTTTGCCTGTGGCAGCCCCAAATTTCCAAGATCTCACCCAGCAGTGATGCTCTTTTATTATATGCTTGTGAGGCACATTACTGACTCTTGTCAGGGCTCCAGCAGTCCCTCTGAACAGTCTTATGGTTTTGGAAGGTTATTTTATGATGCCAAGCTGGGTGAGGGTGGTTAGTAAAATGAGTCCTTCTTATCAGCATAGTTGCACTGTAGTGGGTGAGAGGCTGGACATAACTCCACCACGTGCACTGGCAGCCCAGAAAGCCAATTGCATCCTGGGCTGCATCCAAAGCACCATGGGCAGCAGCGGAGGGAAGGAATTCGGCTCCTCTGCTCTGCTCTGGTGACACGCCACCTGGAATACTGTGTCCAGCTCTGGAGTCCCCAGCACAGGAAGGACATGGAGCTGTTGGAGTGAGTCCACAGGAGGCCATCAGGTTGATCAGAGGGCTGGAGTACCTGTGGGGAAAGGCTGAGAGAATAGGTATTGTTCAGCCTGGAAAAGAGAAGGCTTTGGGGTGACCTAATTGCGGCCTTCCAGTACCTGAAGGGAGCCTACAAGGAAGTTGGAAAGAGGTAATTTTACAAGGACATATAGTGACAGAACAAGGGGAATGGGTTCAAACTGAAAGAGAGTAAGCTTAGGTTAGATATTAGGAAGAAATTCTTCCTTGTGAGCATGGTGAGGTACTGGAACAGGTTGCCCAGACAAACTGTGGCTGCCCCATCTCTGGAAGTGTTCAACGCCTGGTTGGATGGAGCTCTGAGCAACCTGCTCTAGTGGAAGGTGTCACTGCCCATGGCAGGGGGATTGGAACTGCATGATGTTTAAGGTCCCTTCCAACCCAGGTCATTCTATGGTGATTCTATGATAGTTATAAGCCCTGTGGACCCTGTGAAAATGTCAGCTGAATACTTATCGAGAAGAGTGGAAATCCCAGAGACCCTTCTAAATGCTGGGTTTTACCTAGGGGACACAGAGCATATGGGAGACTTCTGAGCACAGAAAGGCATTGCCTTAACACGTTCTGGTGAGACAAACTTCATGGTCACATACATGCAGTCAGTTCTTCTTCAGCATATTTTGTATTCTCTTCTTTTTTCTTATACAATAGCAGAGGAGTAAGCTCATGTAGGATAACAGTAATGCATTTCTGAAACAACAGTACATACATACATGTGATGATACACTGGAGAATTATCCTGCCCATAATTTTTGCAAAGGAACCACAATGCAAAGCTGGGCTATTTGTGGATAAGCACCAAATGAGCAGTTAATTTAAATTTGTCAGATGTTTAATCTTCCAAAGATATAAACCCTAATCAAATCAAACACTAGTGGAAATTATTTCACGGGACTCCGCTGAAGTCCAAAGAAAAGAGTTATTTTAGATTTCAACACCAAAACAATGCAACATTAAAAACCCGAACCTGAGACAGACTGTGAGTAAGAAATACTATAATGAAATATGTACAAAGAGGAAGTAGTGAATAATGGAAATAATCCGGATTTTCTTCCGCCATAGATGCAAACTGATAAGTAAAGCTGTACCAAACAAAGGGTTTTAGCATTCATTGCATTCCTTTCTCTAGTTTCTCCTCTGCTGATGGCAGTATATGTTTGGCTATAGATAGCTAATATAGTTAATGGAGCAGTTGGCCCACTTTGTGAAACCCGATTCAGTAGGGACAAGAGGCTTTACTTTGGTAACCTTCATGTCCTATGAATAACCCTCCTTCCTCTGCCTCCCATTCACATCTGCAAAACCCTTCTGTCTGCCTTTAAGTGTCACCTCTGACAGGAACCACCTACACACTCCAGATGATCCTCAGCTATGTACGTAGTTCCTCCTTAAGCAACCAAATAGGTCAAATTATTCTTTCCATCAACCAAAAAAAATAAAAAAAAGGTTTCCATATTTCAGCGTAAGATTATTACTTTTTGAGGTTGATTTTTTTTCTTACTAGTGCTGTATCTGCTTCCTTTAATTCAGTTTTGTAGTGCTTCTGCTCCATTTCAGATATAAAACTGACCAAGAAGAAATGCAACTGGATGTTTCACATTATAATTACAGCTTTTAAGGAAAACGAACTGTGTGCCCATAATCACCACTTTACTGAAATTAACAATATTGGATCTCTGGTCTAGTTGACCAGGTGATTTGTCAAAGGTTGGACTCAATAATCTTGGAAGTCTTTTCCAACATAAAGGATTCTGTGATTGTGATTTTGTGAAAGTAAGAGGACTCCTTTGCATGCACTTTCTAGTAGCAAGGGGCTTAAGTTTCAAATATTGACATTGAGGGAGGAAATACTTAACAACATCTCTTTCTCAAAATAAATTGAAACACAACAAACAAATAAAAAAACCCAGACAGAGAACTGAAACAGTATGTTCGGATTTTTATTCAGTGTTCTTCAAAGCCATAGATTGGCCAGCATCATGAATTCCCATGCTTCAGTTTCAAATCATAAATGAGGTTCCAAGACCAGAGTTTAATTAGGTAGTCACTGGAAACTGAGACATGCTTACCTGTGGACTGAGAAAATACAGGTCTTTAGGACACCACTATTAGATGTGAGGTGTTTGAATGGAAAGCAGCTGTAACAGTTATAAGTAGGATACTGGAAATGCAAAGGCATCAATGAGATGTAAGCAAATGGTGCTGGCATAGAATGAATCAGAGGTCAGACATAAAATAGGGTTACTCTAGGTGCCATCACATGACTCTTCTCTCCCAGACCTTCATATTCTCCTCTTAATCCTCAAAGCATTTTTCAGTCCCCATAAAATTTAATTGTTAATTTTGCAAATATAGTAGTTTTCACAGCAGAAGCATAAGCAGTGGGAAAACAAAATGGTAAATCATAAAAATGAGGAATCACTGCCAATAGAAAATAGATGAACAGTTATACAACATCGTTATTTCCGGTACCCAGGCTTTATCTACTTTTAATAAAGTATGTAATGCAGAGCTATTTAAATAAACAGGCAATAATGCACACATCCAGTTCTCTGTTATCCCTGACAGCTGTGTCATGCAGGTTAGAAACTGAACTGGAAAAGATTTTACTTTTACTGCATTCAGACTAGCTTTGGTTTGTATCTCAACACTTAGATGAGCTCACACTGCTTGACATGCACTTGTGTGTCTTGGTGCATTTTGTGAAGACTAGACTCACTCCTAGCACAAACCATAGCATCCCAAACCTCTTCAGAGCAGAACCTGACACATTTGTTCAACTGCAGATGGTGGAGAAAATTGTGTAGGCACACACCCTTCCTGCAGGATACGCCACTCTTTGTCACATATCTTCTCATAAAAAAACAAAGAACATTTTGCTGCTTTTGTTGTTTTTCCTGCCACAGCAGTACATAATAAATGAATCACCAGAATTAAAATGAATGAACCCCAACCTTTTGCAAAACCAGAGGCTAAATTAGTTTCTCTACCAAGGTCAGAAAGGCTAAAACATCACCTTTCATCTGCTCTAGCTCGTAATGTTAATGACCCTTGGTGGAACAGGAAAGAGAGCTGTGTAGCCTGACACACTTAGCCATACCAGGCAGAGAGGAACAAAATGTATTGGGTTTAGCCCAGGGACCCAAATGTACTGGAAATAAGCCTTTCTCTTTCTAACTGACAGCCACTCACATGATATTTCAACATTTCTGCTTCCACTCTGGATTCCAACCATAAGGTACAGATGTGAGCAAACAGGGTTTGGATTTGTTTTCTTTTTTTTTTTTTTAAGCTAAGCTAAGGTAGCGATTTGTTTATTTTTCTCTTTTTGCTGTTGTGTTAGTATATTATGAACAGAGCCTTTGGCAAAAGTTAATGCTGGACCTTCTTTGCACCATAGGGTGCATTTGTACCCTCATATCCAACTGTCAAATATTCTGCAATAAAAGAGCCCATGAAGCCTCTCTTGCAGATCTAAGGTTGTGAACATTCTTTTAACTTTTTTTTTTTTGCATGTGTGGGGAAGAAAGACTAGCAAAGGCATGTTGTTGCACTTAAGATGAAGCTACTTTTTCCAGCTGAAGCAAAACAAGGTTGAAATAGATTAATACACTAAAAATATGACATATGCAGTTTTATTGAACCAAGGATATGGTAAAACTCATCACTGACAACTAAAGCAAAACTTGTTTAAAATCTTAACCATGGCACCTAGAGTCACACATTTTTAATTTACTTTGGCTTTTATAGCAACTACAAGCCACAGATGTTATGTTGTTAATGAATGTCTGGATCTGTTACAGTCCCTGAAAATTATACTTTTTAACACTGTGGTGCTAGGATACATACCCTCCTCAACATGTAATGATACATATGGAATCAGCTTTATACCATCTCACAGCTCTTTGCCATCACACTAATGCTATTATGCCAAAGAAATCTCTTTCAGATGAAATGCATTCTTCACGTGTGGCAGATGCTTCCCTAATCAATATACTAAAAAGTGATGTAATGAAAATAGTGAGGAAAATCATCCATCCTCTCTCTGAGAGACGCTATCCTGGGAATGAGGGATGGTAGAGAGGGAGAAAACAGTCTAAAGATGAACAGGTCTTAATGGAAAGGTACACTGAATAAATTAATGACAGACTGCAGCAAATGAATCATAACCGAATGCTAATATGCATATATATACATACATACAGAGTTAAATCTTACTTTTTCAGGATTTGTATTTTTTTGTTAAAAATCAATATATACAGAGCTGCTTAACTAATTTCTTCCTTGCTGTTCTAGCTTCCTAATTCAAAATGTATTTCACAACCATCTCTCTAATTTCAACTGGGTTCTTTGATCTTCTTGGAGCTGGAAGTTCTCTTAACTGCTTCCTCAATCAGCAGCAGGGTATTGTGATATATCAGAAGTAATGTGGGGTTATTGTTAGTGGGCCTGCAAAAGCAGCTAACATAGAATATAAAAAAATAGAGCAATCTCAAATATTAACTAACAGAAAGCACAAAATATAAATTCCCCAATGTTCTTATTGCTCAATTCAAACATTTTACTTGAGGTAATCCCAGTCATAGACACTTTCTTTAAATTTTCATGACATCATATCCAATCAGAGAACTCTGATGACACAGAATTGCAAAAAAAGAATCAAAAACATCATCTTCATCCTGCTCACACCTAATACAAGTAATGCAACAAAAGCAGCGGTGTATCAGGGAATAGGAGAGTGGGTAGACCATCTAAATAAGGAGAATTTTATCTTCTAGGACCCCTATTTCTAGTGGGAGTTTCATAAAGCCCTTCCAGTCATCTTAATGTTTTATAAAGAATGAGGGAGGAGAACTAGGTGCTGTGAAATGGGTTGCACAGTTAAGAAAGGGTACCTTAGTAGATCAATAAGCAATACTGAAGAGAAAATGGGTTTAAATTTCTTCCTACCCTCCAGACACAGAACTAAGGAGTCACATTGCTAATAGCTTCCCACTGAAGTTTTGAGGCTGGTGATGTTATCTAGAGAAGGATCCCCCCTGGTTTCCTGGCAGGTGGCAGCTGTTTCATCATGTCCAAAAGTGCAAAATTAGCTCAAATAGTTAGAATAGCCAAACAAAAATGTAGTAACTTTGCATATAGCTAGGAATCCAGTGGGCAAGCTGCTTTCTTTGGCTTGCAGGCAGAGAGACGTGTTTTGTAGAGCAGCTTCACAAAGGAATTCATGATGATCTTCCCTGCAGGATACAGTGAAAGAAAATAAGCCTCAAAGCCAAAAGGGATGTAAATGGTGGCATGAATGCATGTTCCTCCAAAAGACTATAGAGTGTTAACAGCTGTCTGAGAATCTGTAGGAAAACAAGTGGGTAGCTTTTGGCAAAGAAAAGACCATATTTCAGATTCTTTGGTGTGATACATTTGTTTAAAAGAGTAATAACAATAAAATAACCTGAATAATAATCACTGCAATGATGCGGAAGAGCACTAAGATGGTAAATAATCTGTTTTAATATCTATTTAAATTACAAAGACCTTTAATGGACAAAAATGAATGTTATTTACAACTTTCTTGAAACTGCTGTAAGATGAAGGATGAGTTTACATTACTATGGGTACTAATGTAACCTTTTCCTTATTTGAGACCCTCATGTAAAGAAATCTCAAGGTATAGAGATTTAGAAGTGCACGAGAAGGATAACTTGCAAACACACTAAGACAAAGCATGAGATTTGGTAGGTCATATTATTTTTTGCACCACAGCACCCATCTGACGTGCTGTGGTCTGCCTGGCCATGTGCTTCAGTAGCTCTTGATTACCCCAGTTTAAATAAAGCATCTGTCAGTACTCCCATTAAAGTCTCCATCAGCTCTGAGCAAAACCACAGATCCAGCTGGAGTTCACCATGGCTCCCTTCATTTGGGAGCCTTTTTCATGCCTTCCAGTGCTAACAGATTACATATGGACCAGTTTAAAAGCCATGTGGGGTTTCTTTGGGAGCTGCCTCCACGCTGGCTGGGTCCCACTGCAGCTGCCTAGTTACAATCATTACTGGGACACAGAGGGACATAATGCAACTTCCAGGTTTAATTTTCATAGTGGTGTCCAAGACAACAGAGAGCAACACCTCTTTCCTTTCCCTCCTGGTTCTGGTTTGCAATGTCCCTGTGTCCCAGCCCAATCAGGGAGGGACAGGCAGGGGACACCAGGGTCTCTCAGCAGCACTGTGTCTGGCCCCACCAGCCCAAGGTGCAGTGTGCTGGGGTTGTCTTTAAAGGTAAATATGAGGTCAGTTCACTTTGTCACATGAAGGGCTCTTCTGGCATTTAGGTAGGGACTGACTGTCCAAATACAGCCTTTCCTTATGCCCGGGTGAAAGTAACAAACATCATCACCATGGTCTGTTAATGTGGTACAGTCAACCTCTCAGATATACCTGCCAGATTTAGGAGTGTGCACTGGCCACCATCTACAAACACATCCTAGGCAAGGTTTGGGAAACCAAGAAAGTGAAACTGGTGCAAGGGCCAGACTCCCTGGGAGCCCAAGAGTGTTAGGATTGTGACTGTGTCTTTGTTTTTTGCATGGATTATGCCCAACACAAAAAAGACAGTTTGGAGGTGCCAAAGGAAGAAGTGGGACACAAATATGCTTTCCCACTGTGAAATAGCTAGGCCTATATGAAGCACCAAAGCTGTTGGAGGAGAGGGTAAAAACGCCTTTAAGAAAGGACTGTTTGTGCACACAGCAGCATTGTTACAAAGGAATCCCAGTCAGGTGATTTCAGCTTGCTTTCTCTTGTTCTTGTATGTGTGTGGCATTGTCCCACCAGCTTACACCTCCCTGGTCCAGTTTCCATGGCAGGAATCACTACTGCTTATGATTTCTGTATATAAAACACCACATGCTTTCTTCTCTTCTGTTATTAGCAGATGTAATGCTATGGGCAAGCAATTACAGGAGGCAGAATTTTAACAGGGGAAACCACAATGAAACCATTTGCTGGGGGTGCCTGCTGGGCAAGACCCCCAGCAATGGGGCCTGTATGGTCACATGAAGTATGGAAGCCACTTGATGCTTTTATGGAAAATTCTGTAATTGCCACATGCTCTCAATGTATATTAGCACCAATAAAATTGGTTAGGTTAAATTTAGGTTAAATGCTTTAGGTTAAATTTGTCCATAGGAAGTGGAAGCATGAAAACTGTTCTATATTTAAGCAAACAGTAGGAGATTAGGCTGCACATTCTTTTACATTATTCTTCGTGTATGGGAAATTTAATGACAGGATTCCAGACCCTTATCCAGGGAAGCTGAGGAGTAGAGAAAAAAAAAAAAATCTATTACCCAGGGCATCAAAATTCATTTGATGAAAAGTGTTGCAGAACTAGAGCATACCAACAATTTCTAAAGGCGTTCCTGTAGAGAAAAGTGCCTTTTTTTGACCACTAACTCTTCAGCAAATTTCAACTCAAAGTTTTACATCTGCTTTTGAAAGCTACTGTAAATAAGAGTTTAGAATGGAAGCAATGGCACAGATTTAAATTATACTGTGATGTAATCATGTATCACTATAATAAACAAATGCCTGTTTCTGGAAATGTGCAGATGGTTCAGAGCTGAAGACAGAATGAGATCCATCATAATTGTTTTCCAGAAACCACTGCTTTAAGGTTAATGTAAAGCAGAAACCGGCAAGCACTTTGTAATACTGATTTGTTTCTGGTGATCTGAGGTTTTGTGTGCAAAACTCCAGTTTCCTTTGGGGTGCCCAAGTTTGGTTTTCATCTTCTCATTCTCACAGAAAATAGTTTGATATGAAAGGTGGTATTTAGGTCCTTGTATCATAATCCAGATCAGAAAACAGCTCACCACTGCAGTTGAATGCTCAAATGAATGAAGACAAGCTGGTTGCTGGTTCAGAACCTCAGTTCCTGTGACAGTGTTAGAGAGTGATATGCACATCACGAGAGGGTCAAATGTGGACATCAGAAATGCATTTTTATTTGACACTAATTATAAACATCAGACATAGAATCATAGAATAGATTGGGTTGGAAAAGACCTCCAAGATCATCAAGTCCAACCCCAATTCCCTTAGTTAAATTTGATATCTGCCATCTAAACTAGACTTAAGTTCCATTTTCTCATATAAGAATCCTTCTGTGTAAGAACTTCAAGATGTATTTTTTACTCATGCAGAGCTAGAACTTGGCAATCATGCTTTCGTTGCATCTCCATGAATGCAACCTCCTGTTCACCAACTCTGACAAACACAGTTTTGCCTTGCTCATATCAGCACACATCTCATCCATTAATGGCTCAGATAACCCTCCTACAAGTTCTTTGATTCCCTTCATGTTTGGGAGGAGGTCCTCAAAGCACATTTTCTTCAAGCATCTTTGCAGCACTCTGCTGCAAGGTCATTCTTTTTCAGCTTGCCATCATAAGTTTAAATATTTATGAGGGGAAAAAAACCCATTAAATTCTTCACCTGTCACATCAAATAAAAATACAGACAGAAGTATTCTCCTGCCAAGGTTGCAAACAAGAGCTATCAAGTTCCACAGAGTAAAAAGAACCAAACCAAACAAAGTTACAGCGAAGTGTCCACAATAATACCTCATACTAATAAAATTCTTAGTGTTTGAAATTATCAGCAGTCTAACTCCTGTATATGAAACTTTTTGAATCCTAAACTTTACTCACTTGCCATATAATTGCTCAGAAATAAAATCCTTAAAAACTAATGAAAATGGCCATGAGTAATCACTAAATACAGAACTTATGGTTAGGCTGATATCTCAAATATGAACCAGCTCCGACCGTGTGAGACCTTATTGTTTTTCACGGCCTTGGCTGAAAAGACAGATATATTTATAACACATAAAGGCCTTACTAATTATTGATAACCTGTTGTGCTAACAAGCATAAATGTGTATTCTTAAAGCATTACTAAGGATTATATAACATCTTGGTTAATAAGCAGATATATGGCTACATGTAGTACTAGGTTAAATATAATATTAGGTTGGAGAATTCATCATCAGGCCCCAGCATTACAGATACAACTTGTTCAGAAAAGTTATACACACACTGGAGTCCACATTGCACTTTCCTATACTTAAAAAACCAATATCCACCCATCATGGAGGTTGATTGCCACAACAATAACTCATATGGACTAAGTCACATGTCTAAAATATTTGTTTCTTTAGTTTTATTCTGGACATATTTTCACAGCTGGTTAAATAACTGATTTCTTCACATTTAATATTCTCTGTCCTCATAATTACGCACAAATGAAATGGGATTCACTATTGCCTAGCAAAACATGTGTAATTGCTTGGACTAGATAAGGTCTTCAGTGCTGTTCCTGCCAGATCAGGGGAGGGAATAGAACATTCAGATCCTCACTAGTACTACCATGGGACAAGCCTTGCAGCATTAAATACTAGACAGTCATGTAGTGAATTGTATTCAACCTGCCCTGGCTCCAGAGAGGACACAGCAATGCTGCATCTGAACCAAAATGAAATCTTAGATGATGTCATGATTATATGCAGCCTGCAAGATGTTTCACACTCATACTGTGTCCAAACTAAATACAGATGAATTGTGTACAAATGGATCAGGTCGCAGATTCCAGAATGAGTGGATATAAACTGTTCCAAATAGTTTTATATAAAGTGAAATTCTCCTCACATACTAACACGTGTTGGATTTTCTTTCCATTTTAATTCAGATGGGTAAGTGAAGAATTAATAAATAAGTGTAGCCTTTGACACAGGAGTGTTCCTGTTTTACGTGTGTGTATATGAGCTTCCCATTGTTCATGGTTTGCAACCTATAAGTGGAAAAATGGGAAGAAGTTACAGTACTACCCACCAGTTCTAGCAGTTGCAGGATCCCTGATGGATACGAGCATGGATATCTTTCCACATGGTCTCACACTGTAGCTCAGAGTCTGTGTTTGTCTGGACATGTTAAACCCTCAAAAAGTTCATCACAAGACCTTTGGGTGAAACAAAGCCTACAGGACTATCTAAGGGAGCAATTATTTTGATCATAATTATTTTTCTCAGCATTTTCTACACTTTCCCTGAGCGACCAAAGGGCCAGAGAACTAACAAAATGACCCTTAAGGGTCTTTTTAGGGAAAAGGAAGCCTACAACAACTTTACCCCTGAGTTTGAGTGAGAGCATAGTAATAGTACTCTCCTATTGCACTGGAGATGATGCTTGCCTCCTTGTGCAAAAAAAAATAATAAAAAAATACTATCGATATTGGCTTTCAAATCTAGCTTTTTCTGCCATCTCTTCTCCTTCAGTAACTGCTCAGAAAATCTTGGATCATGTCCCTGTGTAGAGACAGTACAGGCTCATTTGGTTAATGACATTTTCGCTGCACTAGTCAAAGAATAAATAGAAAAAATATGGTTCTGCAGTCAACTTTACCCCAAAAACTTTGATTCAAGGCAAGATATATTCCACTAAACCCTCCAACCATTATGCATTCCCAGCTCTTATCAAGATCCTGTCTTTAAAATACTGTAAAAACTGTACTGGAAGCATTGCTTTTCACAAAGTACCAGTAACATGTCAAGGTATTCTGAATGCAAGCATGATTGTTTTAGTGTGAATTAGTGAATCTGCCCCCACATGGTTATCTTTAAGCAGATATTGCAATTCTTGCAACACCTACCATTTCTAGGATACTTGACATTCTGTACTTTTTCGACATATGACAGAGAGAATGACATCATTTGGAGATGTAGCATCAATTAATCTCGTTATAGGTGATACTTGAAAAAGTGTTTCAACTTTTGGCTGACATACTTACAATCCTGTTTCCTTTAGTTATTTTTTTCAGTCCCTTCCTAAATATTATTTTTAAACTATGGGTTAAATTTACCGTGCCATCCGATACCAACTGCAATCACACAAACATTTTAAAAGAAAATTTGTGTTAAGCCTGAAACAGAACACCAGATATGAACACTCTTAAATATTTCCCTTGATCCCATTCCAATTACTACATGCTATACTTGTATTTTGCTGAAGTATACTTTCATCTCAGAAAAAAAAGGAGACAAAAGCAACATATGTTTTTGCAAGACTTTCCATATTTTGTTGCAGCTGCTGAAGGAATCTTCTGATATAACAACTGATGCTACAGTCTTCACAGAAAAAGATCTGCAGCCATATAGACTGTGTCTGAAATAGCATGCAGAAGGATATAACAGCTTGGCCATAAAGTCTTACTCAGATTGCTAAAGGACCTCTGCAGAAACACAACCTACTCAGTCCCTTACACAAGGAAGCTGGGGAACTTCCCTGGTACCTGATCCTCCATCATACACAAGCCTGGACTTTTTGCTCATTGTACAGCCTCAAAGCGATGCAAATGCCACAAAGATATTCAGAGGTTGACAGTGATCTTTTGAGAGACCTGCTCCATAGACACTACTCCAAATCTGGTACTTTTGCAGACGTTTCAGATGTGCTCTGAGTCTCCAAGTGGTGTAACTCATAGAATATCCAGAGTTGGAAGGGACTCACAAGAATTATCAAGTTCAACTCCTGTTTCTGCACAGGACAGCCCCAAGAAGCACACCATATTTCCAAAAATTCCTGAATGCATTTTGTGTTTTACTTTTCCTAAAGTGTAGATAGTTCTAATGAACGTTTGCACAACAGTCTTACCAACATAAGATGAGGAACAGATTTAATAAAGACCAAATCCTTACTGGTAGGGTTCAGTACAGCTGCTGTAAATTGCCTCACTTTCAAGGGCATTACTCTGTATCCTACCAAAAGGACACCTAATCACAGGTTTATGAGACTGTGTTTAGTTAAAGGTAAAGGCCAAGCTTTTTAATAATTCTTTCCTTTCTACTTTGCCAGTGATCTCAATTTAGCTACAAAACTGACTGCCAGAGTTGTGGAAACTAGTTACTAAACAGGGGTTGAAAAACAAACCTCTTCACAATTTAGACATTTCAAGAGGTGATGAGAGACAAATACACATATGCCAGTAGAGGATACCGAACATTTTTCTTCAGTGATTCTTGACTTTGGAGGAACTGGCATCATTCTCAACCAGTAGATCTACAAACAATATTCTGTACAGTTTGTAACAAAATCCTAATTTGCAATTTGCAATCTGCCAAGTACTGGGTGAGAGACAAGTCTCAAATGTTTTTTCACATTATTTCTAAATCTATCCTTGATTGAATTTTGCTTGCAAGATATCATTTTGTGTAGTTCTCATTCCCAGCTGAAATAATTTCTACATATTTAAGTGTGAAACTATGGACTATTGACAGTTCTTTATGTTATATTATAGCATTACATACTAATAGGGTGCTCATTTAAAAATGGTGTGGTTTGTCTACTGGGTGGAAGATGCAATTGTACATGTAAGTTATATAAGGATTACATCAGCCTTACAATATGTTTTGCATGCCCTTGGCAGGACAATAAAGTATTAGGCCCCATATATTTTGGAAAGTTTTGTTTAGTTTTATTTAAATAAAGAGTTCTAGACAAACAACTTTATAAACAAAGCATTACCCACAGAAATAGTACACTGCGCAGACAGTACTCTGTATCCTCCTTCACCCTCTCTTCAGCAGCTACTTTTCAATCTTCTAGTTGATCACACGAAAACATGGAAACTATGAGGCAGACTAAGACAAGGAGGCCAGAGTCTCTTGCAATGTGCTCTTATTTCTCATACTGTGGCCAGTTCCTGAGCCCACTGCCACCCACAGCAGAAAATATCAACACTTTCTGGGCAGCACTTTAAAAAATTCCCTAAAGGGGCAGCCGGAGCAATACCCGTGGATTGTGAAGAAGCTGATGATGGGCACTGCCAGAGCACTGGGACTCTTACAGAGCCTTCTGATGTTTCTAGGCTGATTAGTGTCCAATGGAAGCACAACTGCTACTCCTAAAGTGGAGTTTTTCAAAGACTACTGCTCACGCAGCATTCAATATCAATGTGATGCATGAACTTTAATGTATTTTTTGGAACTATGTTGATTCCCTAAATTATTACTGGGGGAAAAAAAAAAAGTGACATTAACCCTAATCCAAACTGTGATTGGAAGGTCAAATAGCTGTAGACAGTTTCCCTGTTTGAAATACTGTCGCCAGAGAAGTTTACAGGAATTTTTCATTGGCTTCCCTACTACCAGTTTTTCCCCTTTTGTGTGAAATATGAAGTTATTTCTATCCCAGGCAATTGGGTCTCTGAACATGTCTGAAAATGCCTAAAGCTTGAACTACAGTGTTGGATCTGTCCTGGTGAAACATGGCTATATCAGTGAAAACTGGGCAGACTTAGTCTAATCACAAACACTAGAGTTTAAAAAAAGTAAAAGTCTTTCCACTTCTGTAGACTGGGTTCAAACATCTTACACTAGAAATAGTGAAAACAAAATCTGTGCAATGCTGATCTTCCTTTCATTTTAAATAGTGTCAATTTTTGGCCTTTACAGCAAAACTTCTATCAATGTTCTGGATATACAATACACTCATTCAGTAAATATGAATATACTGCATATATGTGAATATATGTATCTGTATGGACCTTAATACTGTTTTCACTTGAAGAGAAAACAAACCTTTTAAATAGTATCACTGCAAACATGGCTGTGTTATCAATAATGAGGTCAAGTACAGTAACCATTAAACACAGGAAATAAACAGAAACTACTTAAAGAGCAAATAAAACACAGACACAGATTTCCTAGCTGCCAGATGTTCAAGACAAATATTTTTGCAACAACTGACCTCACACTTCTCGGTCATGGATGATTCAGGGACGCCACACTAAATGTACAAATGTGCTCAGTAGTGTAGTCTGAAATAATAAAATTAAGTAAAATGGACAGTCATCTGGACAGGAAATGCAATGAAGATCTAAATATTTTCTGCTTCAGAATGAGAAAGGTCAAAAGGATCAGTGCCTTGCAGTGCCGTGTAACATTAACTGATTGCTAGGACAAAGAAAGAGTTGGTCAAGATTTCGCTGCTATTAAATCAGGTCCTTTTTTTTTTGGTTGTCATCAAACTTGATTGTGCTATATTTTAGTACTACTGGTGAGATCTAGAAACCTGTAGATCACAGAGGACTGTGTCACAGGACTAATCAGAAGGCAGAGAGCAGTAATATGGGATATGAAAATCTCTAGGCTTTTCTCCAGACAAAATGTTTATGTTGTCTGTTTTAAGATGGACAAAATCAGAAGTAAATCGGGGATAAACTCCTTCTTCTGAGTGAAAACTGTATACATACTTCTTATCACACAGGAGAAAATTCAATGTTTAAATGTTATGTTTCATTGAAGTGTTAGTATAAAAACATTATAATTAAATGGAAAAACACTTCCTATCTTTTCATGCACTATCCAGAAAAGTGTGACAAAAAAAATTTTGATGCATTTGACCAGCAGAAGAATCTGCAGGATCTCAAACCACAGTAACTGAATACAGGGGCCTTGGGGTTTCCTCAGACCTTCTAATTCCACAAAATGCAACCAAAATTACCAAATCCACATAGTTATTCAGTATTAAGGTAATCTACAACCGTCATCTGTATTAACACAGAAAAGAAGGATGATGCCCTATTTTAAAGAATTGTATGTCTTTGAAGAGAAATTCACCTACAGAAAGCAGGGTCCTCCAAGAAGAGTAAGTCAGAGACATACCATAATTTGGTTTTACCTTATGAACCTGATAATTCCCATTACTAAGAGAGGTGTTTCAATGCCTCTTAAAGACCCTACACCAGGAATAAATTTGCAGTGATTTACCACAGTTGGACTCCACTTCCCCTAGCTGTCCCAAGAGGGACCTCTCTCCCTCCAGAGAAATGGAAAAAACTTGAAAAAGATTCTATGTTTAAGCCATCATAATCAATATCAGAAGAGCTTAGGTACTATGAATGGCACACCAACACATACATTTTTAAGACAAATATATTTTTATTTTTTGTCACTTCAGCAACTTTCTCCTTGTTTTCATTACTTCTCATTTGAGCATATTAGGTACCTATGGTGAGAGACTATTCTCAAGAGCTTGTAGCGACAGAACAAGGGAGAATGGCTTCAAACTGAAAGTAGGTTTAGGTTAGATATCAGGAAGAAATTCTTTACTATGAGGGCAGTGAGACACTGGAAGAGGTTGCTCAAAGTAGTGGTGGATGCCACATACACAAGTTTAAGGCCAGGTTGGATGGGGCTTGGTCTACTGGAAGGTCCACAGTAGCTGGTATGGGCTATGTTTTGGATTTGTGCTGAACACAGTGTTGATAATATAGAGGTGTTCTTGTTATTGCTGAGAAAGGGTTACACAGAGCCCAGGCCATGCTGGAGAAGGTGCTGGGGTTACGTGGGAAGCTGGGAGGGAACACAGCCAGGACAGGTGACCCTAGTTGACCCCTGGGATATTCCACACCATATGGCACCATGCTCAGCATATAAAGCTGCAGGAAGAAGAAAAAAGGGAGGGACATTCAAAGTGATGGCATTTGTCTTTCTAAGTCACCATGGTGGGGCCCTGCTCTCATGGGGATGGCTGAACACCTGCCTGCCAACGGGAAGCAGTGAATTAATTCCTTGTTTTCCTTTGCTTGTGTGTGTAGCTTTTTCTCTAGTTATTAAACTGTCTTTATCTCAACCCATAAGTTTTCCAGTTTTTACCAATTCTCTCCTCAGTCCTGTTGATGGGAGAGTGAGCAAACAGCTTAGTTGCTCACAACAAGAATAAATGCTAACAAAAGTTGACTAATTAAATTCTGAGGCCTCTAGTTGTTAATACAAAAAGTGGGAATTCTGTATAGAGAGTTTCTCCTCTTCCCTGTAAAAGGTGCCCTTTTAACATGAGATTGCATTTCTGAGTAAGTTGGAGTTGGTGTAGATTCGTTTCCAAGACAGTCTGAGGCAAACATTTTTATTCACAGAGACTTGCCATGGCTTGACAGTCCCCACGAACTCAAACAAATGAGAGGAAAGAATGTTGCTTCCCTGTCCCACAGTGGTGGCAAGTAAATGTGTATTTAAAGTCTTCAAAAGTGATCCATCAGCAATGTTGTACTACTATGGGCTTTATAAATAACACAGATAGTGTGAATGAAAATATGGAGTACAATACTTCAAAATTGGGGAGAAGAGTTTGTATTGGATAATCAATGTAACATGGTAAACTCTTCTCTAAACTGACACTATGAATTCATATTTCTATTGTAAATTCAGGCTTGAAGATTTGCTCATTTAGACAAAAAAATCTGAACTGGAAAAGATGTTCGATAATAAGGACAATTTAAAACCTATATTTCACTTAACACTTGCATTTTACCCCATTTGATATATTGGTTTTTATAGTATTTCCAGCTAGTGTGCACTTTTATTTGAATTCAACTCTTTAGCCATATGTACATGCCTATGCAAATAGTGCTGTTTGGTGAAAATTATTTTCATCTTTATTGGACAAAAAGTATTACAGGAAGTTGCCTCCCCCTGGAAATTGAATCCATTTGTAAATAGATGAACTAGGATACAGCCAGGCCTGAAAACTGTAAAACAAAAATCTACTTAGTAGAGAGGTGCATATCTTAAATGCTTCAATGTAGTTATCTGTTAAGATAGAATTCTTTCTGTGATGACATTCCATGAAAATAGCTGAACTTTACAGAATTAATTTAAATAACTCTGCATACTTCCATAGATGGACCAGGGTTCTAATAGAATCTGCTTGATTTTAATGAGATAGAATATTTGTTACTACTGCATCTCCTCCAGTCTCCCACTATAATCAGTGTCCCACTACAACACATTCTCTGTACTGGGAGTGTAAGTGATAGTTCTGCCCTCATGGTTTGCAGGCTACATAAACAGATGTTGAGGAAAAGGTACTTCTCATCACCATCCTTATTTTGTTTGTGAATTGACTTCAGAGGCAATTGGATCCTAAATGATTTCCTACACCCATAACAAAGCTAATAATTCAGTATACATCTCCTGACTTTTAGGAGTATCTAAATAATGCATTCCAAAGTAATTTCCAACCAACCAAAGCCCCAGAATTCCTGCAGAGGGACAGGTTATATCGAAAAGATGGCCAATGTTAGAGGTATTTTACAAATGAAAAATGGCCTCTAGGACTATTTCTCTGAAAGTTTGGAGAAATGTGGTGGGTTTTTTTCAGGAATGTGACATGTCCATGCGAAGCTTTAGGCTGCAAAACATGCATGGATTTTTAATATTTACTTTTATGAATACTTCCGGGTATATTCATAAAAATAATAAATATAAAAAGTTTCCCATGTAATTCTTTGGCTCCCGCATTTTTGCATTTTCTAAATCACCTTTTCTGAAGGAGACTTTTGTGAAGGGCTACTGTTTTTCCAGCAGCAGGTTTTTAACCGACACAGTCGAAAGGCAAGTAATTCCAAACATGGTAAAATCTGTATGTTGTATGCATTCCCTTGAGATGAAGGAATGAATAGGTAAAAGTGGCATTACTAATGCTGAGTCATTAAAAATCAAGACAATCCTAATGCCTGTTGCTGAGCTTCCAGTGTGTTTTGAAAAACTATTAACGGAGATTAATAAAGGTAATTTTTTATGAGTCCTTGTGGCATGGATCTATGTGAAAATAACTTTTTACACAGTATTTAAGAGGAAAGGAAAACAAGGTTATAGGAAACATTTCTCTCAGTGAGGCTCCACAGTTGCTGTCTGGGGATAGTGTAGTTCAGATAACCAAGCCATTTACTCCAATGCTGTATGCACAGAGAGCAGCTCATCTGATAACACAACCATAGAATGGTTTGGATTGGAAGAGACAAAGACCATCTAGTATCCACCCCCTGCCATGGGCAGGGACACCTTCCACTACACCATGTTGCTCAGAGCCCCATCCAACCTGGCCCTGAACACTTTCAAGGCTGAGAGGAGTAGGAGGAAAGAGTATTTCTCTCCACCACTTTAAGCTGTGACAGGAACTTATATCATATTTTCCATAGAACTTCTAGGGTTCTGAATGAAAGACTGAAATGGAACAGCAAATTCTTGTGAAAAAAAATCCATCAGAAATTTACATATCTGTAGAAAAAGAAAGTATTGATGCCCAAATAATTTTTAATCATATGACATTTAGGGAGCTGTGGAAGAAACAATTGGGTCATCTAAAATAATGACTTAAATGATCACATTGTACTGTCCTGATTGCAACTGATTTTCTCTTAGTTTCCCCCCTTCTCAATTTATACCCACTAAGACAAAGCTAGCTCAGGGTCTTTACTTCAACCACCCCCAGTGTTTCTCTGTTACTACAGTAGAAACAATGAAGAAATGGAAAAAAATCCTTTTCCCAACAGGTCACTCCCATATTGTATTCCGGAGGGCACCCATGAATGAATGGCAAATGGCCATTCAGAGAGTTGCCAAATACCATTAATCAATGCACCAATGTGGCAACATTGAGCTTTGTGACAGGCATGATTTAATCTATTGTTTGGTAATCATCCTCATCTATGGACATTCTGTAGTTCTTATAAACCCAAGAATTATTGTTAGTCTTTTGGAGCAGAACACTTCGAGAATGTCTTACTCAATAATCACAAATTGCTCTTTTCTTCAGTCAAAGAGGTAACCATTTCACGATTGTTTGAGAGAACAGATTCTGTCAGATAGACCTAACAGTGCCTGCTTTGTCTCACTGAATACTACTTTACCCCAACCAACCCTCCCAAACCTCCATGCAATCTTCACGTTGGAAGTTTCTCACTAGGAGCAGTGGATAATAATGCCATTCATCCACTGTCTGATTCAGATTTAATAACTGGAATGACTTACCCCCCCAATTAAAGAGCAATGCTACTTCTGCTGTTTATTGTTCCTGTGATTTACAACCTAATACCATAAAATACCCAAAAAACTCCCCAAACTTATCTCATCAGTATGCAATAGTTGGAGGATTACTTCATCTTTGAATTTATCTTCTGAATAATGATGAATTATTCATTTGATGAAGGAAGGAGTGAATAATTTTGTATGTTTCAGAATGTACACACTCAAAAATTTTTAAATATTCTGAATTTACACTCAGACAAGATGCGGAAATGAAATCCTCATTTATAACGTTTCAGATTGCAAAGTAGAGGCCTATGTAACTGGATGCTTTCAAAGATTGAAAAGTCAGCTACAAAAGAAAATGGAGAACTTGTGGAGTCTCCTTCCCTGGAGATATTGCAGAACAATCTGAACAGAATCCTGTGCCACGTATTCTGGGACAACCCTACTTGAGCAGGGAGGTAGAACCAGATGATCTAGTGTGATTCCTTCCAATCTCACCCATCCTATGATTCCATGAAATATCAGTAGAAAGCAGCAGCACTTGTTTAGATAATTCAAATTTAGCTCTGCATATGTACATTAGGAGACCTGACGAAACTGTTCTTTGCTGGCAAAATTAAATTATTTCCTCTATTTTCAATGGCTAATCTTTTTTTTTTTAAGTTGCTTATCAATGTTCATTTTAGTAATGAAATTCTTGCATTATTCAAAATATTATTTTACTTCTCAAATCACTCGTGGACATGAATTTGCTATCCACCTGGGATGCAAATTAGGATTGGAAAATTGCACAGTCCATCTTTAAGTACTATGTGTTTTTCTACTTAAAAGATCTCAGTTTTGGTGTCATTTACAGAGTTGCACTGTACACTTACAGTTTTTCCATATCTGGCCCAAAATGTTCTGCACACAGCTCATTTAACCTGCTGGTGTTCTCAGGTCAAATAACTGAGGAAAGCCAGAGAAAAAAACTTTGCTAAACTGAAAAAAAAAAATCATGTATTTATCAGTTTTCAGTCTCATGACTCAACCATAAGACATCCTGCCAACATAATAGTAAAGAAAATTTGATCAGGAGGCAGAATAATGTGACCTATATTTGTACTTTTAGAAATAGGTAATAGTTCTTAAAAATTGCATGGATTCAAATACTGTGCTTAGAGTAGTACAAGCTGTACTTAAGCATATAAAAAGGGTTTTTAACATTTGAACTTGAACAGCTTCTAAAATTATTTACACTGTTGTTACTATTTTTGATATTGCTCTCCACATTTTCTTCCCTGCTTCACTGATAAGCTACATCATTATGAATAGGAATTTGAAACTTCATCATCTATTCTAAGGATACTACTTATTTTACTATTTTATCATTGCTGTGCCAACTTGGTCTTCTTATCAATAATTTCTTTTCCCTAGAACAATTTCTTTCTGTTCTATTCTAACTCCTGTTGAGTTTAGTCTGTTTCCCTTTGTGGAACAATAGCTCTATAATTTCATGTGGAAATACGTTGTTCACAGGTTTCAAAACCGGGTGGTATGAACACCATGGGACTAAGTTATTTTAAAGGATTACCTGAGAACCTTTACAAAAGACACAATTTCTCTTCACTTTTGCACTCATACGCTCCAGCCCGCAATATAGCTTTTTTGAACACATTATCAATCCTAACCAGGTTTATGTGACATTTCTGTGCAAATTCGAAGTGTAAAGTCACAACCAAGTAACAAGTTTTCTGGGTTGTTTGACAAAACTCTTTAAATGCTGAAGGTTTAAAAGAATATTGGATTATTTTTTGGTTTTCTTTGTTTATTTATAAGAAAGCCTGTAATCTGTATTTACACTGCAGAACAGATGTGTTTCCTGGTATGCCCCAAAGCTCAGGTCCCCAGACTCATGCTGGTAGAGTCTGGAGGAGATGGAGTGGTGCACCTTCTCCTCTGTGCCCTGCATTTCCTCTGCAAGAAAAGAGTCATGGTGTTTTTCCATAGGTCTGCCAGTCCAGACAGTTGAGGACATCTGTGAAATGCAAAGTTTACTTGTCTTAGTACACTTTAAAAGGGAATAATTTCTTGGGGCTTCACAGATCTTTTGAATTAGCTTTTTCCTAAGTCTGGCCTACCTTAATCAGCACTGTTTTCTGAAGACTGGTGGTAACTGCAGGGATATTACAAAAAGAAGGAACAAGTACCCAGGACATCAATACATTCCATTATTAACTCTCTCTGAGATGCTGTGGGCTGCCTGAGGCAACCTGGGGCTGCTAGACCAGATTCATAGAATGGTTTGGGTTGGAATAGACCTTAAAGATCATCCAATTCCAACTCCCTTGTCATTGGCATGAACACCTTCCACCAGACCAGGTTGCTCAGAGCTCCATCCAACCTGGCCTTGGACACTACCAGGGATGGGGCAGCCACAGCTTCCCCAGGAAACCTGTGCCAGGGCCTCACCACCCTCACGGTAAAGAATTTCTTCCTGTTGCCTGATCTAAATGCACTCTGCCAGTGTGAAGCCATTGTCCCTTGTCCTATCACTCCAGGTCCTTGTAAACAGTTTCTCTCCATCTTTCTTGTAGGCTCCCTTCAGATACTGGAAGGTCAAAATTAAGTGACCCCAAAGCCTTCTCTTTTCCAGTCTGAACAATCCCAATTCTCTCAGCCTTTCCTCATAGCAGAGGTGCTCCAAGCCAGGACAAGCAGAAAATCTTTGCCTTACAGAGAAGCACCTAAGAGCCAGAAGGGATAACTAAGGACACAAAATGCATCCATTTGGGGAATGAAATAAAGCACACAGTGCTTCTAGGTCCTCCATTAGTGTCTAATAGAGCCAGGCTTTGTGAATCAGACTCTTATTGGTGAAGCAAACAGAAAATAGGGGCTTTTTGTTCTTTGAAAACAATGACAATTGCATGGATTGAGTTAAAAATTCAGAACTCAGTTTCTCAATTTTGATAGGATAAGAGGTAGAGTGGTCATGAAATTTTTGTATCTAATTATCTTTATCTGTTTCTTTCTTTTGTAAAATAGAATAAGTTGGTTTCAGTGAGACATTCCCTGTGATGAACAATTCTGATTAAAATAAATGAATCAAATTACAGTTCTAAAATGCAAGTCTTTATGAAGTAGAAAGAAGGTTGCAGCATATAGAATTGTTGGGAAAAGACAGATAGTAAGTTATTTATAATATCCAAAATTAATAATGTAACTAGATTGAAAGTCCATCATCGTAAGTGTCTTTTGTTCTGTTGTTCATTACCTTCTTTTATCTTTCATAGTTTTTCTAGATTGAAATCGGCTCGTTGACAAGATATGTCTCAGGATTTTTTCATGTGGCCAATTACCTGCAAATGCATTGTAAAAATCTCTCTCAGTGTAAAGTGCTGGATGAATACAGTTCTGCAAAATGCACATTTTCAAATCAATATACAAAATAACTCTAAGCCCTAAGGTCTCACAATGTTCTGTCAGACCATGTTTCCTTTAGCAATACAGTTTATTCAACTAATGCTATCAAAGCTTAGCACAGTCGCAGAAGCACAAGGAAGATGAAAACTCCTGAGTATTACTGTATTAGAATTAAATGGTTACAAATTACAGTGTCAGGGGAATTTAAGATTAATCCAAATGGATCTACCAGATACAAAACCGCATTCTAAAATAAACTGAGTTCTAACTCAGATAATTTAATTATAATTATGCTGACTTACAAGATCCAGGATTGTCCATAAACACAAAATATATCTGTTTTGACATCCATATACATTCTTCTACTGATCTATGTTTTTCTAAAAATAAAATATATATGTTTGAGAAAGCAAAATAACACAACATGCAATGGCATTAATAGTTGTAAAGGGAGTTATTTATAATCCTCTCCGTATTACAGCCTGAAGATAATTTAGTGATGAGTCAAACCATCTCCAGTGCAAACCAGGAATCAAATGGCAGAAGAAGTGGTTTTTAAGGACTGGAAAACTTTACATATCTGAAAAGTACTTCAAGGCCTCAACGGTGTGAATAACATTTAACTTGCAGCTGTTCTGAAACCAGTTGGACCAGTGACACATTGAGTGCTAGAGTTACCACCCTCTTCCCTTCTGATCCAAATTCTTTAACATCTGATGGATATCATTATAATGAGCCCCTCTAGACAGTTGTTTTGACTTAATTCAGCAAAGGCAGTGAAATATTCCTCAGTGGACCACAGTTATGTATTACGACTTATCTTGATGGCTTTGAGGTTTTACCGAAGTTCAGAAATTCCCATCACATTTGCATCCCAGAGAGGTTACACAGAGGGTTGGGTCTAGGCTTCTGCAAACTGCTAGAAGTAAAAGCTGTGACTGGAATTGTATTTCAAAGAGATCCAACACCTTCCATGGCCAATGGAATCAACACTGTCTGGTTACTGGCAAGGACTTGGGTCTCATCCGTGTGTTCCATTCTGCAAATGCAAGAGGATAAAAAATGCAAGTGTGTATCCCACTCTTCTCTCCATCCTTCTGGTGTAACACACCTTTTCTGTGTGGGTTCATCTCAGTGATGACCCTCAAAGAGCTCTGAACAGCCTCTAGATTTCCAGTAGGTACCATAGCACACTTTGACATTTGTCTCACCCAGTCACCCAGAGATAAGGCCAGCAAATGTCCCAGGTCATGGAAACGCAGTTGTCAGAAATCTTTACTGAATAAAGAATGCAGCTGGAGGAGGGTACCTGAAGCTATAGCTCTCAAGAGATGTGCTGCAGACCTGAAGACCTGAAAAAGATGGAGAATATTCGATCCTTCTAACAAAACAGGAGAAACTGGGGCAGCAGTTCTGTTCTTCCTAATTACTAAATAAATGTAACACAAGAAATTACACTGTGAAAACTGCAATGCCTCATATTCCCCCAAATATATACCTCTAGAGAGAAATACTTGTATGTGGGCTTATGGTGAAAGAGTGGGAAAATCATATGCATAATTATTAAGTTGTGGTTAATAAACACCAACAAAAGCCATCACTTCTTGTGATAACAGTCCTTTCACTACCTCCAATTTTCAAATTATGCAAAAAACTCCACTTCTTCCCTATTATGAGGAAGCTCTTGGCACTGGTCATGACACCACCATATATTCTTGCACGTTTTTCACGTGTCCCAGGTGTTGGTACATTTTAAACCTCGGAAATATCTGTTCCCAGGTAAGTTACTAAAACGTGCTGATTTGTTTGGTAAGTTTTCTAATATTAAGACTGTTACCATGGGTTGGGGTGAGGCTGATGCTTCAGAGTCCAAATTATTATGCTTTCTTAACAGGGTTCTTTTAAGAAAGAGAGAGGCATTTTTACTAAAATTCATCAAAACTTAAACAGGAACTCGTGAGACTAAAAAAAGATACATAGATAAATACACACTATTTAGTGGGAATGTCATCACATAGTGGATATTAAAAGATAACATAAGGAAAGGTTCTGTTTGGTTTGGGTTGGTTTTTTGTTGTTGTTGTTTTGTTTTGTTTTGGGTTTGGTTTTGATTTTGGTTTTTAAGAGTATAGTATTAGCTAACCTAAACCCAGGATAATACTGGATGATCAGAATATGGTCTCAAATTAGTTTTACTGCTTTCAGATCTGTGAGAATTTTGGTGCATGTCATGGGGATAATCTGTAAAAAAAAGAATAACCAAAACCCCAAAGCATCCTTAATGGTACTTTGGCACCACAAAATTCAAAGTTTTTAAATGTATGATGGTGATTATGCTGTGATGAGGTTATTTAATGACATATGTCATGTAAATTTAAATTAAAATTACTTTCAGTGTGGAGGAGACCTTAAAGGGGAAATTTTACCACAGACTATAAATTTTCACTTATTAAATCTGTGACATAAGGGTACTGCTTCTCCTCCCCCTATTTTGCAGAAACACATCAGGGTTTCTTAGTAATTAATCTTTTTTTAAATGAAATTCCTTCAGTGACTCAGTGGGATCCAACATACACTTTCTTTATAGTAATTCATCCTGAATTCATGGTGAATATCTCAAATGCTCCCATAGTACCCTTTTCTCCTCAATATCCTCTCTAATATTTTTAACTGTGGTTCGCCACAGATAGTGAAAGACTGAGTAAGAAGTGCTGAATGAATTTCTTTTTCATAACAGGAACAAAGACAAGTGTACAAGACTACTTTCAAGTACGTGAACATTAAGAAAAAAGATTTCCCCTTTAGCAAGAAGATTTTGGGACATATATTGAATCAGGCTGTTTCTAGACCAAGGCCTGTTCTTCAAGGAAGGAAATGATACTTGGATAACTCAACTGTGACTTAATGAACTGTCCAGCTCTAAACACAGGTAAAAAAATAGTATTTTCCTCTGGAAACAAGGAGAAACTTATTAGACTTTCTTCTCCTACAAAATGTGTCATAAAGACAAAAAGCATCTAGATCTGTGCAAAAACTCCTGAGCTTTGTTCCATACTGGACAAGTAAACTATTGAACAGATGCTGAAGTTGGTAACCATTTCTTTTTTTTTTTTTCCACTGAATTTCAAAGTTAAAGAAGAGAGGAGATATAGGGCTGACACTTCTTGCATGGTAGTTTTTTTCTTCCTCCAAATGGTAGATTTGTTTGGAAATTAAGAGTCCCTAGTATTCCCTTCCTTCATCATGACAAAATACAGTTTTCTGTTTATACAGCTATTTGCCATGATTTTCATTGCTGTGTGAGGAAGAACGGATTCATTTTTCAAGGAGCCAAGGACAGTGAATTTGTAGTAAGCTCCATGGATAAATTGTTCTTCTATAAAAATTCTATAAAAAAAAATCCTATTTCTTCTGGTGGTTTTCCAGATAAATTATGCAACTTTTCAAATAATTTTGCTGTGGAGATCTCTTTGATTTTAAAATATTTGTTTCCCAGGTTCTCAGTGCTTCTATTAAATCTTGTCCTAAAATGAACAATATGTTTCATTTTTCATATTCCTTTATTGCACTTATCACTCTCATACCCAAGATCAATGATTTCTTTCTGCTAAGGACATTCAGCATTAGTGAACTGAGTCTAAAGATCTTCTCTAACATATTTTTTCATGAGATGAGTGCCTTTTGGTAAGTTATAATTTTATAAATATACTTTTTAAGGTACTTAGAAATATCTTGATACCCATTTAAGCTAGGTTTTGTTCATGCTCAAAACAAGGAATAAGCACAGCAATAGACAACTTGAAATCAAGATAAATATTTTAAAAAGAGCAGAGAAAAGTTATGCTGACATTAAACAGGTGAAGCCAGAAACTCATCAGGCTGAAGCTCAGCATTATTATGAATCAGGTATCTAAATACATTTACAGCCAGTGATAAAACTGGTATATATTGCAATTGATTCAACTTTCAATTCTTTAAATGCTTGTCTAGTTAGAAAAATATATAAAAGAATTTATTCCTGGCAGTAGAAGGGCTTCTAGAGAACTAGATTTTGAAAGAACAATCTTAATGGACTAATTCTCCAATGAAAAAAGATTGAAATTGACCAATTGATTCATGTGATAAATTGCAGTTATTTGATTCAAAAGTAGAGAATACTACATGCATTAGTATTAAACATGTTGCCTCTATATTTGAGGGGAATAATAATGAAACAGGCACACATCTCAGCATTACTAAAAGAAAGTTCTCAAGATTTTGGTGGGTAACCGTCCTCCAAAATTTAGCTCAGAATCAGTGTTGAGAAGTCTATCCAGAGTACCTCCTCCTTAGCAAATCAAGGACTGTGTTACTGTTCTGCTTAATTTCAAATTTTCAAATGCAACATAAGTAATTTTAGATTAGGTTATAATTAAACATTTACAATAAACACAGCCACCTTATTATATATATCCGTATATCAGAACAAAACTTGATCATGAGGTCACTACCGATGAAAGCTGAATTCAAGCATAAGAATATAACTGGAAATCTGTTTAAACTCAGAAAACCTGGCTGATAGGTTTGAACAAAAAATATTGCAAATTTCTAAAAAAAAAAAAAATTTTACATGGTGAGAGAATTTTTCTTCAGGGAAATCAGTCAAAACAAGGTCCTATTCACAAGGTAGATCACATTCAGTACCAAAATTGTTCAGAAAGAGTTTAGACAGAGGACCTGATAGATCTAATAAATCTAAACCTGATAGAGTTTAGATTTAGACAGAGAACCTGACAGATCACATTTGAAGTCACAATAGTCAGACCTAGGAACAACAGCCTTCTTATTTCAGAGAAAAATTACTGTCAGAAACTTCTGTGCTAAGCAATGCCTTAAAATTAGATATTTATGAGTTTCCTATACAAGTTCTGTGGCCTGATGTTTCATTCTGCACAATTGCAAGACTTTCTACATGGTTTTGAAAAAAATGGTTATGGAAAATTTTGAGGATGGCTTTTGAGGTTTTGCAGAATTGCTAATATCAGTCTGTTGTCCAAAATGTTAAATCAGTGAAGCTGTGTTAGAGATGATTCACATCTTCAGAGAAAACATATAATGGGCCAAAGTCATGCTTGGTGTAACTCCAATGAATTTAATGGAGCTACATGAGGGACTGATTTTTGTTAATCTTGGATAAGACTATTCAGTTACATTAAATTTTAGCTCAAAAAAAAAAATAAATGGAGAAGGATAGCATTAAGGCTCGGAGCCTTGGGACCCACAGTCCTGATACCTCAAGGACGCAATGAGCTCATCTCTAAGGCTCGTTCATAGATATTAAACAAATTGACTTCAACCTACTCCCTTGGAAATGATGGCACAGTGGAACTCTCCACTCTGTGTTCCTGTTTCCTCAGTGATGACCAACTTGAGAGACTGGTCCCCACTTCGGTAAGGTGATCTAAAACATACCTGGTTCTTTTGGGAAGGGGGACCCAGTTACTGCAGGAAGTGATAGAACTGCTGTCTGAATGAGACCTGCAGATTTCTGAGGGCTGTTTGCTGTAGGGTGTGAAGGTTGCCCATCATTAACTTGCACAGTGTTAAATATAAACAAATTAGAAACTTCAGCTTTTCACCAGAACATGGGTCACGAAAATGGGTCATGAAAAGCAATTCACTTTTAGCACTAAGGAAGAGACATTGTTCTTTATGCAAAATAAAACTTTTCCTCCTGCAGCCATACTTCCATAAATGATAAAAACTTAAATAATTATACTTTTTTCTTTCTTTTCAATCTACCATGTAGACACTGAGAGGACAAGGAAAAGTGAGTGCTTTTATATATCTGCTAAAAAGAGGAGATAATGAGGGTGTTTGCTAAGGCAAAACATGCTGCAGCCTTTCACATACACTTTGATCAGCCTGTGGCAGGACAAACCCGAAACATTTACAGAAGTCCTTGGCATCTCAGACACCCTTGCTGGAGTGGAGCAGGGACTTTTTAATCTTTGGGTTTTTTTCTCACCATTCACAAGCCCACCCAGGCAGTATGTAATTCATCCAGACAGGAAATATTCCATTGTGTGGGCCAGATTACTTGGAAATGATTCACTTGTACCTGAGTTCAAAGCTTCTGGCATGAATCTATGGTACATTCTAGTCTGCAGTCATTCTTGCCTCAGACTTCTGTGTTCCATGCAAATAAGCTTCTAGAGCAAATCTTATGAAAGTTCAGTGGCTTCAAACTATTTTGGATTTAAAAGTTTCATCTGGGATTTATGAAAAGGAAAAGGAGAATAAATCTTTTAGGGGAGGATGTGCACAAAAAGGCTACACTTCATGCAACTGCCAATCCAGAAGAAAAAGTTTATTTTCCCCTAGGCTGCAAAGCAATATGAAGTCCAGTATCTTAACTTTCCCCATAATGATGTGTATATAAGATTACACTACTTTCCCGCAATCTTCTTCTTGGTTTATTAAGTGTTATAGAGTGTGGCAGTTCTCACAGGTGGAGGAAAAAAGATAAACACCACCTTCCCTGCTGTTTCTCTGTCTTGCTATTAATGCATGCAATGAAGGCATCTGTGAGAAGTCTATATCATGCCTGGCTACAAGTAGGAAATTATTTTTTCATTGCATGAAAATATTTGAGATCACTCTCTGTCTCTCATCTGATACTATTTTGCATCATGTTCAAAAAAAAAAAAGATCCCTTGGAAGTAGAGCGTAACAGAAAGGCAAGAACAGTAAACGATAAAAATCTTCTAAAAATTACTAAGTGACACAAAGCCTGTAGTATTACATCAAGTTGTCCACGTAATTCTCTGGGAACCAGCAAAGGCAGGACCTCAAACCCAATGTTCCTAGGTTATTAGTGGTTTTCTGCATCGCTAAACATGTCATGAAACACTTGGACAATGCTCTCAGACACACGGTGAGATTCTCATGGCTGTTCTGTGTAGACCGAGCAGTTGACTTTGATGATTATGGTGGGTCCCTTTCGACTCAGGATATGCTATGATTCTATATATTCAGATGTAATATTTTTGAACCCAATAGATTGAGGAAAAGTCTAGGGTCTTTTGACAGGTTCATCTACTGACAAAAAGATAGCATCCTCTGCACCAAAGTTGTTTTCCTCTTAGTAATTTCCTGTGATGTCTAGTTTATAGACCTATCTTCAGCAACTCAAGCTTATGTCCACTACAGAAGTGTTCTAAATACTTTCTTTTGTTCATTCTAAGTGATCTTGAGCATTTTTTTAACAATTCCAAACATGTCAGCAGAAAACCACTGACAAAACAAGGTGCATACTTTGAAGATTGAATACATTATACAGCATGGACGAACCCTTCCGTAGGGATCACAAAAGTTGCACGAGTTCACATTAGAGATCAACATCAGGCAGAAGATTAATACCAGAAAAATGGTACAGAATTGTAGAGGACAAATATGGAGCTCCACCTTTTATCCCTGTTTCCAATTTCCAACTTTATTTTGCAAGGCAGTTTGAAAGGAGCTGAGGTCAAGATGAAATTGGAGGGCCCGTGATGAAACCACGGGGACAGAAAATGCTTCTTCACTACTTTTTGGGCTGGTACACACTAAGAAAACACTCAACATTAAGAAAGGCATCTTGAAAGCAGACGAAGCTGCAGGGCTCGTGACAAAAGTCTTTCTTTTGAGTGTCATAGAAACTCTTCAGGGCAGAAACAGTATCCTCTCTGAAAAGCTCAACAGAGAGGAATGTCTGTCTAGGGAGAGAAGATAAATGTCTAGATTCAGACAGATGAGGTAGAAATAACCAAAATTATTGCAAATAATAGCAGTTGCACTCCTGTGGAAAAGTAAACAAAATCTGTACTGGTATTATTATTTGAAGCACTATAAAAATAGGAGAGTTCCAGTTAAAATGTGGACATATTGTACTTCAAGCAGTTAGTAAGGAGCTACCTGTGTCTCAGAGGATTTGTGATTCAAAAATGTAAGACAGATATGCAGAGGGAGGTAGAGCAGAAGCAGATGGAGTGAGTTAACTGTCTTCACACCCCAAATCAGTGCTGGGTTTGGAAACATTAATCTTGACTCCAAAAGTAATGCCGATAAACTCTACTACACTGCCTTTCTTACTGATACAGAAAGCTGAATAAAAGATAAATACTGTGCTGGCACTTATTTTGGATATTGACAATTGTTTTACTATCAACTGGTGACAAGAAAATTCATTGTGCTTCAGGAACTGAACTCCAGGAGAACAGTTTACCTTTCACCTGAATTCTCTTGCATTTCAAGAGGAGATGTACAACGATAAAATGAAGTCAACAAAACTTAGGTATCTAAATACTTCAAAGTCTAGAAAACCAAACCACCATTTCCACCTTTAAGAGAGATTTTTAAAGTCTTTGTAAAAAGTTGCTGTCCTTGAAAGCACCTCTTAAACAACTACCTGACAATTTCAATTAGAAGAAAACACTTAAAAAATTATAAGACTTTTTACTGTTGGAATGTTTGGGAATGGCTTCAAACCAAAAGAGGGTGAATTTAGATTAGATATGAGGAAGAAATTTTTGCCTGTGAGGGTGGTGAGGCACTGGAAGAGGTTGCCCAGAGAGGCTGTTGCTGTCCCATCTCTGGCAGTGTTCATGGCCATGTTGGATGGGGCTTGGAGCAACCTGGTCTAGCAGAACGTGTCCCTGCCCAGGGCAGAGGGTTGGAACTAGATGATCTTTAAGATCCTTTCCAACCCAAACCATTCTATGATTCTATGAATGACTCAGAGAACTTGGATGCAAAAATATGGACCAAACAACATGCTTGAGAAGCAGAGGGCTGTGGGATCTGCCATTTAGAAATGACTCTGTTTACTATGGAGAAATAAAAAGCACAAACATTTTTTCCACCTTTCCTTAAAAAAATGGATGAGGATCAGTAATCTAGCTAACTAAAGTTTTCAAAACAGCTGAACAGCATTTTCTGAAAACACATTCAGAAACCAAAATTGCTCTGAATAACTAGTTCTTCATGAGAAACTACACTAAATACAATGAGAAATGTTTGTTACTAGCTGAGACCACGTAGTTCTTGAAGAAAAACACAGTGGAAAATTATCTCATATTCTCACTTACTGTGTAAAAAAAGTGAAACTTTTGACCTAATCCTTTTCTCTGGTAGATTTGAACTTGTGCCTATTTACTCATAGTGATTGTTTAGATACAACTAGGTAGAAAGAAGCAGTTGATGGCCTCT
Organism: Corapipo altera; assembly: GCF_003945725.1. Classification (NCBI taxonomy): domain Eukaryota; kingdom Metazoa; phylum Chordata; class Aves; order Passeriformes; family Pipridae; genus Corapipo; species Corapipo altera. The sequence continues at coordinate 4,692,877 of NW_020884898.1, read as the reverse complement.
TTCAACAATAGATCTCAGTTTTAGGACAGAACAGAACAATGCCCCCTGTTATACTCCACATGCTTCCTCATATAATGTGTGTACTATCTTTTCCCCCTAACCTTTTCTCTGCTTCCAATCTTGACACAGTTTGGATTCTTTTACAAATTTGAAAATAAGAGGAAAAAAATTAAAATATTGAAACTGAACTGCATTATGGTCACATTTCTAAGTCTCTTCTCTGCATAGATCCATCCATTCTTCATTCCTGTTGTCATACACAGGAAGAACTATGCCTCAGAGCTGTGGGACAAGTAGACCAGAGAACTATACTTCTCTGCCACTTGTAAACCTCTGAAGTGCTCTTGAGATAGGAAAGGACAAACCAATTGGGAAATAAACATGTCACAGGAATCAGATGAGAGAAGATGAACAGACTAAGAGAAAAAAAACCAGAAATATTTCTTTTTCAAATATTTTCTCTAAGGAACTAGATTGGGTCATGGGAATCTGTATTGTCTGCCTTATCTGGCAACCTCTGGTGTGCTTTTGATAAGCAAATATAAACTGGGTTTCTTCCATGTGATCTGTAAGAGGGGAATCCTAATATTGATGACCATTATTTCCTATTAAAAAAAAAAAATTAGCAGAAATCCACACCTATTATTTAGAATGACTCCAGAGGGTGCTCCCATAAATCTCACAAAAAAAGTTGAAAGCACAGTCACTACATGAGGCAAATGAAAGTTAAACAGAGGGGAAGCATTTTCTCAAGGTCACAAAGGTAGCAACAGAGCAAGCTAGAGTGTGAGCTTGGTCACCACTGGCCAACTCTGACCCAGGATGAGGAGTTGGTGTGGAGGAAAGGAGGCTGCACATCTGCACAGCACAGCTGGCACTGGTACATGGGAAGGAGAATCTGGCTTTCACCTCCAGGAGCTTTTATTGCAAAGTTTCTCCATGGTGGACTCTTCCACTCTTTGACGTGAGCAATATGGTTTGAAGCCACAGTCTGGCCTCAGACTATGGGTCTAAACTCAAATTACTCAAATCCCATGAAAAGGTCAGAGACTCTTACTCACAGATATTGTTCCGGAAGAGGTGTTTCATCTGTTCAATGCTTGAACCAAAAGAAAAAAATCCATTTGGCTAAACTTTTACTGAATATTATCAAGGGATTATAAACATTCTACTTTAAAATGATATGTCCAGCTGCTACTTGTTAATTATAAACTGGGTTTTAGTGCTGGTTTTGAAAAATATACAATATGGATAAATATGCCGATCGCAAAAGCTTTTGTTGTCAGTTGTCACATAGACTGAGAATATTCATTTTTGTTCCAAGTTTGTATAGCTAGTAAAGTAAATATGAATCTCATATATGCTTACTTTAAAGTTTGATGGGAAAGTATAGTATTTCCTTATTGCAGGAAAAGACCAGTCAACCTTAGTGTAGGGGAGGAAATCCACAGTGTCAGTTGGCTAATGTAAAAACCAAAATGATATTTAAGAACACCTTGTATTGACCTCATTTTCCTTCTAAATGAGAACTGGCAAGAGTATACCAAAAAATCCACTTGCTACACTGTCACAATCAGTTCATTTTGAGGTAACCATTTCATTCCTCTAATAAGCTAAGTCATACTTTTTAATCTATTACACATTAAAAACATCTGAATTTACTGTAAAAAATTCACCTTAGTATTTCCTTTTGCATTCAGTTTCTTCTTTGGTTCAATTTTGATGACAAGCAGACAGATGGGAAGGAGAGAAACAAATACAAATGATCTTTAAAACAGACTGTTCTGATTATGGATGTGCTTGTGACTAAGGTATTTGACTGAAACTCAGTTTCTTGTTCAGTTCTTGGCTCTGCTGTGCACCTCCTGCATGAAATTGTACAGGTCACAGGATTTATCTCAGTTTCTTGGTCTGAAAAATGGAAGTAATCTTTATTTTACTGTGATTTGGTCAGGATAGTTTCACTTACAGTTGAAGGCATCACACATGCACCTGGATGAAAAGAAGTATCCCCAGTCTCATCACCATGTGGAACGTGCTTAATCTCAGCAATGTTTATGTTAAGTTTTTAAGAAATTGTTCTCAAATTCCTGTAAGTCTTGTGCTGACTATGGACATCCTATCTAATATGGAAACTGAACCAAATTGCTTGTTTTATGACTTTTAATCAGACAGCAGACAGAAACAACATATGGTAACAAGCTAAGAATCAGAATTCTCCTTGCAAATATTTGGAATAACCTTACATTGAGAAAATGCACCCTTTTGTAACCAGATGGCAAACAAAAACAAGAGAAAGGCATCTTGCAATGAGTATTACCTTAGCAAAACCATTCCTATCTTCAGCAGTGGGCCAGCTGTGTTGCATGTAGCTGCAGGAGATCTCAGGGCTGAGCTCCAGCTCTGGAATTATTGATGTTGTCCTAGGCTGGAAAATATACTCCAAATAAGTAAAAGCTTCTGTACCCCTAACAGATCTCTTCATTCTTTTGAAAGCTCATAGTCTGTACTCAGTGTCAGCCACTCAATCCCACTTCATATGCAGTGCGAAACAGATTCAAGAACTCTCACTGTCCTCTCAGAAACAAACATAGTTTCAGAAAAAATTAAAATTCAGTGATAGCAAACAAACAAAATCATGAGATTAAATCAGTTCTAAATTAATGCCCTACCAGTGGGATGTTATGAATAGGTAAAAAAAAAGCCATGGTATTTTGCAGGAATTTTATAGGTAAAGTTCCTGTGAGTGTCAGATTCGGCTGCTTAAATAAGGTCTCCTGATACACCCCCATTTAAGTACAACAAGCCTTTCATATTTGAAACTCCTTTGACCAAAAGTCTCATCATTTCACTTTTAATTTTATGTATTTACATCATAATATGTTTGCATAGATATCTTTCTTTTTTCATCTCATGTGGAGAAACATTTCAAAGCTGCACATTCATAGCCTGGTTTTCATTTGTTTAACCACACTGAACATTTTAGTCCAGCACACCTGCAAGTTAATGGCTGTCTAGAGATTGGAATTTCATTTAAGACAACAATCCGAGTGCCCTGGCCTTCTCGTGCCTCTAAAACACACATGCTGAGCTTGAAAAAATAGCTGTAAATGTGCTGAAAGGAAATTGTAGAATGCTCATTCCCCCACCTCCTCCTCAGTGCCCCAGTCCATGGTACTATGGTAAATAGCAGCAAGGCAGACTGGGAAATTCCTCTGCAAATGCTAACCTGAGGCTCATATTAAACCCTAACACTGGTCATTACCAGGCAAGGCCACTGAGGACTGCACTGGTGGGTGTGAGAAAATTCCCAGAGCCCTGATTTATTGCAAGGACTAGCGCAGCTTATTCCTGAGATTTGGCAACAAGGGGACCTGTCAGCATTAGAAATACTTGGTGCCTTTTTTCTGGTATTAAAGGACTTAGATGTGGCAAGCGACATCTGATATCTGTCACATAGACTGTAAAACATCCAGCCATTTTCAATTATTTCACCTGACCTAGCATTGACACAGCACTATTAACAATATTGTGAGACACAGGAAGCTCTATTCAAAATCTTTATAGGCATCGGATGGATGACTTTCGTTGTCGGCAGGAAGTTCTCTAAAATTCACAAACCTTAACTGGAAATCCACTGTTCATTTAAACTGCCAAATATATAATACTTATTTCCTCTTCCTTTTTGAGAAGTACTTAAATATTCTTAAGATTTAAGGAATTCAATCATCGAAATGTTTCAATATTAAAGCACAAATCTCCTCTCCCAAAGACACAGAAAAAACACTGCTGTGTATTGTGCAATCTTGCATTTATATAGTGAGCACCAGATCTAAATATCTGTCCCAGTACTCCAGGGTTTCTGAATAGTTTACCTTTCAAAAATGTGAAATTAAGCTAATGTTTTCACTCCCAGTTTCCCACAATAGTGACCATTATTGCTTCTGTCAGGTCAAAAATCACTTCACGTCAATGGTTTTGCCAATTTTTTACTCTCATTTTTAAGTTTTCTACACCAGTCAAGGCCCCTTAAGGCATGATTTGGTTCTCAGCTTTCAATCAACATAAATTCTAGACAAGATGTAGGAAAGCAAATGCCAGTTGCATTGTTAGATGTCTCCTTTCTTAGTAAAGAAGTTGATTAAACTCTTGTACAGCTATTAGACAGATAAAGGTAAAAGAGAGAACTTCCAGTAGATGTTTAATTTCTTCAGGATTTAATTTCTTCCTACATCAGGGTAATGACTCCTCTGCCTCTTTTCCTTCCAGATCTAATCAGAAATAACATATTTTATTAAAAAATTACCCAAATAAAAGAGTTTTCTTAGATAACCAAGGTTTTACTTTCGTCTAGATGACTGTTCATTTTTTGCTCAAGTAAAATTATTTGACTACTGAAAGCACTTAACAGACTATCCCACAAACTTTATGTTTTGTAAAGATTAGCTACTTTTGGAAGTTCATATTTGAGTTAATTTTAAAATAGGGTTGAATAGTGCAGTGGTGAAAGGTAAAACATTTTATGCACAAACATATTTTATGGATTATTTGTTATAGAGTGCTGTTAAATACAATTATAAAAATAAGTAAACAGAACACCCTGGATTTCTGCCTTGGGGTATGTTTACATTAGTATGTAAACATTTTATCCCATAACTCTAAAGCACAGAAAAAAATTAAAGATGACCCATACAGGTAGTAAAATAAAAGTTTTTGTGGTAAACAGCGGAAGTGCTGTGTTGTGGCACAGGGAAAAATGCACAAGAGAAAGATAGACTTTTTTCCTCTTAAGTAATTTTTTTTTCTCCTAATTGATTTTACTTTGAAAAAACCCACATTAACTTCTACGTTTCGATTATATAATTTATAGAAAAGTGTTTAATTTAGCATTTCAAAGCAGAATAGTCTCTAAACCTACTGGCAAGAAAATAAATAAATAAATAAAAAGGATTTGATAAATAAATAGTATTACTGTAGAAGCTTTATAGTGTATTGGGGTTTATCCAGGAAACATTTCATGTGCATTAACTCCACAGAAAAAAACAAAGGGAGAACATAAACAAATCTAGTGGGAAGTGGCCCTGGCAGCAGATGAGCACACTAGAGACTCAACACTGTCATTCTTATGCTCACTGGTTAGAGACTTTTTGTTTTTAAAACCACTTTATTTATTTTTCCTCAGTAACAAACTATATCAACAGTTACTAGGGGAAACTTTACAGGAAGTGGTGATCACAAGTCTCTGTTACGAATTGGACCATGAGGATTGTAGCTCATCAAGCTTTCTTGAAGATGAGGAACGATCTGACACTGTAGGAGGTTGGTCATAGGTGCTGTGGGAATAAGAAGGTGACATGACATCTACCATAGTGTGTAAAGTCTATGAATTGCCAACACGATCTGCTTCAAAAGATGTAGAAACCTGTATAATTCTATAAATGACAACTCACAGAGAAACCAACTTTACTACAAACAATCAATTCCAATCTATTTGTTTAGCGAGTGATCTGAATTTGGCCTTAGACCTGTGGTGATAAAATTTAGATTAAAACATTCAAACGTTCCATATTGACACAGAATAGCTCCCTTTAATTTCCAAGAAAGATGAAGGAAAATATATCCATCACCTTTGCAATAATAAAAAAAAAAATCTGTTAGCAAATTTACGCTGGAGTATATTAAAAAATTTGAGAAAAGAACACAAAAATCTACTTCCCCAATAGCATACTTGAACAGGAATGGGGACTAAAAATCAGGAACTTAAAAGCTTATTTTTTTCCTTTTTCTAATTTTAAGAGCACTGAAATGCTATTTCTCTAAACCAAATGAAGTTAAAATGACCATTAATACCTAATTGTCCTAAATTCTGTCAGACACAAGTATCTGGAACACCAGCTTTCCAAATAAAGTACAGAATAGGATTTTAAAGCTAGCCTGGAGCTGAAAGGAGGCTTACATGCACTGAATATCCATACATCTCTCTAATGAGACTTTTTTACTGCACAATAAATCTTAAAACAGTTTGTATATGTACTGCAATTGCAGTATGACTCAAACAGCATTAATCAAGTGTTATGGTAACCTTACTTTAAAGTACAAACCCAGTCAAACCTTTCTATCACTGTACTTCATTTCTTACCAAGTTTCTTTTAATAGGAAGGATTTTAGGATGTCCTGTGCATTTGCTTTTCTTATAAAAATGTCAAATCTCCAAGTGTACCTACATACTCGGAATTCTTTACTGTGTTTTCTGCTGTGTGCCAGTAGTTGACATCATTTCTGCTTTGTTTGAACAGCTGGTCTTCGCCCAGCTCCAAGAGTTCAGAGGTACAATCTAGGCCAAGACCTCACTCTTCATAAAGAAGAAATACAGAGCACAAGGAAATAGGATGTATCTACAAATATCCATGTCACTTCCCACGAGGGGTAAGCTTGTTAAATTAAAGGTTTCCTACTGCTTTGCTAACGCAGATTTCATTGTATACCTTAGAACTACGGTGTGTTATCACAGAGTTGTGGTTTTCAGTGATTCAAGGATATGATATTGTGTTTTAACCCAGTAGGCAGCTCAGCACCCCACAGCTGCTCATCCCAGTGGGATGAGGGAGAGAATTGGAGTAGAAAAAGTAAAATGAGTGGGTTGAGATTAAATATAGTCTAATAGGACATAAACTGAATGTAAACAAAAAAAAATGATAAAAAGGATTAAAATATGTAAGAAAGCGCTGCACAACGCAACTGCTCACCACCTGCTCACTGATGCCCAGCCAGCTCCCAGTAACTGGTCCCTGGCCAGCTTTCACCCTGGTTTATACACTGAGCATGATGCCATATGGTATGGAATATCCTTTTGGAGAGCTTGAGTCAGCTGTCCTGGCTGTATCCCCTTCTTATGCCCCCAACCTGCTCACTCTCATGTGAGAAGCTGAAAGGTCCTTGACTCAGTGTAAGTGATGAACAAGCAAATCATCTGTGTGTTTCCAACATTATTCTCATCCTAAATCCCAAGCTCATCACTGTGCCAGCTACAAGGAAAAAAGTTATTCTATCCCAGATGAAAGTATGACATATATATACTTTTTTTTTCTACACTGTAATTTTATTTTCTAAGCTGCAATTCTGTAGAAACTGCAACTGTAGAAACAATAGGCACATTCTTCAGTGGCCATGTGATGCATGAAAGAGGTGACAAAAAGTGTATTCACCCCTTCATCTTTTCAACTTTCCTTGTCCTGTGAGATGTAATATACTCATAGAAACACAAAACACAACTTCTTTCTGCTCCTGTGCATTTGATGATAATGAGGCTCAAGAAACCTAGATGAAGTTAAGGACTATGATGGTGTTGTAGGGGTTGAGTTAAAATAAAAAGGTATGGATGAATCGTGCAATTAATTTTCAGCTCATAAATCCTGATTTTAAAGTGAAAAGGATACACAGAGGATGTATAAAAATTTAGTGGCTACAATCCTTTTAGTGTCAAAAACATATACTTACATAAGAACACACATTTCTGTGGAAAAAAATGTGAAGTCATTAAATTGTAAGATGTTAGTAAATCAGTTTTGGTTAAACTCACCCCCCGTTGTACACCTGTATATGCATTTCACTGTGTTACAAGCCTTCTTTGCTACACCACTCAGTAAATTAATCTATGATTTTCTGAAGGAAGAAACTCTGAGCAAGGAATGAGTCATGATGTTTATTTGAATTTCATTGACCCCTGGTGGGAATGAAGGAAAGGGTGGCACTGTCCATTTCTGTGAATGCAATGTTTTCTTGTCCCATGCCAAGACACTTTATTTTTACTGGGACAGCTTCTGAGTTGGAAACATAAATAGCAAAACCAGTATTCTTGTTGGCCACCTTCTCAAGTGAGGATTGCAGAGGGAGGAAAGAGATTTAGTTCAAACTTGGCAGTCACCAGGCAACAAAAGAATAAACAAAATGACACAGGGCCAACGTAGAGTGAAATGGTGTGTTGTGTCTCTTTAAATTCTGTATTGATTACTCTGTGTACAAGTATATAAATACGAATATATATATATTTGTTTGTGTATGTGTGTGTGTGTGTGCAAATGTTTATATTGCTTTATGTATTAATTCCTTATATATGCTTTTTAGCATCACAGAAGATGATTTAATAGAAGAGCAGAGTTGAAGGCCAAATCTTGGTTATGTCTTTCCTCTATTCCAAATATGACAAACATAGCAATGGTCAAGTCGACATGATAACCTGTAATAACTGTACACATACAGAGGTGACCCATGTATGTACACAGGACTGCTCCACTGGGGTCTGTTAGCCCTGTCAACTGAATTGGGATGTACATCTCCAAAACTAGAGAATGACCTCTGTTGTCAAGTTTGTTCTATTTATGTTCCTTGTAGATGAGGAAAGTAGCAAAAGTAAGTGAGTTAGATAGTAGGAAATGAGATATGTTTATTTTCCTTCAGGGGAATCAGAGAAAAAAGTGTTGTGTTAATTACCTCTAAATATTCCTGCATAGCAAAAAAACCAAAAAGACATATCTGTTGACTGTTCTACAACATATCTGGAATCTTAGTACAATATTGACTTTTCAGTTAGCCCTTAGAGCAGTGAAGCAGTCAATCTTTTGACACATGGCCCATAACATTTCAATTCCTGTGCTAGACTGGAAATCAAACTGAATGATCTTCTGGACTCTTGAAAATCCCTGACCTTGGAACAATGAAGCTCAATGAAAATAATTTGTCAGGACTTGCAGTGTCTCAATTGCTGCTTGCAGTATTCCAGTTAAAGCACCTGTGTCTGAGCACATCGAAGCCTTCGGTTGTGTCATGCTTCTGCAATGTTTTGGTAAGTGATGTTGAAAACTTAAGAAGATGAATTACTTTTCTTTGGACACATTACTATCAAAATGGCACAGCATTATGAATAGCACTGCTACATGTCCATGTGCAGAACCCTTCTCACTTGACAAATGTGCTTTAATAACCTCAACAAGAATGTAAAATTCCTCACAGCTGGTGCTGAGATGAGATCAGCAGCTAATGTAGCTCAGGTGACAGATGGTCCCTGTTCCCTGCATTGGAACCAACCAGGTTTCTAGGATGACTAAAATCATTGAATCACAGAATATCCTTTGTTGGAAGGGACCCACAAGAATCATCAAAGTCCAACTCCTGGCCCTGCCCAGGACCATCCCCAAGAGTCACACCATGTGCCTGAGAGTGTTGTCGAAATTACTCTTGAGCTCTGTCAGGCTTGGTGCTGTGACTACTTCCCTGGGGAGCCTGTTCCAGCACCCAGCCACCCTCTGGGTAAAGAAACTCTTTCTAATATTCAACCTAAACCTCCCATGGTACAGTTTCAGGCCATTCTCTAAAGTTCTGTCACTGGTCACCAGAGAACAGATCAGTACCTGCCCCTCCTCTTCCTTTCCTCACTGAATCCCTTCAGGATAATTTCTTACTATTATTTTGCTTATCCTCTGCTGTCATACTAAAATTCCTTGACAGCTTTAAACGCAGAACCAAAGAATGATTGAAATTGGAAGGAGCCTCTGGATGTCATCTCGTTCAACTCCCTTGTCAGGCAGTGCCACCCCGAGTCAGATGCCCAGGACTGTATCTACATGTTTTTTGAATATCTCCAGGGATGGTGACTTCACAACCTCTCTGGGCAACCTGTATCAGTGCTTGGTCACCCTCACAGTAAAAAAGAGTGTTTCCTGCTGTTCAGGTGACACCTCCCATGTTTCCATTTGAGCCCATTACCTCAGGTCCTGTCACTGAGCACCACCGGAAAGACCCTGTCTGTGTCCACCCTCCCTTCTGGTATCTATACACACTGAACAGATTCCCCTGATCTTTCTCTTCTCCAGGCTGAACAGTGGCAACTCTCCCAGTCTTTCCTTGTAGGAGATACTCCAGTCCTTCAAATCTCTCCAGTGTGTCCACAACCCTTTGGTACTGGGGAGCCCAGAACTGCATACAGCACTCCATGCTAAGAAAAAGGGAAGGATCATTTCCTTAAACTCCTGTTTGTACTTTTTTTGGTTCAACTCAGGATACTATTTCCCTTCTTCGCAGCAAGGACATATTGCTGGACTCATGTTCAACCTGATACCCACCAGGACCCCAAGGGCCTTTTCTACCAAGTTGCTATCCTGCTGGGTGGCCCCCAAGATGTATTTGTGCATAGGGCTGTATTTTGCCATGTGTAGGAAAATTATATGAAAGCTTGTTGCAGAACAGGGTGAGATGTTCCTGCCATGGTAAGTGATGCTACTTCTGTAATGAATGAATCCCTATGCAATCGCCGCCATTTTCCCGGAAACAGGATGGATGAGATTGGAAAGGATTTCTGGATCTCATATAGTCAAGCCCTACTCTGTTCAGAGCAGGGTCAAGTAGAGCAGTAATTTTTTTAATATCTCCAAGGTCTTGAGCAATCTGTTCCAGTGTATAACCACACATGAAATAAAATGTTTTCTAGGGTTTACATGGAATTTCATGTATTTCATTTTCTGCCCAGTGTCTCTCATTCTGCTACAGAACACTGTGAGATGAGCCTGGTTCCATCTTCTTTACTACCCCCATCAGTTACTTATACACATGAACAAGATCTCCCTGAGTTTTTTCTGTTCCTGGATGGACAGGGCCAGCTCTCTCAGTCTTTCTCCATAGGAGAGATGTTCCAGCCCCTTTGGCACCTCTGTGGACCTTCACTGGACTCACTGTAGTACATCCCTCTCTCTTTTATACTGGGAAACCCAGCACTGAACCCAGTCCTTCAGATATGTCTCACCCATGCTGAGCAGAGTGGAAGGATCACCCATTTGGACCTGCTGGCTGCACACTGACTAATGTAATGTAGGATTCTGCTGGCTGCCTTTGCTGCCAGGGTACCTGTGTGGGTCATGTCTAACACGGTGCTCGCCAAGACCTCTCCGTCCTTTTCTGCTCAACTACTTTGATGGGGTTGGTCCTGAGCCTGTGCTGGGTTCTGTACTGTACTGAGTATGGGGTAATTCCTCCTCATGGGCAAGACCAGGCACTTCCCTTTGAATTTAATGAATTTAACGAGATTGTTGTCAGACCATTTCTCCAGTCTGCCAAAGTTCCTCTGAACAGTGACACAGCCAGTCGGCTACTCCTCTCAGTTTTGGGTCATATGTAAACTTTCTGTGGGTGCACTCTGCCTCATTGTCCAGATAAGCAATGAAGACCTTAAGCAGTATTGGACCCAGTATCAACCCTCAGGATGTGCTTCTTGGCCTCCAACTGGGCATTATGCTGCTTCTGAGAACCCTTCTTGCCTGACAATTCAGCTGGGTTTCAGCTCACTCCTCAATCCATTTGTCTTGCCCATACTTCATCAATTTCTCAACGAGGATGTCATGAGAGTGTCGAGAGCCTTGCAGAGGTCAAGATAAACAAGATCCACTGCTCTTCCCTCACTACCAAATTATTTAGTTATTTGTAGTGATCTATCAGGTTGGTCAGGCATTATTTCCTCTTCAAAAATCCACGTTAGATTTCTCCCAATGAACCATATCTTAACTAATAACCAAAGATTAACAATTCTCCCAATTAATTATTTATTCTTCTTCATTATTTCCTCTAGGATGCTAAATTCTTCATGCCTGGAAACTATTGCGTTCCTCTGTGTGCTTCAGGTTTGGGGATTTGGAAGTTATTTCTATCCATTTGTGTAGCTGTAATCATTGACCTTACTCCTGAGCCAGTGATATTACTGGTGTTAATAAACATAGATTTTATTTCTCTGCCCCATCTAATCACAGTTAGTCTTGCAAGTGCCTTCTCAATGGTTCCGTTTCAAATGCAATATCTTCTAGTATTTGGGCTTTAAATTTTGGTTTTTTTAGAGACATGTACTTCAAACTGCTAAATAAAACTGTAGTGATTGAGAGTTTATCTCATCCTTGCCTCATGTATTGATATTATGAATCATGTGAGGGATGTCTATAGCTATTAAGTAACTGCTAATCATGCTTTTCTTCAAAATTAAAAACGAAAAGCTAATATGAATTCTTGCAACAACTATCCAACTTTTTAATAAAAACTAGACTTACAGAAACCCCAGTAAAACCACAAGGCATACAAGCAATGAATTAAAGGTCATTAATGGTTACTTCATGATCATCTCTGTTCCAGAACAGTTCAAATGCCGTCAGAGAAGAGAATAATGTTCTGAAGTTTCCTGTTCTGAATCAGGTCACAGCAACTGCAAGCCAAACAACACTTGCTGGGAACACCCTCACAGACAGGAAGGATCTTGGTTAACGAATGCATCTGGGAGATATGGGTCTAATAAATTTGGCACATGTATGCTCTATCTTGAAAAAAAAGTAGGAAGAGTAGGGATCTGGAAAACTGTAGTTGCTAAAAGCACTCCAGCTTGTCAGTGCTATGCACTTAACAAGGTTTTATGACTGTTACCACATTTTTTCTGCTCTATAGAATTGAATCATATAACAAATTCTTCAAATAACAGTGTATTATTTAGTAAAGAAATGAAAAATCAGGATTTAGCCATCAAAAGAGATCTAGACTATGATATCTAGATACAACTGATTCTGTAAAAACTTTTTACTATAAGCAATGTTTGAGGATGCAACTTGGAAGTCAACCTGTCTATCAGAAATTAATATTAAGCCACCAATGTGTTATATAGAGTGAGTAGGATATAACTACTTAGGGACCCGATTACATACATAGCAGAAAATAGAAACTGGACTCATAAATTTTCTTATCACTGCATCCTATGTTAATACTTCTCACAGAACCTTGGACATCACATACTTGAATGAGGAAAAAAAAAATTGAGACAGTGACAGTTCTCTGTTGGGCTTCAAAATTTCATCATGGACCTATAACTGTGGGGTTGTGTTGTACAGAATTGCATTACTAGAGACCAGTTGCCTTTCTTTTTCCTGCTGAATTTCCGCAGATATATTTAACTAGAGTCATGGCTAGTAGAGGTAACAAGAGAATTAAGAAATCTCTGTTATTTCAGTTTGTTCTGATTTTCAAAGAATTTAACCAGATCAATCTATTATGTGTTTGTTGCAGGATCAAACCACACTGTGAATACAGGTTAGAATTGCTTTTACTACTCAGTGAAATGTTCAGTGGAAAGAAAAATCAGGTATTTTAGACATGTAAGAGGTAAAAGTCTAGGGAAATGTGCCAAAATGTTCTTGTTAGACTATTAGAAAAGGAATATCTCTGTTTCTGGTCTTATTGCAGGTAATTTACAAACAATCTGGAAAGAAGCAAGAAGAAATATGCAGATTAAACTGTCCATGACCTGGGCCCCAGAACTACTCCATGCCGGGAATAGTCCAGTCGAGGAGCTCAGATACCAGACAAAGTTAAACCTGAGGAATACAGCTGTTGAGTAGGAGGAAACAGCTTTGGAAGGTTTACTGTCTTGGTGCAAATGATGACATATGCCCACCTTTTCTGATCTGAACTTCCCAGTTTAAAAGTTCTTTGGGATATCTTGTTGATACTGAACTCTTACTGTCACTCATGCCAATTTGTATCCCTTCTAGTTGAAGATCACGCTCTGCTGTACATTGAAAAATGACTTGTGCTTAGAGACTTGCAAATAATACTCCTCAGGCACAGCAGTACTTTAAGAGTAGATCTCTTTCCATACAGAGCTTCTGCCAGGGCCAGATTTCCTAGGAACAACACCACAATGTAGACCTCTGCAGGAGGCAAAGCTTCCTCAATAGCTGAGCTGATACTGCAGAAAGAACTTGTCAATGCCTCTAAAAGCCTCTCTGTCCTCTGAAGCAAAAGGCCTGCCAGCATTCATTGAAGCATAGCATAGCCCAGTGAGCAGGACTGCAACATCCCTTCTGGGCAGACAAACTCTGCCGCTTGTGTAGTTGTTCCTCCTGTAGGAGAAAGAGAAGGAAATTGTTAATTTGCATTGTATAATGCACTTCTGGAGGGCATAAAGGTGCCATAGTGTTCTGGATATTTTAGCAGACTGTTTTTAAGAGCCTTAGTAAGGACACTTTGTTTTACTGTTGCACATCATCATCCAAGACCAGAACCAGTCACAGCTATGTAGAGCAATGGGCAGTATTCTGCACTATTATGCTAATTTCCTAGCAAGAGAAAACAATAATCAGGTACTGAGTTTGCAGAGCAGGTGATTACAAGTCTGTTTCTGAAAAGTGGGATCAGAATATGTCACATCTTCCACTTACTTTGTTAGCCAGTTTTATTCGGTTTAACAGTATAAAGCAACCATATTTCTTTTCCATAAACCCAAATACTTCAAATATGTAGGATAAGAGATGCATTTATGAGTGTAAGAGACATGTTAGGATTGTGCCTTTACAATAGACAGAACATAAAAATAGCAATAATCCACTGTTAAAAAAAAAGTATTTCCATTTCCTTTTTTAGCCTTTTTCATTTTAAAATCTACAAAATTATTTTATCAGTGACTACCCAGATGTGAACTCAATGCAGCTCTTTAACTGAAATAGTCTGAAGCTAAAGCAGCAGCACATCAGGACCCTGAGTAAAGCCAAATCTTAGATATTCTAGGTGTCTCTGAGCAACACACATCATTTTGCAGAGGGCCAAGCAAACCTTCCATAATACTGGAGTCCATGCACACTCCTATTTTAAGCACTTAAATAATAATTTGGCTTAGACTTTTCTTTGTCCCCAATAAAAAGGACAAAATAGGACTTGCAGCCTCTGTAAGTGGCTGATCACCACATATAATAAACAATAAGTCTATTTAATGAAGTTCTGACCTCACATATTCTCCAGAAAACAGTCAATGGGAAGGAAAAATAAACCCAGCATCTGGAACCTACTTGCCACTTAATATCACAATAGTATTAGAAATTGCAAAAACCCAGGAATCCTGCAGCTCCCTAATTGTGCAGCAGAACTGTCTTTCTAAGGAAACATTCATGGAGAGAAAATAAAACCCTAGAACTGACTCTGAAATCAAATTTCTTACTAGTGAAGTCCACACACCTTGGAATCCAGCTTGTTCACAAGCCATGCAGGGAACACTACCAAGAAAGTAGCCGATTTTGAAGTACACTTTCCAACATTGCTTCCTTAAGGAAGACACTGTTGACTGAAACTGGTCAGCCAAGAGGACAATCATAGATTGGTTCTCAGATGGGCAACACCAAAAGGAAATATTTTTCAAAAAAAGTTGGAGAGACTATTTATAAAAGCCTGTAGTGGCAGAACAAGGGGGAATGTCTTCAAACTGAAAGAGAGTAGGTTTAGATTGGATATTAGGAAGAAATTCTTCCCTGTGAGGGTGATGAGATACTGGCATGGGTTGCCCAGAGAAGTTTTGGGTGCCCCATCCTTGGAAGGACAGGTTGGATGGAGCTCTGAGCAACCTGGTCTAGTGAAAAGTGTCCCTGCCCATTGCAGGGAGGCTTGAAGATTTTTATGGTCACTTTCAACCCATGCCATTCTATGATTCCGTGATTCTGTGATTCTAAAGCAATCAAAGAGAGGAAGAGGATGCTCATCTGAACTCACTTCAAGCTGAGGGAAAATATCCTTACTGTAGGTCCTCACAAAGAGCATCAGCTTCACAGCAATCTTCATAAAGGGAATTTCAGGCAATTGACCGTATCACACTTTTCTCCAATGTAAAATTGTGACTTGGCTTTTACAGACCCCAGGAATGCAGTAGCAAAGAAATGGCTGCCCAGATTGTTCCACTCACAATCCTATTGCATCTCAACCTATACGCATCTATACCCTTCAAAGTTGTGGAGAGAAAAGGCTCCTAGTTACATTTCTTTTCCAAGCGTACGTTTTCTGTATTTGATTTTCTATGGTTGATCATGCTTTCTGATAGCTGATCCTACCACAAAACCAGAAGCTGTTGTCCTTCATGGTATGCTTTTCTAAAATACCATAAATATTTTCTCCTAAAGCAGACTCAAATTCCCAAGTGCTCTAAGATAGCTTTAATTTATATGACAAGCATCACATTACCCCATACTTTCACATCCATCAGAAGCAACTGTCAGTATAGCCTGAACCATATTCTTCAGGTACCGTATTAAGTTTCGACTGGAATATGGGGGAAAAAAAGGATTTTTAAAACATGAGGGTAAATAGAAAATGTTCATATCTACATCAAAAGTTTTAGACATTAGAGTAAGCTCCATCCTAAAATTTTCCTCTCCTTGAAGAGGCATCAATATATTGACTGTAAAGTCATTTCTATATTCTTAGCTCCATACAATAAAATATTGTACATACAATGGGTTGAAATTTGTTGGCTAACAATAAAATCTGAATCTTTTTCTTTCAAAATTCAGAATAAAGAAAAAGCTGGAAAAGCTGGCAGCCCATGGCTTGGACAGGGGCACTCTGTGCCAGGAACTGGCTCAAGGGCCGGGCCCAGAGAGTGCTGGTGAACGGAGCTGCATCCAGTTGGCGGCCGGTCACCAGTGGTGTTCCTCAGGGGTCAGTGCTGGGCCCAGTCCTTTTTAACATCTTTATCGATGATTTAGATGAGGGGATTGAGTCCATCATCAGCAAATTTGTAGATGACACCAAGTTGGGAGGGAGTGTCGACCTGCCAGAAGGCAGGAGGGCTCTGCAGAGGGATCTGGATAGACTGGAGAGATGGGCTGACTCCAGTGGAATGAAGTTCAACAAGGCCAAGTGCCGGGTCCTACACTTTGGCCACAACAACCCCCTGCAGCACTACAAGCTGGGCACAGAGTGGCTGGAAAGCAGTCAGGTAGAAAGGGACCTGGGCATGCTGATCGACAGGAGGCTGAACATGAGCCAGCAGTGTGCCCAGGTGGCCAAGAAGGCCAATGGCATCCTGGCCTGCATCAGGAACAGTGTGGCCAGCAGGAGCAGGGAAGTGATCCTTCCCCTGTACTCTGCATTGGTGAGGCCACACCTTGAGTATTGTGTTCAGCTCTGGGCCCCTCAGTTCAGGAAGGATATTGAGGTGCTGGAGCGGGTCCAGAGAAGAGCAACGAGGTTGATGAAGGGACTTGAGCACAAGTCCTATGAGGAGAGGCTGAGGGAGCTGGGGTTGTTTAGTCTGGAGAAGAGAAGGCTTAGAGGTGACCTCATCACTCTCTTCAGCTACCTGAAGGGAGGTTATAACCAGGTGGGGGTTGGTCTCTTCTCCCAGGCAACCAACAATAGGACAAGGGGACATGGGCTCAAGCTCTGCCAGGGGAGGTTTAGGTTAGATGTTAGGAAGAAATTCTTTACAGAGAGGGTTATCAGGCATTGGAACAGCCTACCCAGAGAGGTGGTGGATTCACCATACCTGGAGGTTTTTAAAAAGAGATTGGACGTGGCCCTTAGTGCCATGATATAGTAATTGGAGTTGGATTAGGGGTTGGACTTGATGATCTTGGAGGTCTTTTCCAACCCAATCTATTCTATGATTCTATGATTCTATGATTCTTCTACTTCTTTTAAAAATGAAGAACATTCTTTTATATATATGTGTGTGTAATTCTGATTTCAACTCAGGATAACATAGCTAAAATATTATCTCAGAAATTGCATTAGTAAAGAAATTTTTGATTTCATGACAGTATGAGAGCTCACTACAAGACACACGTAGAATCCTTAAACATTATAATATAACTCTTGCTCTTATAATTTTAATAACAGCAGTGGGGTTTAAGTTTCTGTGCATAATCACCCCATGGAGATGAGAGCTCACAGAGTTGTAAAAGTGATAAGCAAGCTATCTGAGAGCAAAACTACAGTCAAGTACCACTCCTCTGCTTTATACAGGTTGTCCTCACTGATGCAACTGGATCAGGGACGTTTCACCTGATTATTCCAGGTACAAGCTGGGGACTGTGAGTACAGAGAAAATTCTTATTACTGAACCTTTTTGTCCCCCTTCACAGGAGATTTTCTCTAGTTCTAGAAAGAAAATAACATTTCTTCTCTCCCTGAGTCCCGGTGCCCTCACATTTCTTACACAGCTCCAGTAAAGCTCTGCATGCTTTTTAGACCACTGTGCATCAGTTCCTGTCTAAGCTCTCACCACAAGGCCAAACATCACATAGAAGTAACAGAATCTTCACAAAGGAAAAGAAAATAAAAATGCATATGGGCATGATATAGTTAACAGACGCCAATACATTTCAAGTAAGTTACATATATAATCCATAATTTTTTAGGAAGGACGATGACAGTAATCCAATATTCTATGTCTTTCAAAAAGGTTTAAGTGACTTTGTATTCATATCTGGCTACTACTTTAAAGAAAATAAAAGAAAAAGAGCTACTGAACTAAGTAATACCTGTTGAGGGCCTGGATATCCAATATTTTCATACTTCAGAAAGGTTTTAGTCTCTCAGGCTGAGATAAATTATATATATTATGGATATATGCATATATGTATATATATGTATGAAACATATCAGATCTGATTATATCTAATAATTTATAGTATTACTCTAAACGACAATTACATTTAAACATCTAAACCAAGGAATAATGCAGTTTTCAAATAAGTTTATATACTTTTATGTACTTTTCTATGATGAAACGCAGCTTCGATTCAAAGGCAAGAGCTCCCTCTAGACAACAGCTTGGGAACTTTTTCTAGCCTGCATTTTAAGTGAACTTTGAAAACAGAATAAAGTCAACGGATGTGGGAAGCACACAAGGACAGTTGTCACTCCTCTGACAAACCTTGGAATCTGCCTTTGGGACTTATGTTTTGAAAGAATCAATAATTTGGGAGAAGAAAAAAAATCAGGACCTTTAGCATTATGAAGTAATTTTTATTATATTACACTGAGTTATATGGATCTTCTCCCTAAACTAATAGCTCCTAACTCCTTTTCACACAGATTTCAGCCCAGAATTAGATCGGCTGGGGTCCCTCCCTCGGAGCTTCTCTCTGCTTAGCATTGAAATGGTCAGGTTCAAAAACAGTAATCACTTTGGAGTTGATGGGTACTGTATTGCAAGAAGCTTAGGGACCAACAGGAAATAGGAGATTTACAAGTCACAGAATCTGGCCTTCAAGAGGAAAATGAAAGAAATTGGTGCTATTTTGTCTAAAGAGACAGAGACTGAGAAGAAACAGAGCAGCTGTGGCAGTGGTTTTGGAGCAACATTAATTTGTTTTTGTTTGAGTTTAAAGACTTCCAGCTATGCCAGAAAGTGTTTAGATAAAGCTACTTCCACCTCAGTGAAAGGAATTGGTTTGCACAATAGCTTTTGATATCTCATCCTTCAGGCCTGTACATAATGTGCCACGTACACCTCTTGGTGTCCATATTTCTTTAACAACATGACATCCTTCTTGAGGATAAGCTAAAGATTTCCTACAGTTTCTAGATTCTTTCTGTAGAAATACTACTTGGCCACAAAAGCATCAGACAACTTGCTGATTATTCCTTTCTCTGCATAGAATGCTGTATTTAGTTCTGATGAATAATGGCCTTTTCTTCTCCAGGCCATTGCCTGAATTTGTAAGGGTCATTTTGAGCTCTGTTTATGCCATCCAGTGCTTGCACTTCTATTAGGAACATTGTCCATCAGCTGTTAGACTTGTCCTCTTTCTGTTTTTCAATGCCTTCACTATTCTCCACAAAACTAGATTGGAGATGTCAGCTACTGTGCCTGCAAATTCTCAAGAGGAAGACTATAAGGCTGAAACAATTTTAAATGAGCAGATCTGTGTTATCTTACCTGCTCCTTCTCTTTTGACACCAAAACCTCATTCCGTACCAGTGACAGTAACTTTATAATCCTCCTGATTCCATTTTTGCTGAAGATATGAAATATGTCAAACAATTAAAGATGCTTAGTACTTTAATTTATACTCAATACCAAACTACTCCTTTCTGGGAGTGGTGGGAGTATTTCTTATAACTACCATATGCCCAGAAATATTATTTTTTGCATGTGATATTGCTTATTGCATTTTGGTTTGTACAACTAGGAAAATTCCAGTGAACTCTTTGGTGCTGATATATTTTACCAGTAAACAGCAGTTTCCAGAAACCAGAGAAGAAATACTAATATCAAATTACAAGATGGTTAGAAGAAATTCTAGACAAGAATTAAAGCATCCATCAACGATATTTTCACATAGTGATTTATATGTCTACATCAATGTTGAGTGAATCATAGTGATTTAAAGAAAATTATCTCTCCAGCAAAATTAGTTTCTGATCACTGGAAAGATTCAGCTTTTTTCAATTAAGCTGGCTGTAAGCCATATATATATTAATCTGGCTCAGTTATATGTAAAATGCCAGTACTGCTCTTTCTAGAAAAAAGTAAACTCTAGGATAAGGCTGAGGCTTCTGTTAATGAGTAGCAATAAAGATTCTTTCTAACTTATTGTTTTCTAAATATTGAAATTAAAATGGCTTAATATTGCTGCCAAAAATTTTGCCCATTGTAGCAATGACTGCATATATTTTTCCATGTTTATGGCCTTATTTTACAGCAAAATGTTTCTGGTAACACACACCACCACAAGCCACTCCAGTTTACCTGTAGGGGAAGAGTTATAGATGTAGAGGGAATTTTTGACCCTGTTTATCACCCCCAGTAGACCCAGTTTGCCAAACACTTCACTGGGAATGTTCACTGCAGGCACTTAAATGAGAAAGTAAAAATAAAATGTTCAAGTAAATGTTCATATAACTTTAGTATATGGTTTTCCACCCAAAGTACAGAGGGTTGGCCATCTCTGTTTTGTACATGAGCAAACGGTACACAGAGACTAAGCCCTTTAGCTGCTGAAAAACCTTTTCTTTCTTAGCTAATAGAAAGGATTGGCAAAACACCCCAAGCACGAGGATATCATTCTGTTTAATAGACAGCAGGAGCGTACTGACATGCAAGCCAGCAATTACAATACAAAATATTCATGTGTCTGCCAAAGAATGATGTCAGTTCCAGGCTTTGGTGTTTGGTACATATCAAAATACCCTTGCTACTAGAAACAGAGGCATGTATGTGTGAGCTGTATATGAATTTCCAAACTTAACAGGGCCACACACCTTGAAAATGGATAATTTAATGGTCAACATCAGATCATACATTTGTGTGCAGTGAGATTCTATATTAAATGTTAAACATAGATTAGAGTTTGACCTTTTTATTTACTTTTACACACCTGGAAAAGATTAATAAACATTTAGTTTTCCATTTTATGAAAAAGAAGTCTTATCTTTTTAAGTAAGAATCTTGAAACAGACTATGTAGAATAAGGAATAGTTTTAACAATATAATTTTATTAATAGGACACATTTTTCTTGTTATGGAAAGAGTTTAGGGGCCAGGGGAATTCCCTCAGTATAAATAATATGAGAAGAGTAAAACCTTTAACATATGAGGAATCATCAAGACATTTTTTCTGGAGGATCCCCAAGAAACCACACTAAATTCAAACTGGAATTTTAGAAATAATGTAGGTATTTTTCCTCTTCCAAGCAGGATCATAGTTCTCATTTGTTCTTTACTAAATATTCTGAGTAAGGCTGGCTCTAATTAGTCGTAATGTATGAGTCCTGGATGGATATCAGAGCTGAATACTCAGAAGTTTCCCAAATATGGTTTTGATACCATAGGCCCAAACCAAGGTATGTTTTAATCTTTGAAATCATTCTGTGCATTTAAATGGAATCTTAACCAGGCCTAAAAAGCATACTCAAGTAGTCTTTTACAGGTAATTTCAGTTGCCTTGATTGAGAGATAACAGAATGGGGAGGTAGGAATCAGTTCATTCAAGAGACAATGGGCTGTAGGCATAAGACAAACAGTAATACAAAATGTAGCAACGTAGTGGAAAGTCATAATAGATCCTGAATAACTTCCTTTTCCTCCCACACATCCAGGAGCTGAGAAGGAAAGATGAGAGAATTCACATTCATTTCTCTTGAGTGTGGAGCCAAGCCTTGGAATCAGCTTTGCCTGTCTACCCCTTGTCTCCCTCCTCCCAGTGGAAAAAGTTCTGTGACCATCTCCTCTGCAAAACTGGTGAGCATGAATCATTTTGCTGATGAATACTTCCCTTAAGCAGATATTTTTAAATTGTTGCCAACTTCGTGATTCTTTATGATTCTTTCATTGCCATGCCTCCAGCAATTCCTGTACCTGTGAGAGAGAAGGAAGCTGTGTTGCATCTGCAGGTGACTTATACAAGAGTCAGTACTTAGCTGGGAAACACAGCCCATTTCTACCTGGCTTATGCAGTAATTTAGTGTTCCTACCAGACATCTGTACTATAAAGAGCAATCTCCTTCAAGAAAATGAAGCAGATTATCCCCCACTCTGGCACAGATCAGCTTTCATAGAGGCTAAACTCACAAACAAGTGCTACAGGAAAGAATAGGCTCTACCTTCCTTCTCTGTCTGTCCTGGTTTTGTTTGCTTCTCTTGTTGAAACACTACATCTAACATTGTAGTCACCTCCTGCTTGTGTTGTAAGTCACACAAAATAAAAAAGTGGTTTTCAAACACAGGGTAGTGACACGAACCGTAAAAATAGAACTCTCCTTTCTTAAAAGCTCTCAACTGAGCATCTTTTTCCTAAAAGACTTTGTAGGCAATTACACTGTAAAGCTAAGTATGGAAATACCCACAATAGTGCTTACAGCTGTGCAAGTCCATCTGAATCTGGTTCACACAGAAATCTGCAGAGTTTCCTGTTGATGAGCTCCATTCACAGGCTTTAAGGCACTCTATACTTTAGGTAAAGACTGACCTCTAGGTGAAGAGTCACCTAGTCATGAGCGTTGCCATAACATCCTTTATGCATGATTCTGCAAGAGAATAGGACTGGTGTTCAAACAAACTGGGGAAGAGGAAACTGGAAAGATTTTGGATCAGCTCCTAAGGAAATGGTTGAGCAGCCCTTGAACCCTGGGGTTACGTTTGAGCTCAGATACAGCTCACTAGAACATGCTGGAATTGACAGGACCTCCTAATAGAATTTGAGCTTCCAAAAGTTGGTGAAGGTCATGCAGATTTTCCCAAGGAACTTCTGTTCTATCTCAGGAAAAGGAACATCCTTTCCACCCTGAGAACCCTCAGTATGCTGTACCTACATCCGACATCCTCTATTCATACAAAATCCCAGACTGAGGAAAGAGTACACCTACAGTAGGAAATTAAATCATGCCCGAGAGTATTTCTAGGCACTCATGATGCATTTGTGGACTTAAGCTGCAAGAGAAGTCACTCTCCCAAATGACTCCTGGGCACATTCAACACCCTATTTTGAAGGCTCAAAGAGATTGCCTTTTTCCATTTCAGAAAAGACATGATGGAATAAAGGATATGAAACTGAGGTCTGAGTAGCCACCTAAGAACTTCTTTATTGCCTTCTGCAATATCATATGGAGTTCAAATATCCCCACAATTGTAAATCCAGTGTTATTATCTTTGTATGACAGACGTGAAATTGATAACCTAAAAGACAGATTATCAGAGAATATTTCAGAACTGAAATAGCCTTGTAAATCTGACAGACTTGCCAAGACCATACAGGAAGGAAATTGATGGAGCAGGTTCTTGAACACGGATCTCCTGAGTCCTTTACTGGCACTATGATCAATGGGCTACCCTTCCTTCCCTTCAGTTTAACAGTTAATAACATGCACAGACTCTTGGATCACCATAAACAAAGAAAAACAGGCAAAAATATCAAGGGGTGTGCTTTTGAAAAATATTTGAGTTTCCATTTGATTATACTAATATAAAATGGGAATCACAACACAGGCTATTTAGACCCTCTCAAAGGAATAAAGACAGTAAAGATATTTGTTTTAGTACAGTTAAGGCAAATAAAAATAATAATCAAAGAAATACCTTTTGAATCTGTTGATGTCATATACCAGATGTCCTGCTTTCACTTAATAGAAAAATACAGGTTTAGCAAAGTATAATATTTCCCAGATTATCTCAGTTCTACAAAACACTAAGGTTAAAGATGCATCAGACTATTCTGCATTCCCAAAATTTCATACATTAACAATTTATAGCAATTTAGAAAGAATATATAGAACATGGGAATTTTTTCACAGAATCACAGAATCAACCAGGTTGGAAAAGATCTCTGAGATCGTCAAGTCCAACCCATGACCCAACACCACCCTGTCAACTAGACCATGGCACTGAATGTCACATCCAATCTCTTCTTAAATACCTCCACGGACAGTGACTCCACCACCTCCCAGGACAGCCCATTCCAATATCTGATCACTCTCTCTGTAAAGACTTTCTTTCTAATGCCTAACCTAAACCTGCCCTGGCAGAGCTTAAGACTGTGGCCTCTTATCCTCCTGCTGGTTGCCTGGGAGAAGAGACCAACCCCCACCTGGCTACAACCTCCTTTCAGGGAGTTGTAGAGAGTGATGAGGTCTCCTCTGAGCCTCCTCTTCTCCAGGCTGAACAACCCCAGCTCCCTCAGCCTCTCCTCACAGGACTTGTGCTTAAGTCACTTCACCAGCCTTGTTGTTCTTCTAAGGACACTCTGCAGCCCTCCTACCCTCCAGCAGATTGACACTCCCCCCCCAGCTTGGTATCATCTGCAAATTTACTGATGATGGATTCAATCCCTCTGTCCAGATCATCAATAAAAATATTAAACAGGACTGGGCCCAACACTAATCCCTGGGGGACACCACTAGCAACCGGATCCCAACTGGATGCAACCCCATTCACCACCACTCTCTGGGCCTGGCCATTCACATAACCCAGCACAGGGTGCCCCTGTCCAAGCCGTGGGCTGCCAGCTTTTCCAGGAGTGTGCTGTGGGAGACGGTGCCAAAGGCTTTGCTGAAGTCCAGGTAGACACATCCACAGCCTTCCCCTCATCCACCAGGCGGGTCACCTGATCATAAAGGAGATCAGGTTGGACAGACAGGACCTGCCCCTCCTAAACTTGTGTTGGCTGGGTCTGATCCCCTGTCCATCCTTAACGAAACACTTATCTCCTGGCTTTGAGGATCTGGATAACTCTCCCTAGAGAATTCTGTATTGGCATTAAGAGGCGGAATTAATGGGGGAAGTATCAATTTGCTATCAGCTGCAATTACATAGGGACATGTACAGATGCACACTCCTATGCAGCACCTAGAAGTGGACTGGCAGAACAGCAAGGCAATCTTCACTCAGCTTTGGAACCACACAAGATTTTAAGTTTGGCTGTTTCTTTTGCAAGTCAGGAATGTTAGGGAAGATATCCTTTGAACAAGAATGTATAGAGGCAGTACAGGTCAGGATCCAGTGTTTATAATCTTAATTTTGCATATATCAGGAAAAAAATTCCTAGGAATTTCCCACTATATACTAAAGTTTCATGGCAAATTGCTGTTTAAATTGATGAGCAGCAATGATAGGACCATGCTCACTCACCAAGACTGCTACATGCCAAAGAAATGTTTTAATCCTGTGGCCATCTATATTTCCTGATAGCTTTAGCTTTGAATCTTAATAATGTAGTATCTCAGCAGAGGTGACAGAGTACACCAGTTGAAAATTGTGCGTAAGAACAGATGCATAGCAGGCCTGTGAGCCCTATTTATTTGAGCTTTAATAAGCTAATAGAGAGACCTGCCAAATTTACCAGGCATGTGGGGTTTATTTCTGAACAGCAAAGACAACTTGAATAATTTTAAAGCCTTTCCAAAAGACTGAAAAATGTAGATTCAGAGTGTAAGGACCAATAAGGCCATTTAACACTTCATTTGATCAAAAGGAATTTGTACCAGATAGTTCAACAGACACAGATATGCGTCTCCCTTCATGACAAGACACAAAGTGGATTCTAAAAAGAGAGAGTCTAGAGAAGAAGGAAGATATTTTGCTAAATCTCCCCTCTTGATTTTACTAGTGTCCCACCCTTTCCAATCCTAGAAGATGTGCTCTGAGAGTCACACTCTTCCTCCTCCCCAACACTGAAGTAAAACATGTATTTAAATTGAGAATAAAATTCTTGTGGATTTCAGAGGAGGCTGACTCTATTTAAGTTACCAGCTGGTGAATAACATCATGGCTATCACATCTTGATAATGGTAACTGCTTTATAATGTTAGTCTCACAGACACAGTTAAATTTTATAGTCTATTACTTCATTAATTCTCTAGCATTCTTGTAAGATGATTTATATTATTTTCTATCAGAGTGCATTGTATTTCAGTGTCTAAGCCTTTATTATCCAAGTTTCTGTATTGTTCGAAATTTAGTCATAGTATAAAACACTTGTGGAATTTTACTTCAGATCATTCAAAGCTGAATTCCCCTTACACTTCTGGTGCTCTGCTTCCTCATTTCACTATTCTTAACAGCCTGTATGTCTCCTGGTGGATTATTGATTCTGCTGTTTCTGGGATAGTTTTTTTGGGAAGAAAGATTCCTTTAATTTAATATTTAAAATAACATTGGCTATTTTTATGATCCTTCAACCAGTTCTGGAGTGTTTAACCAGTTAATTTTAATAGCTCTTTCTTAATTGTATTTTTCATTATTCCTTCTGTCTTCCTAGTATAATATTCTTTGTGCTAAGAAATATTTACTTAAATCAAGACAGAACACTTGTTATTCATCTCACTTGAATTTAAAAAATAAGAGTTTATATAAAATGACTACTTAAATAATACTAGATGAATCCAGGAACCTCTTCCAAGAAATCTATGGACAAACAGATTCATAAGGTGAAAACTGGGAAATACAATGCATCTCTTCCAGCCAAAAATTCTACCTCAAACCAGATGGACGCAGGAATCAGATTCATAAGCCAATAATGTTTTTATTGCCATAGTTAAGACTTGTATCTCCCCAGTTTACAGTCAAGAGCTAGTTTGCTGGGATACAGAATTTCAATCCTCTATTTTGGTCCCCTCTCACTTATTTTTGATTTTAGATGCCCTTGTGGTTCCATCACTGTTATTATAGTCAAATCTTTGGACTATTATTTTGGTTTCTGCTATATTTGTAACTTATTACTCCTGGCTGCAACCCGTGAAGTGATGGAAAATGCAGAGGTGGCACTTTTTGATATTGCTTTTATTGTTGAATAGACTTCCTGTGGGCCAGACACTGTCTTGGTAGCTGAGAATAGCTATTAGTTTTTTTAAGAAATGTTGTGTTAATATTGCTGTCTTAAAGATTCTCCCTATTGTCATCCATACAAAGTTTGACCTTTGTATATCTAAATAGATATGTACTTGTTTGTTTGTACCTTTATTATACAGAAATTCTGACTAAATACTAAATCTACTTTATTCCCTATTCTTTCAAACTTCTATTAAGGGTCGAAGTCACAACTGTAGATATTTATTTTTTCCAGTCTGTTATTTTTATGGATAAATTGATCTCCCTACTGATCCCACTCAGTGGACAAATCAATATAACCATAAAACTCCCAAAAGACTGAATTTGAGAATTGAATAGCAATTGAATCAGACATTTGGATACTTACAGAATTTATTAACTGATTCATAATGACTTCAGATGGACAGATCACAAACTAAGAACCTTATGGTTTCACTCACAGCTTTGAATTCATATTAATAGGTATTCATATTATATGCCCTTGGGTGAACAACAACTCTTATTGAAGTCCAAGTGACACAACCTTTCTGAAACATCAGAGCACTTAGTCAGAGCATGCTATTAATCTTGACCTAGATTTCATTTGGAGAATATAGCTTTGGTTTATGCCTATGATCCGTCTTCTTTTGAATTGGTATTATTAAGTATATTAGACTCTTTTGGAGGCTTTTCAATTTGTCTTCCCTTCTTTCACAGAGTCACAGACTAGTTGAAGTTGAAAGGTACCCCTGCAGGTCACCTTCTCCCACCAGAAAAGGTTGCCCAGGGCTTTGTTCAGTTTGTTTTTTTAATATCTCCATGAACGCAAATGCCAGTAGCTCTTTGGGAAGTCTTTTCTAGCGTTTATCTGCTCTTATAGTAAAAAGGTACAGGGCTGTGTTCAGAGGAAGTTTTGTGTGCTTTAATTTGTACCCATTGCCTCATGTCCTGTCTCTAGCAGTCCTGAGAGGTTTCACTCCCCTACCTTCATTTCCATGTTTATACACATGCATAGCATCATCTTTGTGGTTCTTTGCTAGGTTCACTCCTTTAAGTCCATGTCTTTATCATATTGGGAAGCCCAGAACTGAATATATCATACCAGATGAGTCATATTGCACATGATATTTTTCTGTAGTCTATCAAAAGCTCTGCACTGGGAGAAAGGTAATTCTTTTCCCCATTACAATAATTCTGTTGACAGTAGTTCCTGTTTCTGATAAGGTTATTGTTGTTCTTTGTATACCTGTGGAACCAATGGTCTTGACTGGATCACTGATGCTCGAAGAGAGAAACACCCAAAGAGTCTTAATTTAGTACATATACATGCTTTCTTCATCAGGATCCCGTTGTTCAATTCTCAACTTGCAAGTGTAGGCAAAATATGCTTTTATCTATAGAAAAATAGGGTGTAGTCTGGAGAAGCTGAATAATTCACTGATGATCGGTCTTGGCTACAGTAATGAATATTTATCATTTTCCCTTAATAACTGTTTTTAAATAATCTCCTTCTGGTTTTTGATGATTTGTATCTAAAAAGAACTCAACTGCTTTTGCTTCTCTTATTAATGATGAATACAATTGTTTGAAATATTTTTCCACTGCTTCCTGGAGTATTACTCTGTTCTGAGATTATAGAGACCCTGTTCATTCATCTCCAACAAAATTCCCCTTTTCTCAGTGGGAGTTTTCACATGATTAAAATAAATACTGGTGAATCAGAGCTCTTCTCATCGGTCTGTACAGTTTCTGGGATACTCAGACTATATAGGAAGCATTTTGATTTTGTAGATGCTGAAGCTTACTCCACACCTGTCCAGAATTCATTGCTGCACTTAGGTGCTTGTGTTTCTCAATACATAGTTGTTAACTTGGCTCGTTTTCTACAGAGAGAAAAACATTCCATATTTCCATCAAGTCTAGATAATCAGAGTTTTTCCACTAAGGCCCCATATTTGAACTCTGTAGAATATTAGGGCTGGTTTTGACAGGGCATGTCTCTTACGTGCCGTTTTAAAATCCTCACCTGAATCCATTTCCCTCACAGAGTCTGTATTCTAAATCCAGAACTAAAACTCCAGTTTCCTAGCTTACCTGATATCTCAGTTTCTTTCCTCTCTTGGTAAAAAGTTCAGGAGAAACAATCATCTTTCCAAAACATACATACTGGAGCAAAACAAGGAAGATCTCTGACCATCAGATATCTCCACAATTTTATTCTTTTAGCTTCTGGCAAATAAAGGACATTGTGTAAGAACATGTTTCAATACCTCAGCCTCTCCAGGAGTTTTTGAAAGGTTTCCAAAAAAAACAGTCAGAGCAACACTAGCATACAGGTAGGTCTTGAATGCTCTCATACCTACTGTAAACATGATTACACAGATATTGGTTCATTATCTTTTTTAAATTAAGTATTTGTAAAGTTCAGAAAAGCTCTTTGCCTGTAGAGCTTTTTACCACAGTACTATGGAAGGAAGCCTTACTTCAATTTTCAGTTAGAGTTTATTTTGGTTTTTTTTGTAGTTTTGGGTTTTTTTACGCTAAAGATGTGCACCTCCTAATTTTAAGCACTCTGGCCCTTATTCAATGAGGTCCTTAAGCATCTACTCTATTTTAAGTGAATACTTAGAGGCTTTCTCAAATAAGACCCTTTTCTAAATGATTAAACACATGCCAAAATAAAGTTAGTCATTTGTAAGCTAGAATAATGTATTTGGTTTAATTTTTCAGTAGAGTGCATGGAATGAATAGAACGCTTTTCTTTTTTTTGGCATGAAACACCAACTCAAGTTCCACAGCTGAACACCTGAGGACAGAGCTGTTTTGTTTTTTCCATCAAACAGTTTTCCCAAAGGATTTTTCTGGACACTCCTCATCTCCTACTTTGTTACCCCAGCCTAGCTACAGTCAAAACTTCCTATAGAGTGATAGATTCATTATCCTAAATATGCATTCTGTCATGCCACTGTGGATTCAAAACCATGTTAGGTATGGGCTTAGCTGCATATCCAAAACTTTAGGTATGAAGTGAGGAGAGGATGATGAAAGAGCTAGATTTTGATAAAAGGGAATGATGATTGTTATTTTCAGTCTTCATAGACTGGTTTTTCCAGATTCCACCAGGGACCACTGAAAGCCTGCCAGGGCTGATCAGATCCTATTAGGCTGACACTGGATATCTCTGCAATAGTTTGCTAGCTAGACTGCTTACTATTTAAAGCTCTTTAATGATTTCAGAGCAGGAATGGAACAGTATGAAGATTTCAATCTCCATATATCTTACCTGTTTCTTTACAGTCATGGAAATTTCGGTTCTGGTGGCCGCCGTGAAGGCAACGTTTCATTTGTGATCTTTTCATAAACCATAAATCATCTCGGTAAAACGCTTTCAGATCTGTTTTTCCTATTCTTGACTGGTTACAGCCCAGAAATAATAGAAATCTAGATCTATCCATTAAACTCTAATCAGAACTCTACATGCAAGCATTGAATCAGTGAGATCAATATCTTATTTCCAATAAAGTTAAAAAAAACAAAAGTAAGAAGAGCCTCTTATTAATCTTTGGATTAGTGGCCATGATTGAAGCTACTTGTTTGGCTGAATGAACAAAATAAAAATTAAAAAGATGGCACATGGTTATACCACTAAATATACAGCTTTAATCCCTGCTTGTATTAAAGGTATCTCAGATCAAAGAACCAACAAATTCAACCAACCAACTTCAAGTGTTACAGAAGTTAGTCTGAACTAGAATTCAGTAATCATCTATCAAAGTGGCTATAATCCTAAATTTCAATACAGGAGCATATATCAATCTTCAAGTATTGCATGTATTAATGATGAAGTTTAATAACCTGTTAAGATTTTCCACTCCAATTTTTATCCCCTTCATTAGCCATGATTTTTATGTTTTAATATCCATACAGCACACCAACTTAAAAAAGAAATAAAAATTAAAGCAAGATGTAAAAATAAAAGAAGGAAGAAAAATCATACCAACGAAATTCAGCCATAATTCCTCACTAATTCTTTCATGACTATTACCCCCATGATTTCTCTTTAGACTGTCTTAATTCCAGTTAATACAGTTAATTTATTTTACCAATAGTTTCATGATTTTTTATAAATTAAAATAAGTGGGTTTTAGGTAGTTGTAGTCCATGGTGTGCCTTAAGTGCCACTAATAAGGAAAAGATTACAAAAGCCTAAAAATTTATTTGTGATATCTTCTTTCAAAGTATTTACCACAGCAAAATTTCAAAATCTCAGAAAAAAGGAACCCAGGCTAAAATGAGATTTTACACAGCATTTTCAGCTTCTTTCTCAATCATCTTCTACTGAGCTAAGCCACATTCTTGGTGTGGAGTTTATATTCACAGGAACTTGCAAAGAAGACTTCATTGACTTTATTCAAGGCAGCAAGAAAAGCAGGTGCTATCCAAATAACTTGATTTGTTGGACATAAAGAGAAGGGAACCGCATGCATCATTCAAAAAATATGTTTAAATTCTCACATAAGGCCATTACAGTTCATAAATGCTCCAAATTCTGTCCTGCTTCAATAAAAACCTATGGCAGTTCTACACACAAAATGTCTATGTGGAAAGTACATGTCTTCATTATTTTGATTCCCACATGATCCACCCATAACTTGGTTTAGAGAAGTATGTGAGAAAAAGAAAAAAAAGCCTATATATTTTTGTATGGACATGTACACCTTATTGTCCTCTGAGTAAGGTAAAAAATTCCAAATTGTGCCCAAGAATTACACAGAGAAGCCTAAGTCTCCCATTCAGATAAGGGAAGACAAACAACCAGAAAAACCAGAGGGATGGTGGGATGAGCTGGCCCCCTACTCCTCCCATACTGTGAGTACCCTGAAATGCAATTTAATTTGCATACACAATGATTCCAACCAAATTCAAACAATTCAAAGATAGCCAGTGAGCAACATGCAAACACCCAAAAAAAATTGCCCCGATTTTTAATTTTTTGAGAGGATTTTTATTCTTGCCTGATAGTTTCAGAACTCCTGCATGACATTAGGCTCTTCCCTTCATTTTATAAAGAGAGTCTAGTGGCTGAGTGCCTGAGGTAGAGAAGTGGCAGGTAAAAAAGGCACCTTAAGCGGAGAAAGGTGGCCCTGCCAATTTATGTTTCTTCCAGGTTGTCCTTATCAAGGCATAATAAAATCTCAAAGATTATGTATTTAAAGCACTATAAGCATTTAGAAACACCATTAGAATTATAGTTCCCTTAAAAGAAGTGCAATATTCGGAACAGAAAGTCAAGAAAAAAATTCTGTTAAACTGAAAACTGCTACATTCTGGAAACAGTTAAATTCTACCCCAATAATATCATATAAGCAGTAAAATTAATAAAATACCTGTGTGGATAGATGAGTTTTCCTGCATTGGCCCTGGTGATTGGGAAGCATTTTCTCCAAACTTGGACAAAGTTGCCAAAGTATGTCTCAGAAATTCATGCAGAATCTACTGCCTACAAAATTTTGACCCTGTCTCAGTTGTCAGTGCACCAAACGTTAGAGAGCACACCAGAACTTCAAGTGTCTCAAACTTTAAAAATATTTGATACATTGCAAGGAAACACATATTAACAGTATTTCAAGAACACAGTCCTTAAACTTATAATTGTTAAGGTTTGTGGATATGAAATATCCACAGGTTTGTGTTCAGGTTTGTGGATATGAAATAAACATAAATACATGTTTAGAGTTATTATGACCGCAGCAAAAATACCTTTCATCACTGTCACTACAAAACTGAATAGAAGTTACAGAAATACAGTTAACTGGAGACCAAGAAGATGGAACCACTTATTTGTCAAAATAAACAACATTCTGACAAAAGACTGGCCACCGAAGAGACGTGAAAAAGCACTCATATCAATTACGTATAGGAACTGCAAGGAAATGCTAATTATGCTTCACAAAATGTTTTAGTAGTCTACATTTGACTGCAAAGTATGCAAAATTTCTAAAATATTTGTAAAGAGGAAAGAAGTACCAGCATTTCTAAATCAAGTTTATTTCATTTTGGGGCTTGGGTAAGGGCCAGGTAGCAGAAATATTGGTGCTTTTCTCACACTACCATCCCCAAGGAGGCCAATAGAACCTGAGACAGAAAGGAGTAGCAACTTTTGTGGAAGATGATCACTGATTTGACTTCCAAAAACTCTGGGAGTTCCCTCTTTGTAAGAAAGCTCTGCCTAGCTGCTCTCTCTTTTTTAAGACCTGTTCAGGAAAATAAATAGTGCTATTAGCAACACAGCTTTTAATGCAACAAAACCAAAATAAACTAAACAGACAAAAATTAAAGCAAATTGAAAGATAAAAAATACCTAAAAATATTTGTACTGGAAAATTTTTGATTAGTTCGATCTTTTGAACAATTTTTATGGAAATGTCCTCATGCTTTGTGATAAAAAAAGCATGTGCATGCCCCAGACTTGATCATTAAACACCCTTATGTGTGGTGTGGGCAGAGGTTAAGGGAGAAGAGTGAGGTAGAACAAAAGGCTGCTGGAAGAGGTAACCAACCCTTCTGAAGTATTTTGATTGCATCATTTACCTGTGCACAGTAAGTAGGTACAAAAATGGGGAGCATTGAGGACAGGTGGCAAGTGCTTTGTCTCCCCTTCTGCTTCCCTTTTCTGCTCTTTCCCTAACCCTAGTTTCATGAAGTAACTGGAAATGCATGGAGCAAACTGCTTCAGGGATCATCTTCATACCTGTTCAGGGAGAACTGAGAGACAACTGTTGCCACAAGTCTCCAGCAGGATGCCTGGTGTCCAGTCCCAGAACACAGAACAAATGCTGTATTTGCAGAGCTGGTCTTATTTTTCTTAACAGTCCCAAGACTGTATTTTTCTGAAGTTTATTTATGATTTCTGGAGAAGAAAAAAGGTTATTCATACTACCAATAGTCAGCAGTAGAGGACTGAAGTAAAAGATAATAGAAAATACTGTGGTAAAAGAGAAATAAACAACTGTATTCTGGGAAATGGCTAAGGAACACGGACGTCAGAAAAAGAAAAAAAATAAAAAAGAACTGGGAATTCTGACAGTCTATTATCTTGGAGAAGAGTGAAAATGTGGAAGTGGTCAAGACGTCATGAAGTTACAACTATCTGGAACTGTTATAGTCTGCTTTGGACTATGTTTTCTTGTCAACTGCTTTTTCTCTTCCAGAATTAATGAGAACTCCTCCCTGTTCTCAATCTGTGGGTTTGGACTGACCACTTCCAAAGGAAATGCTCAGCTTGCATTGCTGTTCTGAAATCCTGAAGGGAGGAGAGA
This sequence comes from Corapipo altera, assembly GCF_003945725.1. Taxonomy (NCBI): domain Eukaryota; kingdom Metazoa; phylum Chordata; class Aves; order Passeriformes; family Pipridae; genus Corapipo; species Corapipo altera. The sequence goes on along the minus strand of NW_020884898.1, from coordinate 4,658,470 downwards.
ATCTGTTGCTCAATTCTGCTGTCTTAACGAGCTGAGGCTCTCCAGCCAGTAGCCACCCTGATATCAAATATAAATTAAAGTAGTCTCAAAACAGCACTGGTTTATACTGGTATCTCTTTTACACATTGCATCCCCAGGAATCTGCAAGCAGCTGGAAAACAACTCACTAAAACTTTGTCTTATTGCTGCTGCTGCGTGATTCTCCCTCCCCTATCTCTCTGCTGGGGTCCAAGAGTGCATTTAGCCCAGTTGCTCACTTGACTTCTGTAATGACATTTATTTTTTCCTGGAATTATTTAAAAATTGTAAACAGTCCCATTAGATAAGATAAAGAAACTCCAGTGTTACAGAAAATCAGTTCTAAGGCTACTTGTAACTAGAAAAAAAAAAGTCATCTCCCAGCTATCAGGTATCTTCTTGGAAGTTTCCTAAAGTTCCAGCCAGAATGAGCGCATGCACAGTTTTTTTCTTAAAGTTCTAACTTATGGCTGCAGTCAGGGAAAAGACACACCAAAAATAAGGAAATAAAAAGGAAAACAAGGACGATTTTTGCAAATGCATAGTGTGAGGATGCAAAAAGAGCATTTCACAAAGTGAATTTCAAGTAACATAATTGTTTAGTATTTCAAAGCTGTGAAATACCACACATCTGGCTCTTTGATCATTAACACTGTTCATTGTTTCATTAAAGCAGAGGTCATTGTTTCTCGAGTCGTTAATGCTCACAGCAAGAAGGGTGCAGTAATTTTATCCACAACAAGGTGAAAAGAGCTTTTAGCACATGTAAAGGCTTAGAGTTATTTTTTAAGCCTCAGTCCCATAAGCAGAGAGGGGATTTCAGTAGCACTTTGGCTGCCTCTGCACAGATCCCCAAATGAATAACTTGTGTCACCGATTTCTCCAAATATCAGTATTTATTAACTGAGAGGTGATTTTCTGAGGAATGATTGGTTATATACCATTTCAAAATCTAAGCTCAAGGAATTCAGTCAAAACTTGGACATACTTCTGATTGAGATAAAAATATTTTAATTCAGAACTGCCACGGTTGTTCCCCACTACTCATCCAAAGAGTTTAGTGTTACCCTACAGTGACATTTACAAACTCAGGCAATGATTTACACTCATTCATTTAATATTATTTTAAAATACTAAGACATTAATATCTCTGCATGTATTTTAACAAGGATAAGTCAGTCTGCTAGATTTTGTCTTTGAAGTATACGTTTGTTCAGACTCAAAGGCCCTGCATTATATCTGTTACTTTCTGATAGAGAATTATGACTTTTTTCATGGTTAAGTAGTTTTCCTTTGCTAGCCTCTTCAGTCTGGCTATTTGCTAATCTCTCAAGGAGCCATGTGTGTGCTAGGACTTATTATTCCAGAATGGCAATACATTACACACTGCAAATTACTTCATGGTCAGGATACAACATAGAAAGACTGTAATTTTGGTTTTTAACATACATTTATCATTGATAAAATTCCCATTTCCAGATTTTATTTTTTTTTATTTCTTTGTCATATAAAATTGCAACAGACTGGACACTTTCTTCATCAGTAGGATTCTTAAAACCTCAAAAACAAGCAGTCGTTAGTTAGTATGAGTAAACCACATGACCTAAATTATTTGAGGGTACTTATGTCTGGTATTATCTCCCAAAGATAAAGATTTCTCTATTGCACCCCAAAGCAAGCTGACAGCTTGCCTAGACATATAAAGAGGATAAGGAATAATGCATATGTAGGCACATATAGTATAGCCAATGTCAGAGACAATATTTCCACAGAAAAGGAATAGAGAAGCTACACATAATATAAAGGTTCACCAAGTATGTTTCTGTGTTAGCACACAGGCAAGAGGTAATACTCCTAATTTTTTTTTCCTTCTTCATTTTCATGGTCATAGATAAGCCACTGCATTCATGTAATAAATTAATTCATTTTTTTAAATAAACATTGTGCTCAAAGTAATTAACCTGCATGTCTGTGGTGTCCAAATACACAACAGCAAAAAATGTGGCTTTGATTCTAGTTACAGACACAGGATATAGTCTGTCTAGACCATCAAATAATGCACCTCTAAAGTGAAAGTTTTACATGTGAGATTGCATCTCTGAAATGAAAACTACTTCAAGAATATTGGCCAGAGAAGAAAAAAAGTAAATTCCTTTACACTGTCCTATTTTCTTTACCCACTTACTCTTCTAGCCAGCCCATTGGAAACCTTATGACTAGCATATTTGCAGTCAGTTGGATATGGCAGTTTTACATGTAATATATTTAATGATCAGATGCCACCTGCTTTCCTCTAACACCTTTGAAAAAAGCATGTTTTTCATTTCATGACCAAATCCAAAGAAAACAACACAAACAGAAAAAAAAAGTAATTATTCAATTCAAATCTTTACATCCCATGACAAAAATTCTTAGCTTGCAGAATTAAGTTCATATGAAATTTCAAATACCAATTTTTTCCTGATTTTTCTGACATCTCTGCATAATTTCAAAAATCAGGCATGCATTCAGATGAATCTTGGGAGGTCTCAGAAATCTTATTAAAATTTTAAGTTCAAAGACTAATTTTGTTTTCTCCATTTGTACTGTCTTCTCATCCAATCTTTTTTAAATTCTGGCCTGCTTCCACACTGAATGCAGCTTCTGGTGCAACCAGTGTCTCCTTTTGCAGGAGAGAGACAGGCATTTTCATGAAGTGGATAGCAATGCAACTCCTGATGGGTATATTGGTCTACAGTCCTTTCTGTTTTGTTTATCAGCTCACCCAAATCCTTCTCAGACTCACAGAGAGGTTGGTCTCTGCCCTCACCACCACTGAAATTCTCAGCGAGAGAACAACATGCCCAGCATTGCCAGCCCACCTGGATCCCTCAATGACAGCAGGGTTGCTGGCTCATGTGGAAAACCTATTGTCCCCAACAGAGCAGCTGATGCCTAAAGGAAACAAAATACACCAAAAGAACCAGAATTCAGACAATAAAGAGACAGGAACTCTTTCAAAACCCTACATTCCCTTGAACATCCTTGCCTTTTATCTTCTGTGTCAGGGAAATCAGAGGACTCTCAGGAGACAGATGGACTTGACAAAGCGTACATGCAAACATGGAATAAATTGTGCCCCCGTTGATTTGTGGCCTAGGCATCAACCTATTTGGAGAGATCTATATGGTATACAAGAATTTTCAGCAGGTTTCTGTCTGTAGAGCATATTAATATTGGTCTAACCATAAACTTCCTCTTAATGCAAATATCAACTGGAGTCTGGCCTGCTGATGGCATAAAAATAAATCTGAAAGCTCTCTCACAGGACATGTGATGTAAGGGCATTCAGTGCAGCAAAGAGAGGGGAGGTGAAGAAGGGCATCAGCAGTGATCTAGGATTCTTTGCTGTGGCCTTTGCAGCACCCCAGCAGCAAGATTGCCTTTCTTTCTTCTCAGACCTGTCAGACATGCATCTTACCAGCAGAGAGGGGGAAAAAGAGGAGCAAGTTTAAGGTAGGAATGCTGAAGAGGGGCTGTTTGGGAGAAGGAGACATGCAAGGAGGGTGAATGAGAAGCAGCCGGGCAGAGAACACGTGAGTGCTTATGTGTGTCCTGGCAGCAGAGAGAGAAACAACAAGACACTTCACAGAGAAAGCCAAGTTCAGGAGCTGCCAAAGATACTGGGAGATTTGTCCAGCCAACAGACCTGTCAGTCAAAGTGTTCATTTAATTTGACAGAGCAAGAAAAAGATTGGAACTCACCACTTAGAGGACTATTGTTTAAAATATAAAAAATACAAAACCTTTCAGCCTTAAAAACCGCTGACCTTCAATACATTCAGAAGGGAACAGTGAGATCTGGGGTCCTGCTTTTTGGATACACACATTGAGTCAAAACAACTGATTTTCAGCAGCCTCTGCACCTCTAAATTTAAGACAGCGTGCATCCAGTGAAGGTGGTACTTTCACTTGATGCAAGATTTTCCAATTCAGATTTGGGGAGAAAAGCAGAATATAAATATATCTCATGCTTCAGACTGCATGCTTTTTTGTAAGAAATTGATGAAAAATTTACATGTAAAAAATTAAGAAGTAATTTTGACACAGTTGCCAGTTTTAATGTGCTTTAAACACTAATAATTTAAAATAATTTGAAAATGTAATTTTTATTTTCAATAATTTTTCTACCTTGTTTCTCTAACTGTGAAAATTCAGTTGCTTCAGAACCATGCTTTGTTGGATTTTGTAAAAAATCAAACAAAGTAGGAGAAATTGAAAGAAATGGAAAGTTATTAAAAAAATACTAATATTTCATAAAGGGGAGAGGGAGAATTTTCCTTCACCTTTAAGTGATTTACAGAAACTGCTTTCTGGAAAGCCATTTTGGCTCAATTCCCTACTGGATATCATCACTAGTAACAGACTGGATGTCTACCGTGGGTCTTCAGGAGCCCAGTGAACTTCCTGTTGAAAAATTGGAGCAAACACAAAAACAGTATCTGAAGGAACAGTCCTTATTTTCTAGTTTTGATGCCTGGAAAAATTAGGGGCTCATACATCAATTCAAGCAAACAGCTGTCAATTTGTGTTCTCTAAAACAGTGTCCCTTGCTGGGAGCACATGATCGCTCACTGCTTGGTTATGACCCTAATCACACTGTTGGATCAATGGCCAAATCCTTAGTCTTACCAACGAGTCAAGATGTTTATTTTTCAGCAAACTACAAATGGTCACTCAGAATTGACGGATTAGGCCTTTGCCAGGTAATTGACAGAACATGGCCAAAAAAGCAGTTTACACTGTGGAAAATAAAGTGATACTTCTCAACATTTCCCAACTATTTGTTGAGAGGCCTATGAAAAAAAATGTTCAATTATTCTTGAGAGTGCAACTGAAAATAATTCCTTCTCTGATCTTATGTTTATTTTGGGCTGGTGTGTGTGTACACATGTAAATGTCATGTTTGCAGAACAGAAACTTGTTGAGGTACAGCAGGTCCACACTGGGGTTCCACTTGTTACCCACCCATATGAGCCTCAACTGATGGGTCCAGCCCTGGTTTCAGGGGGTTGGCAGGTTCACACAGTCATCCACATCAGAGAGACACTACTGCCAGTGTCTTCCTTTTACCTCCTACCTTGTTTGAGCCTGGAATTATGGTTTTAAAGACAGCATTGAAAAACTCTTCAGAGTTCTAACCAAACTATCCCGAGTAAAAGTCAAGTAGACAAGGTTGCACATGGTACCCATGACTATAGCTCAGTAGAAAAATAGGACTATGCTATTTTCACCAGTCAGGATCTAGCATAACTGAAACAGAGGGGCATTCAAACAAATGTTGCCTTGACACGTTGTGCTAATGTATGGGAAACAAAAAGAAAATTTGAGACTAAGTACAAACAAATTGTGATGAAACGTGTATTTACCAGTACTCAAGACTTGGACCACCTGTGTAAATGACTGGAAATATCTCATTCCCCATTATATTTGCTTTCTCTTTCCACACCAACTCCCTCTACATCAAGTGGTGACTAATGTTGACAGTCATTAACAGGTTTCTCTGTGCAAATAAACTTGACTTTGTATTTTAATTGTCCTAATTCCAAGTAAAGGAGAACATAGGATATTTGGTGGTGTTAAGTTATCCATTCTAGAAACATTCAGTAAAGCAAGTTCCTTGCTATTTAATATAAATTATTGATGTAGAAATTTGAAAGTCTCTGATGTGTGGATAGGCAAAAAGATTTTTTTTCCCATCTTAATAAAGGGAAATTCACATGATATCAGCTACAGACTGCGAGACAAGACATATTTTTAGACTTCATTTAGAGAAATTACTCTACAAGATATTGCATGAGACCTGCTACCTTTTCAGGGACACGATTAAGTTTCCAAATGTTAATCCCACCATCTCCTTCAAAAATAAAAAAAGAGAAGGTTGTTCAGGGACTTCTCTCTGATTGAGGTCTGCTTTTCAGGTTCCTGCAGTGCTTTCTGTTCTCTTAGAGACCTACTCAAAGACTATACAAAATTTCTTCCCCACACAAAAGACCAGTTTCTGGCTTTTATTTTACATTCACACTGCACTAGAAACATAAATAGATTAAGAGTTGATTTACAGATAATTAGAGGTTTCCCAGATAGCGACATTTTACTAGCAATCAGAGTGTGGTAGTGCTCTGGTTTCAGCCAGGACAGGGTTAATTTTTGCAGTAGCCAGGAGGGGGCATGGCAGGACCCCGAGGTTTTTCACCTCACCCCATTACTTCTCTTCCAGGGAAAAGGGGTCACTTCTGGTTCAGCGTAGTGTGGTGGAAGGAGTGATGGGGTATTGTCTGTTGTTGGGGAGTTTCTGTGCAAATGGTTCACCTTTTTCTTGTACCCTCTGTTATTAATATTGTTTCTGGTGTTTATTTTCATATCACACTCCTGTTTCCAGTAAATTGTTCTTAACCCATGATCTTTACATATTTGTCCTCCAGTTCCTCTCTCCAGCCCACTGCAAGGAGGCAGGGGGAGGACGAGTGAGTAAGCAACTCATAGTTTGGAGGGTCTCAGTGAGAGCACTACATTTAGGAGTACCATTCCTAAACCACCACAGCTGGCCAAAGAGCACAGGGGATGAAGGGAGGTACGTTCAGGGAATAAAATGCTAGAGAGGATTTCAGCAGTAAACTGAACCTGTTTGCACTATACTGGATGGAAATGGTTTAAAAAGGCAAAATAAACCCATAAAACTGTTTAGCTAACCAGAACTACAACAAGAGTCAAAAGCATTCTTATTCATTTTACTCTGATGACAGTGCAAGAAGAACACAGCAGAGCAATCACCACACTGCCCATGCTTGGCACAGTTACAGTCTGGCACATTAGGAACTGTCTGCGTCTTTGAACCAAAGGAAGCCAATCCTTGAAAAGTTCTATTACCTGGAAAACGTAGAAGGCGTCTGCTACTGATTTTCAGTCATGCCAACAGAGAAAAGCTGCAATTTGTTTTTAGAATTTATGACTAAACCATGTGGAAAATGTGTCAAGCTAAAGGCAGAGCCTCTATGCCTCGCTTCTATTTCTATTATCCTCAGAGATTTTTAAGACTGCGTTTACCGTCAGCAAGAGGCAGACTTAAATGATATCTGTAAGCCAAAAGGAAAAAAACCCCTCACACTCTGAATTTCATGCCTGAAAGACAAACACCTTTGAATACAGAAAAACTGGGGAAAATTTTTCCCCTCCAGGCAACCTTTGAAGGACAAAATTTCTCACATGCAGTTTGGGGGACTTAGTATGAAGAAAGGCTGAAATGGCCGTAAACTTCTACTAATCAAATAGGTCACACACAAAGACAGATGTTTGTGACTCATGCAGCCATGCTGTGTGCCCATTTCCTCTCTCTCAATAAAAGGCAAGACTAAGTATATGCAAAAAATTTATATAATCCCGGGAATGCACTAGAACTTCCATTTTCTACAAGAATAGAATTTAAGATGTGAAAATAAGATAAATTAATTACAGTGGGGAGATTTTCTATTTCCTAAAACTTTTCTTGTACCAGTTAGGGGGGCATACTGGTACACAATTAAAACATGGGTCAAAAATATATCAGTAGAGGCAATAACTACAGGTGTTTCTGTGGTCACTATCTTTCTACTTAGGTATTATCATAGAATCACAGAATCACAGTTTGGGTTAGAAGGCACCTTAAAGATCATCTAGCTCCCATCCCCTTCCCATGGGAGGGACATTTTCCACTAGGCCAGTTTGCTCCATCCAACCTGGTCTTAAACACTTCCAGGGATCCTCCACTTCTTTGGGTAAGCTGTTCCTGTGCGTCACCACCCTCGCAGTAAAGAATTTCTTCCTCATCTCTAATCTAAACCTACTCTTTTTCAGTTTGAAGATATTTCCCCTTGTTCAGTGAACCCAGGAAGCCTGTGGCAGACTCTCTTTCTGCTCTGGGATGTACCAAGATCATCTCCAGTGTCTTGATCCTTCAGTAATGTAAAATCCACACACTTTAACAGTGGAGGAATGAGAGGTAGACACAGAGGTGCATGCCAAGCACAGGAGTAAGAACTGGGTGAACACCTGGATTGGTACAGCTGTCCTCATTTTCCTAAATATAGATGTTATCAGTGTCTATATCTAATAGTGCTTTGTGGTGATTGATCACCTGGATCTGTACCCATCCTGCCTGCTTGTACCCACACTGTTTCTTTCTAGGAACAAGCAGCCCCATCAGTTCCTCCACCTTTTATTCAGTGATTGCTAAAGTGGGATCGTGGTAGGGGAGAGCAGTTCCACACAGTACCATTCCCTAGCAGATTACCTAATAAGATCATTGACAATTTGACTCACATCAAAACAAACCATAACCATATGAAATTACACTTCATGTACAACATACTGTTTCTATAGTGATTCTCTCACTACCACGTATTACAACGTGATTTATCCTCAGTCAGGTGAAAGACTTCTCTGCTAATATGTACATTTGGGAGCAAGCCAAACTCAACATGATTCATGCCATCAAGAATCTTACTGACTTCACCTGACTTTTGGTGAGCATAAGCTCCTCTGTGTTTATCTTGTAACTGTGGGTGCTACAAGACAATGGATCTATTTAGATTGTTTATAATTAAGGTGCTTATCAAGAAAAGGAGGGAGATGGTGAGTTGCTAAGGCAGACATTGGAAATCTCTCCACCTAGTAATTCCCAGAACCTTTTAAAGTTTCTTTTATGACCAATTATCAGTTATCTGCCGCCAAGAATGCAGGAAAAAGTTGGGTGACTTCTCCTTGTCTGGAAAAAAAGAAGTTTATGGTAACATATGCAATACTCCTTTTCCTGTCTGGGCATTGCAGGGTGCCATAGATGGGCAGAAGCATGAGGCCACTTGCTGAGATCTACTACAGATTTCTCCCTGTAAAACACACCGCAGCATTTAATAGAAACTGTCCAAAATTATTTTTAAGAACTCCATGGCAAAGACAGCAACTATGAATTTTCCCTGGCTCCCAGCTGAAGAGAAAATCTACTTCCCTCATATAAAATCAAGCTCCACATGGTACAGGTAACATTATATTAACCATGACTTAAAAATCCGTATTCCCATTACTCTGTAGTTTTCCACAGGATTGAGCTAAATGTAGCACTCTTCAACTATCCAGCTACCATTTGGGGCTCTAATCCTGCCTTTCTTCCTCTTCAAGTCTACCCTTAAAAGATCTTTGAATAATGGGAGCATAGTTCCTTAACTATGGACTTCATGTATTCTCCCTAAGATTAATTCCATGTATTTTAAATTATTATTTACTTAAGAATGGGCAAAAATGGGAATGTGGCAAAGCCAAATTCATGCATCTGCACTTTAATCTTTTCCCTTTCAGATGAAGACAGCAGTTCGGCTCAAGAATGTACATCACTGTGGGAGACAGGCTAGCCAAAGAAGCTGGATTCCCAAATAGGACAAAAATTCAAAGAAAAAATAAATACAACAAACTGTCAAATCCTCAAGATTGGAGCTCCTGGAATCTTTTATTAACTCAGTAAAAGTCACAAAAATACAAGTTTTGTACACCTTCAGAGGTCATCCAAGGGTGCTGGTCCCAGGGCAGATGTTAACAGGCCACCCATGACCAAGGCCATGGCGCTCCTTGTGTCCCCAACTGCAGGGAGGACCTGCCAAACCCTGCCATGAGGCAACACTTCCTTTCTTCCTCAGTAAATTTCCAATGAGCAATAACAACTGTACTTGCAAGAGCATGCCCCAGTCTTGGAGAGAAGACATACTCCCTTTTAAAGAGAGAAGTAATCAGTGCTTGCTGTCGCCACAAAGACTAACCAGGGCAGAGACTTTGTGCTGCACTAACATGCTATTAAGTTGTGAAACATTTTAAAATTGATATTGCTGCATACTCAGGTTTAAAATTTTCTTCTTCTTTTTTTTTTATTATTTTTTGCAACATTTTAAGCTTTTAAAAATTTGTTTTAACAAATCAGAAAACAAAATCAGATTTTTAATGGTAGCTTTGGTGATTCAGACAAAATA